>NC_058082.1:353133012-353450629 GCF_014858855.1 Bufo gargarizans
ATCTGTCTTCATGTCAGCAGAGAATTAGTCTGCATGTCATAGCAGAGAATGAGGCTTCACGTCAGCCACCACTGCAACAGTCCATTGGCATATATTTAGGCCCAGCACACACAGGCAGAGGAGAGAGGTCCCGTAACAGAGAATCTGGCTTCATGTCAGCAGAGAATCAGTCTGCATGTCATAGCAGAGAATGAGGCTTCACGTCAGCCACCACTGCAACAGTCCATTGGCATATATTTAGGCCCAGCACACACACAGGCAGAGGAGAGAGGTCCCGTAACAGAGAATCTGGCTTCATGTCAGCAGAGAATCAGTCTGCATGTCATAGCAGAGAATGAGGCTTCACGTCAGCCACCACTGCAACAGTCCATTGGCATATATTTAGGCCCAGCACACACAGGCAGAGGAGAGAGGTCCCGTAACAGAGCAATCTGGCTTCATGTCAGCAGAGAATCAGTCTGCATGTCATAGCAGAGAATGAGGCTTCACGTCAGCCACCACTGCAACAGTCCATTGGCATATATTTAGGCCCAGCACACACAGGCAGAGGAGAGAGGTCCCGTAACAGAGAATCTGGCTTCATGTCAGCAGAGAATCAGTCTGCATGTCATAGCAGAGAATGAGGCTTCACGTCAGCCACCACTGCAACAGTCCATTGGCATATATTTAGGCCCAGCACACACAGGCAGAGGAGAGAGGTCCCGTAACAGAGAATCTGGCTTCATGTCAGCAGAGAATCAGTCTGCATGTCATAGCAGAGAATGAGGCTTCACGTCAGCCACCACTGCAACAGTCCATTGGCATATATTTAGGCCCAGCACACACAGGCAGAGGAGAGAGGTCCCGTAACAGAGAATCTGGCTTCATGTCAGCAGAGAATCAGTCTGCATGTCATAGCAGAGAATGAGGCTTCACGTCAGCCACCACTGCAACAGTCCATTGGCATATATTTAGGCCCTAGCACACAGGCAGAGGAGAGAGGTCCCGTAACAGAGAATCTGGCTTCATGTCAGCAGAGAATTAGTCTGCATGTCATAGCAGAGAATGAGGCTTCACGTCAGCCACCACTGCAACAGTCCATTGGCATATATTTAGGCCCAGCACCCAGGCAGAGGAGGGAGGTCCCGTAACAGAGAATCTGTCTTCATGTCAGCAGAGAATTAGTCTGCATGTCATAGCAGAGAATGAGGCTTCACGTCAGCCACCACTGCAACAGTCCATTGGCATATATTTAGGCCCAGCACACACAGGCAGAGGAGAGAGGTCCCGTAACAGAGAATCTGGCTTCATGTCAGCAGAGAATCAGTCTGCATGTCATAGCAGAGAATGAGGCTTCACGTCAGCCACCACTGCAACAGTCCATTGGCATATATTTAGGCCCAGCACACACAGGCAGAGGAGAGAGGTCCCGTAACAGAGGAATCTGGCTTCATGTCAGCAGAGAATCAGTCTGCATGTCATAGCAGAGAATCAGGCTTCACGTCAGCCACCACTGCAACAGTCCATTGTCATATATTTAGGCCCAGCACCCAGGCAGAGGAGAGAGGTCCCGTAACAGACAATCTGGCTTCATGTCAGCAGAGAATTCAGTCTGCATGTCATAGCAGAGAATGAGGCTTCACGTCAGCCACCACTGCAACAGTCCATTGGCATATATTTAGGCCTAGCACACACAGGCAGAGGAGAGAGGTCCCGTAACAGACAATCTGGCTTCATGTCAGCAGAGAATCAGTCTGCATGTCATAGCAGAGAATGAGGCTTCACGTCAGCCACCACTGCAACAGTCCATTGGCATATATTTAGGCCCAGCACACACAGGCAGAGGAGAGAGGTCCCGTAACAGAGAATCTGGCTTCATGTCAGCAGAGAATCAGTCTGCATGTCATAGCAGAGAATGAGGCTTCACGTCAGCCACCACTGCAACAGTCCATTGGCATATATTTAGGCCCAGCACCCAGGCAGAGGAGAGAGGTCCCGTAACAGACAATCTGGCTTCATGTCAGCAGAGAATTAGTCTGCATGTCATAGCAGAGAATGAGGCTTCACGTCAGCCACCACTGCAACAGTCCATTGGCATATATTTAGGCCTAGCACACAGGCAGAGGAGAGAGGTCCCGTAACAGACAATCTGGCTTCATGTCAGCAGAGAATCAGTCTGCATGTCATAGCAGAGAATGAGGCTTCACGTCACCCACCACTGCAACAGTCCATTGGCATATATTTAGGCCTAGCACACAGGCAGAGGAGAGAGGTCCCGTAACAGACAATCTGGCTTCATGTCAGCAGAGAATCAGTCTGCATGTCATAGCAGAGAATGAGGCTTCACGTCACCCACCACTGCAACAGTCCATTGGCATATATTTAGGCCTAGCACACAGGCAGAGGAGAGGTTCATTCAACTTTGGGTAGCCTCGCAATATAATGGTAAAATGAAAATAAAAATAGGATTGAATGAGGAAGTGCCCTGGAGTCCAATAATATATGGTTATGGGGAGGTAGTTAATGTCTAATCTGGACAAGGGACGGACAGGTCCTGTGGGATCCATGCCTGGTTCATTTTTATGAACGTCAGCTTGTCCACATTGGCTGTAGACAGGCGGCTGCGTTTGTCTGTAATGACGCCCCCTGCCGTGCTGAATACACGTTCAGACAAAACGCTGGCTGCCGGGCAGGCCAGCACCTCCAAGGCATAAAAGGCTAGCTCTGGCCACGTGGACAATTTAGAGACCCAGAAGTTGAATGGGGCCGAACCATCAGTCAGTACGTGGAGGGGTGTGCACACGTACTGTTCCACCATGTTAGTGAAATGTTGCCTCCTGCTAACACGTTGCGTATCAGGTGGTGGTGCAGTTAGCTGTGGCGTGTTGACAAAAGTTTTCCACATCTCTGCCATGCTAACCCTGCCCTCAGAGGAGCTGGCCGTGACACAGCTGCCTTGGCGACCTCTTGCTCCTCCTCTGCCTTGGCCTTGGGCTTCCACTTGTTCCCCTGTGACATTTGGGAATGCTCTCAGTAGCGCGTCTACCAACGTGCGCTTGTACTCGCGCATCTTCCTATCACGCTCCAGTGCAGGAAGTAAGGTGGGCACATTGTCTTTGTAGCGTGGATCCAGCAGGGTGGCAACCCAGTAGTCCGCACAGGTTAAAATGTGGGCAACTCTGCTGTCGTTGCGCAGGCACTGCAGCATGTAGTCGCTCATGTGTGCCAGGCTGCCCAGGGGTAAGGACAAGCTGTCCTCTGTGGGAGGCGTATCGTCATCGTCCTGCCTTTCCCCCCAGCCACGCACCAGTGATGGACCCGAGCTGCGTTGGGTGCCACCCCGCTGTGACCATGCTTCATCCTCATCCTCCTCCACCTCCTCCTCATCCTCGTCCTCCTCGTCCTCCAGTAGTGGGCCCTGGCTGGCCACATTTGTACCTGGCCTCTGCTGTTGCCAAAAACCTCCCTCTGAGTCACTTCGAAGAGACTGGCCTGAAAGTGCTAAAAATGACCCCTCTTCCTCCTCCTCCTCCTCCTCCTCCTGGGCCACCTCCTCTTCCATCATCGCCCTAAGTGTTTTCTCAAGGAGACATAGAAGTGGTATTGTAACGCTGATAACGGTGTCATCGCCACTGGCCATGTTGGTGGAGTACTCGAAACAGCGCAACAGGGCACACAGGTCTCGCATGGAGGCCCAGTCATTGGTGGTGAAGTGGTGCTGTTCTGTAGTGCGACTGACCCGTGCGTGCTGCAGCTGAAACTCCACTATGGCCTGCTGCTGCTCGCACAGTCTGTCCAGCATGTGCAAGGTGGAGTTCCACCTGGTGGGCACGTCGCATATGAGGCGGTGAGCGGGAAGGCCGAAGTTACGCTGTAGCGCAGACAGGCGAGCAGCAGCAGGATGTGAACGCCGGAAGCGCGAACAGACGGCCCGCACTTTATGCAGCAGCTCTGACATGTCGGGGTAGTTGTGAATGAACTTCTGCACCACCAAATTCAGCACATGCGCCAAGCAAGGGATGTGCGTCAAATTGGCTAGTCCCAGAGCTGCAACGAGATTTCGCCCATTATCACACACCACCAGGCCGGGCTTGAGGCTCACCGGCAGCAACCACTCGTCGGTCTGTTGTTCAATACCCCGCCACAACTCCTGTGCGGTGTGGGGCCTGTCCCCCAAACATATGAGTTTCAGAATGGCCTGCTGACGTTTACCCCGGGCTGTGCTGAAGTTGGTGGTGAAGGTGTGTGGCTGACTGGATGAGCAGGTGGAAGAAGAGGAGGAGGAAGCCGAGAAGGAGGAGGTGGCAACAGGAGGCAAAGAATGTTGCCCTGCGATCCTTGGCGGCGGAAGGACGTGCGCCAAACAGCTCTCCGCCTGGGGCCCAGCTGCCACTACATTTACCCAGTGTGCAGTTAGGGAGATATAGCGTCCCTGGCCGTGCTTACTGGTCCACGTATCTGTGGTTAGGTGGACCTTGCTACAGATGGCGTTGCGCAGTGCACACTTGATTTTATCGGATACTTGGTTGTGCAGGGAAGGCACGGCTCTCTTGGAGAAGTAGTGCCGGCTGGGAACAACATACTGTGGGACAGCAAGCGACATGAGCTGTTTGAAGCTGTCTGTGTCCACCAGCCTAAATGACAGCATTTCATAGGCCAGTAGTTTAGAAATGCTGGCATTCAGGGCCAGGGATCGAGGGTGGCTAGGTGGGAATTTACGCTTTCTATCAAATGTTTGTGAGATGGAGAGCTGAACGCTGGCGTGTGACATGGTTGAGACGCTTGGTGACGGAGGTGGTGGTGGTGGTGTTGGTGGTACATCCCCTGTTTGCTGGGCGGCAGGTGCCAACGTTCCTCCAGAGGCGGAGGAAGAGGCCGAGGCGGCAGCAGCAGAATAGGCCGAGGCGGCAGCAGCAGAAGAGGTAGCAGGGGGAGCCTGAGTGACTTCCTTGGTTTTAAGGTGTTTACTCCACTGCAGTTCATGCTTTGCATGCAGGTGCCTGGTCATGCAGGTTGTGCTCAGGTTCAGAACGTTAATGCCTCGCTTCAGGCTCTGATGGCACAGCGTGCAAACCACTCGGGTCTTGTCGTCAGCACATTGTTTGAAGAAGTGCCATGCCAGGGAACTCCTTGAAGCTGCCTTTGGGGTGCTCGGTCCCAGATGGCGGCGGTCAGTAGCAGGCGGAGTCTCTTGGCGGCGGGTGTTCTGCTTTTGCCCACTGCTCCCTCTTTTGCTACGCTGTTGGCTCGGTCTCACCACTGCCTCTTCCTCCGAACTGTGAAAGTCAGTGGCACGACCTTCATTCCATGTGGGGTCTAGGACCTCATCGTCCCCTGCATCGTCTTCCACCCAGTCTTGATCCCTGACCTCCTGTTCAGTCTGCACACTGCAGAAAGACGCAGCAGTTGGCACCTGTGTTTCGTCATCATCAGAGACATGCTGAGGTGGTATTCCCATGTCCTCATCATCAGGAAACATAAGTGGTTGTGCGTCAGTGCATTCTATGTCTTTCACCGCTGGGGAAGGGCTAGGTGGATGCCCTTGGGAAACCCTGCCAGCGGAGTCTTCAAACAGCATAAGAGACTGCTGCATAACTTGAGGCTGAGACAGTTTCCCTGGTATGCATGGGGGTGATGTGACAGACTGATGGGGTTGGTTTTCAGGCGCCATCTGTGCGCTTTCTGCAGAAGACTGGGTGGGAGATAATGTGAACGTGCTGGATCCACTGTCGGCCACCCAATTGACTAATGCCTGTACCTGCTCAGGCCTTACCATCCTTAGAACGGCATTGGGCCCCACCATATATCGCTGTAAATTCTGGCGGCTACTGGGACCTGAGGTAGTTGGTACACTAGGACGTGTGGATGTGGCAGAACGGCCACGTCCTCTCCCAGCACCAGAGGGTCCACTAACACCACCACGACCATGTCCACGTCCGCGTCCCTTACTAGATGTTTTTCTCATTGTTATGGTTCACCACAACAACAAATATATTATTTGGCCCAATGTATTGTATTCAAATTCAGCGGGATATAAATTTGAGGCCTAGTATTTAGGCGCTGGGTGACCGGTATGGATTTAGTGACAGAATTAGACTTGGAAATGCACAGAAGCGTGTGTGTGTGAAGTTATTCTGAATGACCCAATGTGCACCTTGAATATTATATACCCTTTTAGGGATAGATTTCAAATAGCTCTGATATAGCAGAAACCACTAAATTATGAAATTGCTAAATTGGGAATTGTATTTCAACCCAGAACAAGAAATGTGCTTGAACGGACACTAAATAACTCGCCCAGCTACAGCACTAACGAGAGATTTAGCAGGATATAAATTTGAGGCCTAGTATTTAGGCGCTGGGTGACAGGTATGGGTTTAGTGACAGAATTAGACTTAGGAAATACACAGTAGCGGGTGTGTGTGAAGTTATTCTGAATGACCCAATGTGCACCTTGAATATTATATACCCTTTTAGGGATAGATTTCAAATAGCTCTGATATAGCAGAAACCACTAAATTATGAAATTGCTAAATTGGGAATTGTATTTCAACCCAGAACAAAAAATGTGCTTTGACGGACACTAAATAACTTTCCCAGCCACAACAGGACAGCGTTAACGAGAGATTTAGCAGGATATAAATTTGAGGCCTAGTATTTAGGCGCTGGGTGACAGGTATGGGTTTAGTGACAGAATTAGACTTGGAAATACACAGTAGCGGGTGTGTGTGAAGTTATTCTGAATGACCCAATGTGCACCTTGAATATTATATACCCTTTTAGGGATAGATTTCAAATAGCTCTGATATAGCAGAAACCACTAAATTATGAAATTGCTAAATTGGGAATTGTATTTCAACCCAGAACAAGAAATGTGCTTGAACGGACACTAAATAACTCGCCCAGCTACAGCACTAACGAGAGATTTAGCAGGATATAAATTTGAGGCCTAGTATTTAGGCGCTGGGTGACAGGTATGGGTTTAGTGACAGAATTAGACTTGGAAATACACAGTAGCGGGTGTGTGTGAAGTTATTCTGAATGACCCAATGTGCACCTTGAATATTATATACCCTTTTAGGGATAGATTTCAAATAGCTCTGATATAGCAGAAACCACTAAATTATGAAATTGCTAAATTGGGAATTGTATTTCAACCCAGAACAAGAAATGTGCTTGAACGGACACTAAATAACTCGCCCAGCTACAGCACTAACGACGAGATTTAGCAGGATATAAATTTGAGGCCTAGTATTTAGGCGCTGGGTGACAGGTATGGGTTTAGTGACAGAATTAGACTTGGAAATACACAGTAGCGGGTGTGTGTGAAGTTATTCTGAATGACCCAATGTGCACCTTGAATATTATATACCCTTTTAGGGATAGATTTCAAATAGCTCTGATATAGCAGAAACCACTAAATTATGAAATTGCTAAATTGGGAATTGTATTTCAACCCAGAACAAGAAATGTGCTTGAACGGACACTAAATAACTCGCCCAGCTACAGCACTAACGAGAGATTTAGCAGGATATAAATTTGAGGCCTAGTATTTAGGCGCTGGGTGACAGGTATGGGTTTAGTGACAGAATTAGACTTGGAAATACACAGTAGCGGGTGTGTGTGAAGTTATTCTGAATGACCCAATGTGCACCTTGAATATTATATACCCTTTTAGGGATAGATTTCAAATAGCTCTGATATAGCAGAAACCACTAAATTATGAAATTGCTAAATTGGGAATTGTATTTCAACCCAGAACAAGAAATGTGCTTGAACGGACACTAAATAACTTCGCCCAGCTACAGACAGCGTAACGAGAGATTTAGCAGGATATAAATTTGAGGCCTAGTATTTAGGCGCTGGGTGACAGGTATGGGTTTAGTGACAGAATTAGACTTGGAAATACACAGTAGCGGGTGTGTGTGAAGTTATTCTGAATGACCCAATGTGCACCTTGAATATTATATACCCTTTTAGGGATAGATTTCAAATAGCTCTGATATAGCAGAAACCACTAAATTATGAAATTGCTAAATTGGGAATTGTATTTCAACCCAGAACAAGAAATGTGCTTGAACGGACACTAAATAACTCGCCCAGCTACAGCACTAACGAGAGATTTAGCAGGATATAAATTTGAGGCCTAGTATTTAGGCGCTGGGTGACAGGTATGGGTTTAGTGACAGAATTAGACTTGGAAATACACAGTAGCGGGTGTGTGTGAAGTTATTCTGAATGACCCAATGTGCACCTTGAATATTATATACCCTTTTAGGGATAGATTTCAAATAGCTCTGATATAGCAGAAACCACTAAATTATGAAATTGCTAAATTGGGAATTGTATTTCAACCCAGAACAAGAAATGTGCTTGAACGGACACTAAATAACTCGCCCAGCTACAGCACTAACGAGAGATTTAGCAGGATATAAATTTGAGGCCTAGTATTTAGGCGCTGGGTGACAGGTATGGGTTTAGTGACAGAATTAGACTTGGAAATACACAGTAGCGGGTGTGTGTGAAGTTATTCTGAATGACCCAATGTGCACCTTGAATATTATATACCCTTTTAGGGATAGATTTCAAATAGCTCTGATATAGCAGAAACCACTAAATTATGAAATTGCTAAATTGGGAATTGTATTTCAACCCAGAACAAGAAATGTGCTTGAACGGACACTAAATAACTCGCCCAGCTACAGCACTAACGAGAGATTTAGCAGGATATAAATTTGAGGCCTAGTATTTAGGCGCTGGGTGACAGGTATGGGTTTAGTGACAGAATTAGACTTGGAAATACACAGTAGCGGGTGTGTGTGAAGTTATTCTGAATGACCCAATGTGCACCTTGAATATTATATACCCTTTTAGGGATAGATTTCAAATAGCTCTGATATAGCAGAAACCACTAAATTATGAAATTGCTAAATTGGGAATTGTATTTCAACCCAGAACAAGAAATGTGCTTGAACGGACACTAAATAACTCGCCCAGCTACAGCACTAACGAGAGATTTAGCAGGATATAAATTTGAGGCCTAGTATTTAGGCGCTGGGTGACAGGTATGGGTTTAGTGACAGAATTAGACTTGGAAATACACAGTAGCGGGTGTGTGTGAAGTTATTCTGAATGACCCAATGTGCACCTTGAATATTATATACCCTTTTAGGGATAGATTTCAAATAGCTCTGATATAGCAGAAACCACTAAATTATGAAATTGCTAAATTGGGAATTGTATTTCAACCCAGAACAAGAAATGTGCTTGAACGGACACTAAATAACTCGCCCAGCTACAGCACTAACGAGAGATTTAGCAGGATATAAATTTGAGGCCTAGTATTTAGGCGCTGGGTGACAGGTATGGGTTTAGTGACAGAATTAGACTTGGAAATACACAGTAGCGGGTGTGTGTGAAGTTATTCTGAATGACCCAATGTGCACCTTGAATATTATATACCCTTTTAGGGATAGATTTCAAATAGCTCTGATATAGCAGAAACCACTAAATTATGAAATTGCTAAATTGGGAATTGTATTTCAACCCAGAACAAGAAATGTGCTTTGACGGACACTAAATAACTCTCCCAGCCTAACAGGACAGCGTAACGAGAGATTTAGCAGGATATAAATTTGAGGCCTAGTATTTAGGCGCTGGGTGACAGGTATGGGTTTAGTGACAGAATTAGACTTGGAAATACACAGTAGCGGGTGTGTGTGAAGTTATTCTGAATGACCCAATGTGCACCTTGAATATTATATACCCTTTTAGGGATAGATTTCAAATAGCTCTGATATAGCAGTAACCACTAAATTATGAAATTGCTAAATTGGGAATTGTATTTCAACCCAGAACAAGAAATGTGCTTGAACGGACACTAAATAACTCGCCCAGCTACAGCACTAACGAGAGATTTAGCAGGATATAAATTTGAGGCCTAGTATTTAGGCGCTGGGTGACAGGTATGGGTTTAGTGACAGAATTAGACTTAGAAATACACAGTAGCGGGTGTGTGTGAAGTTATTCTGAATGACCCAATGTGCACCTTGAATATTATATACCCTTTTAGGGATAGATTTCAAATAGCTCTGATATAGCAGAAACCACTAAATTATGAAATTGCTAAATTGGGAATTGTATTTCAACCCAGAACAAGAAATGTGCTTGACGGACACTAAATAACTTCCCAGCCACAACAGGACAGCGTAACGAGAGATTTAGCAGGATATAAATTTGAGGCCTAGTATTTAGGCGCTGGGTGACAGGTATGGGTTTAGTGACAGAATTAGACTTGGAAATACACAGTAGCGGGTGTGTGTGAAGTTATTCTGAATGACCCAATGTGCACCTTGAATATTATATACCCTTTTAGGGATAGATTTCAAATAGCTCTGATATAGCAGAAACCACTAAATTATGAAATTGCTAAATTGGGAATTGTATTTCAACCCAGAACAAGAAATGTGCTTGAACGGACACTAAATAACTCGCCCAGCTACAGCACTAACGAGAGATTTAGCAGGATATAAATTTGAGGCCTAGTATTTAGGCGCTGGGTGACAGGTATGGGTTTAGTGACAGAATTAGACTTGGAAATACACAGTAGCGGGTGTGTGTGAAGTTATTCTGAATGACCCAATGTGCACCTTGAATATTATATACCCTTTTAGGGATAGATTTCAAATAGCTCTGATATAGCAGAAACCACTAAATTATGAAATTGCTAAATTGGGAATTGTATTTCAACCCAGAACAAGAAATGTGCTTGAACGGACACTAAATAACTCGCCCAGCTACAGCACTAAGGACAGATTTAGCTGGATATAAATTTGAGGCCTAGTATTTAGGCGCTGGGTGACAGGTATGGGTTTAGTGACAGAATTAGACTTGGAAATACACAGTAGCGGGTGTGTGTGAAGTTATTCTGAATGTCCCTATGTGCACCTTCAATATGATCTACCCTTTTAGGGATAGATTTCAAATAGCTCTGATATAGCAGAAACCACTAAATTATGAAATTGCTAAATTGGGAATTGTATTTCAACCCAGAACAAGAAATGTGCTTGAACGGACACTAAATAACTCGCCCAGCTACAGCACTAACGAGAGATTTAGCAGGATATAAATTTGAGGCCTAGTATTTAGGCGCTGGGTGACAGGTATGGGTTTAGTGACAGAATTAGACTTGGAAATACACAGTAGCGGGTGTGTGTGAAGTTATTCTGAATGACCCAATGTGCACCTTGAATATTATATACCCTTTTAGGGATAGATTTCAAATAGCTCTGATATAGCAGAAACCACTAAATTATGAAATTGCTAAATTGGGAATTGTATTTCAACCCAGAACAAGAAATGTGCTTGAACGGACACTAAATAACTCGCCCAGCTACAGCACTAAGGACAGATTTAGCTGGATATAAATTTGAGGCCTAGTATTTAGGCGCTGGGTGACAGGTATGGGTTTAGTGACAGAATTAGACTTGGAAATGCACAGTAGCGGGTGTGTGAAGTTATTCTGAATGACCCTATGTGCACCTTGAATATTATATACCCTTTTAGGGATAGATTTCAAATAGCTCTGATACAGCAGAAACCACTAAATTTTTAAATTGCTAAATTGGGAATTGTATTTCAACCCAGAACAAAAAATGTGCTTTGACGGACACTAAATAACTTTCCCAGCCACAACAGGACAGCGGTAACGAGAGATTTAGCGGGATATAAATTTGAGGCCTAGTATTTAGGCGCTGGGTGACCGGTATGGATTTAGTGACAGAATTAGACTGGGATATGGCCAAAAAATAACCACACTATTGCTGGTTAAATGCACTTGGTGATGGGCGCAGCTTGCCCCTGATGTAGTATATGGCCAAAAAATGAACAGACTATTGCTGGTTAAATGCACTTGGTGTCACAGCTTGACCAACCACACTACTGAGGGTTAAATGCACTTGGTGACGGGCGCAGCTTGCCCCTGATTTAGTATATGGCCAAAAAATGAACAGACTATTGCTGGTTAAATGCACTTGGTGTGATAGCTTGACCAACCACACTACTGAGGGTTAAATGCACTTGGTGTGACAGCTTCACCCTGATGTAGGCTTTAGCCAAAAAACAACCACACCATTGAGGGTTAAATGCACTTGGTCGCAGCTTGTGCTGGCGCACCACAAGACACAAAATGGCCGCCGATCACCCCAGAAAAATGTGACTGACAAACGGTCTGGGCAGCCTAAAAACAGTGAGCAATTGAGGATCAGCAGCTCAATGATCCACAGCTGCAGATCGATCAGTTAATCAAGTCCTTTGGAGGAGTTAATCTGCCTAATCTCGCCCTACTGTCGCAGCCGCAACCTCTCCCTACGCTAATCAGAGCAGAGTGACGGGCGGCGCTATGTGACTCCAGCTTAAATAGAGGCTGGGTCACATGGTGCTCTGGCCAATCACAGCCATGCCAATAGTAGGCATGGCTGTGATGGCCTCTTGGGGCAAGTAGTATGACGCTTGTTGATTGGCTGCTTAGCAGCCTTTCAAAAAGCGCCAAGAAAGCGTCACAAAAGCGCGAAGAAAGCGACGAACACCGAACCCGAACCCAGACTTTTACGAAAATGTCCGGGTTCGGGTCCGTGTCACGGACACCCCAAAATTCGGTACGAACCCGAACTATACAGTTCGAGTTCGCTCATCCCTAGTCTCGAACAAAGAGAACGTTTGATTCTGCAGTTGGTATCAGCCCCGCCCACTGTGGCGACCGGTGCCATTGAAGATCAAGTTTCAACATCTGAAGATATTGATGAAAAGACCTTATCATCTTTTTTCTTTGAACTTGAGAAATTGATGACTAGTGAAATTCAGCACCAACTGGATGCTGAATTTCTTGAAATTTATCTTACAGAAGGACTGGTCCCAAGGGGGCTCCGTTTACGCTTTAAACATCCATTTGAAGATGACGTAGATTTCTCTAGAGACTGGGACAATTATTTATTGTCATGTGCTAGAGGTTTGATGTCCAGACTTGCAGCCAAGAGAAAACAAATCGCTGTGAATCTGGACACCAAAATCATGAATTGCCATAGCAAGATCTTAAAATACAAAACCTACCGGTCTTTCACTAAATATGAGAGATCGACCACCGCACGAGCTATGGCCATAGAAAAAGACATTCTGAACAAAAAGGTAGGTAAACTACTAAGGGATAGAACTGATTTTGAGACAGATAATATCAAATACTGGATAAAACCTCAGACGAACATTAATGAACCTCTAGTGAACAATCAGAGACCCCCTATCCACCAAAAGAGCAGAGTCCAAAACACAAATGTATCAGCAAATGCTGTCCATCAGGGCGATATAAGATCCCAGCATAGAAATACATATATCCACAGCAGTAGACATGTCCCACCCCTTAGGAAACAAGATGCAACTAGATATCGAGCTCACCTAGGGAAGAACCATCAGCGGCACAACCAACATGGATCTAACTTGTACCATTCGCCCATTTCACGGGACAATATGTATTCAAATCAAACAGTAGATACCCCGTCTACTGTCATAGAGATATCTCCGAGGACGACCCTCCTCTCCACAACGATTAATATGGGAGGGTCCCCTCCCCCCCTTCCCCACACAAATATTCCACTTTCCCCTCCCCCCCTTTCCCATACCATTATTCCAGTTTCCAGCTGTTTTAGTCAAGAAGTCCTCTCTAACTGTGCACCTCTGAATTTACCTCCCACTTCTTTTACTAAGAATTCCACTAACCAACTGCTGCCCAGACAATCCACCACCTCAGTATCTTCGTCAACATCAGTGGAATTGGATTCACTACTCACAGTACACACTGAGTCCCCCACTCATATAGACACCGCTTCCATAGGAATCACAACACCACCTACTGGACAAACCTGTCTAGATACAGATCTAGACCTTGGAGCAACGGCCCTTTCCGACTTTTCTCTGCAGATGACAAAGGGCCAGTTATCTTTTTTATCCCTGCCCCCCCTACTTACACCAGTCTCAGCCTACCCAATACTGAAAAGCCCAACTACGGTAACGATTACCAACTACTTCCGTCCGTTGGGAACCAGAAATTTAAAAAGAAAAAATGTAGGAGAGGAAGTAGGGGGGGCCAAGCCCAAAAGGAGAATCTGAAATCAAAATACAACCAGAAGAGTGAGAGAAAAATCTTCAATCTTTCTAGTCACGTATTGAATCATGATGAGAGGGAGGTTTTATCCAAAGGCCTTTCATTCTGTCCATCTGTGAGGGCAGATGGATTCAACCTCTTTCTCGACCTACACAATTTTATTAGAAATCTCACTCTAAGGAGACATTTCAATATCACAGCGAAACAAAATAAAAAAGAGGCAGAACAAACAGAAGCAACAGCAGAGTCTACATCTCAAGACCGTTTCATCAATACTGACCTAAGACCACGGTCCAACTTTTACCCTCTCCACCACAGGGGGAATTTCATCGAAACTTTTTATGATCTGGTCTTGGACGACTTTAGATCAGTTGATAAATTATCGATTGAGAAACACAATCTTAGTATCAAAGAGAAACTGGCTATTAAACAGCTTCAGGACAATTCGGATCTAATTATCCGCAATGCAGATAAAGGGGGGGGGCATTGTCCTCCAAGATAGGAATGACTATATTAAGGAGGCAAACCGGATTTTGTCGGACAGTGAATATTACCAACAGTTGACCGAAAACCCCCTTATGGAACATCAACAATCATTCAAAGCTCTCATTAACTCAGCATCCTACATTCTGAGTAAAAAGGAATTTAACTATATTCATGTCACTAATCCAGTTATCGCCACCTTTTACCACTTGCCAAAAATCCATAAAAGTATTTCGAATCCCCCTGGCCGCCCTATCATCTCAGGCATTTCATCACTTACGTGCAATTTATCCCACTATGTTGATATTCTTTTACAAAAATATGTGGTGAAATTACCATCGTATCTGAGAGACTCCACTACCTTAATACAACTGTTACGGAATATTGAATGGAAAGAATCATACTATTGGCTGACCCTTGATGTTACATCACTGTACTCGAATATTAAGCATGAACTGGGTATAAAATGTGTAAAAGGCTTTTTAGATTCGGATGACCTATTACCAGCTGAACAAAATGATTTTATTTTAAGGAGTATTGATTTCATTTTAACTCATAATATTTTTAAATTTGAGGATAATTTATACCTACAGACTAAAGGAACCGCGATGGGCACGCGTTTCGCGCCCAGTTTTGCCAATCTTTTTATGGGGGCTTTTGAGGACACTTTTATTTATAAATCAAAATATTGGACACAGAATATAATTTTTTACCGCCGTTATATTGATGATTTGATTTTTATTTGGGAAGGTGACCTTTTAACAATAAACGATTTTATTAAGGAGCTGAATTCTACCGACTGGGGTCTCACTTTTTCAGGCAAAAGTGATAAAGCCAAAGCCGAATATCTCGACCTGGAACTGCATCTAAATGATAGATCCATTAATACACGGACTTATTTCAAAGAAGTAGATTGTAATAGTTACTTGGACTATTCAAGTGAGCATTTCAAGAAGTGGAAGAAAAATATTCCGTTCAGCCAATTTAAGCGTATTAGGCGTAACTGCTCCAGGAATGAAGATTTTGTTACACAAAGTAATGTAATACGGTCTAGATTTTTACAAAAAGGTTATCCGAGAGACATCATAGATACAGCTTTTAATAAGGTAAAAACATTGACACAACTGGAATGTTTGGCGGGAAGTAAGAAACAAAGCGATACCAAATATCACAATACCAATTTTTTAACTACTTATAACAGCAATCATGTAGATATTCGCAAAATTCTGTCCAAACATTGGTATATTCTAAGAAAAGATCCGTTTCTGAACTCCGAGATAACGAAACAACCATCTCTAGTTTTCAAACGAGCAAAAACATTAAAGAATATGCTAGCTCCAAGTAAATTAAAGAAAAAAGTGGAGATGCAGCCAGCCAAGCTGTTACCAAGACTCCAGGGAGCTTCAGATGCAATCAATCAAGATGCCTCTGTTGCAGATCTTTAAACATTACCACCACTTTTTTTGGCCTAAATGAGGAATCTTTTAAAATTAAAGACGAACTAAATTGTGGATCATCCAATATTATTTACCTTATCACTTGTCCCTGTAATCTTCGTTATGTAGGGCGTACCATCCAGACCCTGCGCAATCGACTCAACAAACATAGATCTAATGTGAAGAATAAATTCCTCCAGCATAGCATCTCCAGACATGCTACTGTCCACCATCAAGGTTCGTTTTTTGGATTCACGGTGACCCCGATTGAGCAAGTCCGATCAAACGGATACAATATAATCCAGATTTTGAGAAAACGTGAGATGTTCTGGATCTACAAATTAAACTGTTTGAAACCATATGGCCTGAACGAGGCCTTTGAAATTAATTTGTGAATTCTAGTCTTCCCTCTTCCTTTTTCATTTCATACCAACAACAGATAATCATTATTTTTCACTAATTATCTCTCCACCACACTAATTAACAAACTATACATAACTGTGTCATTCTACAAACCAGACATTAGAATTAAGTAGCAATTATATTTAAACTATTGTCTGGATATCCTGCTTTTGTTGCCACCCTATTAAATGAATAGATGTGGTTTTTTATCCATTTTAAACTTTTTATCTATTCATTTAATTTATTTTCAATCAATTAGTTTATGCTATAGATCAGCAGCAGCTTGGAATCAATATATTAAAATTATAAATATATTTTAGATCCCCCAAAGATTTTATTATATCTTAACATCATCTGAATCATCCGATATACAATTTTATTCATTTTACATTTATATTGCCTCAGTCTGAAATTATGTCCTCTTAACAGGTCCCAATGCGGCAAGCCTGTGCAATGTGTATGTTCTGCCAAGTCCCATAGCATCTAGCCGGTGTAGTACGTACACATCGCGCTCCAAGTCAGTCCGGCCCCACATTTCCCTTTCCTGACGTAGCCTCAGCGTCCAGTTACTAG
Source organism: Bufo gargarizans (assembly GCF_014858855.1). NCBI lineage: Eukaryota > Metazoa > Chordata > Amphibia > Anura > Bufonidae > Bufo > Bufo gargarizans. The sequence goes on from NC_058082.1 coordinate 353,150,038, forward strand.
GAGACGGAGCGTGACGTCATCCTACACATAATCGGCGGCTCCCACAAGTAACCGCCCCCTGCATTCAGTAGCTGCTCCCTCCTCCATAGACACCTGCGGTCTCCTATTGGTGGCGGTCACATGGTATCGTCATGTGACCGCACCACATGACCTATTAAGGTCCTACATCCTCTGCATTCTCACATTGAATAACGATCGCATTTTATTAGTTAAACAAATCGTAACAATTTGAAGGATCTCCCATTGGTAGGGACATTCAAGCCACATATTAACAAACGATTCTAAAAGCATTTGAGTTGTTTTAACCTTTCTGTATACCTAGCTTTGAGAGCCTATTCAGCACCGCCCATTGACCCGCCTTTACCCCGCCCCCCTGTGTGTTTTTTGGCGGTTTTTTATTGTATTTAAATATATGCATTGTTATTTATATGTATGCAAGACATTTTGTACCTGAGGAAGGGGTTAAACCCCGAAACGCGTTGTACTACTTTACCTGAATAAACGAGCATCGATATTACTCCAACCTTTGGGGGATAGAGAAGAAAGCATTCTTCAGGTCTGTCAGGCTGAAACAGACAGCATCTGCAGGGATGCTTGAAAGCAGTTGTGTCACATCAGGTACAATGGGCATAATAGGGATGATGAGACTATTAATTGCCCTTAAGTCTTGTACAAATCTTACTGTACCATCGGCCTTTGTCACTGGATTGATGGGTGTACTCTATGGTGAGACAGTGTCCTCTAGGAATTCCTGTATCATGGGTCTTAACCCTTTGATTTTCTCTTTCGATAGTGGGTATTGTTTTTGGTACACCGTGGTTGCATCTGCTCTGAGTCTGGCCCTATATGGAGTACAGTCAATGAATTCTGTGTCATAGTCTCCGGGTGACCACAGGTTAGGGTCAATGTCCTTCAATTTTTGTGACTTAAATGTGGTGAGTGTAGGAAAAAATGATGATGATGAGAGTTTGGCAATGGGTATGAGATCTGATCGCACACCCAGTCCTCCCTGAGATGCAAAAACCTTGAGTTTCAACTTGCAGAACAAATCTGTACCTAAGAGGCTTACTGGACACTCAGGGATGATGCTGAAAGTGTGGTCAGTGATGTAATCTCCGTCTATGGTTTCAAGTGTCAGTAGGTCAGTTTTGTATGTTTTTGTAAGAGCCTCATTTATTCCCATGGAAGGATCGGCCTTTCTTAAAGGACCTTTGTAAAAATCCCTACACAGGACACTGGATGTGGCTCTGCTATCTACCATGAAACCTACCTTTCTCCCCGCTACTGTTAAGAGAATGACGTGAGTCTTTCCAATGTTTTGCGACCTGTGTGAAAGTGGGGGTACCATACTCTGGGCAGCATCAGTGTTAACCCTGTTGGTTCCGGTCAATGGAAAACCTTGGGTTCTGGCTATACCTTACCTGGGGCTGAGTGCCAGGGTTTGAGTAGTGCTGTCGTCTGGGCAACGGGCATTGCCTTGCCCAGTGTCCCTCTTTACCACAATTAAAACATACAGTGGCAGATGGTGGCTGCTCCTGCTCAGGGGTTTGATTTGGGCTGTAAGGTTTCTGATGAGACTGGGGTGGACCTCTGTTACCTTGACCTTGATAGCCTCTGTTCCTGTTTCCCCGTCCCCTCTGGTTTCTGTTGCCGGCATACCCATGAGTAGTTATAGATTTCCTTACCTCGAAACAGCCTGCTGTCTCTTTCTCATATAAATGCTTTTCAAAATCTGCAACGGATCAGAAGTCCAGGAGGATTTTTCACGGTAAGCATCAAACTAGGCAATAGGTTGTTTACAAAGGTTGAGATAACCAAACTATCTTGGGAAGTCACTGTGAGATCTGCTTCGTGTCTCCATCAATCTATGAACCGCTTCCAGAAATCAGTAACTGACTCATTGTTCTTTTGTTTGCATGCTATGGCTATGGGGAGGGAGGACCTCTGTTTGAAAACCTCTTTCATGTGTTACGTGAGTTCCTCCCACATCTTGTTCCTGCCCTGTTCTGTGTTCAGGCTGTATGTAGTAGCATCGGGGGCTGTCTGAATGAGGCTAATGCTGGGTATTTTAACCCAATCCCACCCTGATCGCATCCCTATTATACCATCCACTATCAGCTTCATATCCTCCTGTGTGTAATTTCTCCCCTCACATGCCCTTTTCAGATAGGTGATAGTACCTAATGGTGCTGTAGTGGGTTTGGGACAATGTTTGATAATCCTTTTGATGTCCTCTATTTCTATGGGTATCTTCATTAACTGATCTCCTATTGTCATAAAGGGGAATTAAATCCCCATGTCCCTTATCCTGTTCTTTACTCCTAGTGTGTAGGGCGACGGGACTGGTTAACCTATCTTCCTCCCTTTGTGTCTTTTTAGTGAAACACTTGTTTTTTTTGTGGGGGGGGGGGGGGGTAGGTGGGAGATGTTGCGTTGATGAGACACTAGGGGGTGATTTGTTGAACATATCAATTTTATCCCGAACACTGAGTGATTCCATTGGTGTGGACGCTTGTCCTCCTGTTACTTCAGTGGAAGAATCAGGTTGTTGAAAGGCAGAAGCTGATATCTGTTCCACCAAAGACAAAGGCGGGCAGGGTGCTGTGGGCACTGGTTGCAGGACAATATGACCCGCAGCCAATATTTCCTCCTCTGAGAAACAAGGGTAGAGCTTCTGAATGCTCGATTTCTTTTCAGTCACCGTGTGGTTTTTGGTTACACTTGGGGTTTTGTATGGCAGTGGTTTTTCTAGGATTTTGTTCTCTCTTCCCTTTCTGAGGTCCGCCTCAATATTCTTTGAGTCATTGAGTAAATTTTTTGGTGATTTGGCCTTTTTTGTGGGCCTATCATACCAATGACATGCTATTTCTAACCATTGTTCTCCTCCTTTTTGCATATATGTTGTGTCCCACTGTGGGTTTGGGTCAAAGTGTGGCCAGGTGACTTTGTCTCCCAAACACAGTCCTTTGACCATATCCATGTGATAGGGACTATTGTCACTGTCATGTGGAAATGGACTACATGCGTCCATAAACTCTGTCCATCCTGCCAAGTTATCTACACACGGATTGATGAGGTAGTAATTTGTGGGACTAACCCTTGCAACATATTCTTTACATGTTTCTCCTACATTTAGAGGAGGAAACTCAACTTTTGAACCTTGTCCGCCCATAATAATATATGACAATACACAGAAATAGTAACAAGGAGGTATGTCTGTACACTTACCATCCAGACAAGACCTCCACAAAACAAGACAGATAATCAATAATTGATCTTATCACTTTATAGTAATCTTATCTATATGGATCAAACCAAGGTAGGTCAGTCTCCCTGAGACTTTTTGCCATGCGTGGCACTCCAAGTGCCGGCCTCATTCATGAAAGTACTCCAAGTACTTATTATAAACTCCCTGAGTCTATTTTTTATGCTTAACAATGTATCCCGGATACATAAAGAAAACTCACGGGTAGAGATGTGGCCAGTGCCCTCGGACCAGGGAGTGGACAAAAGGGATGTCTCTCTTACCGGACACAAGGATGGCCTTCTCTATCCCGGACGGAGCCCCCAGACTAAAAGGATTTGGACCATTCTGGACCTCTACGACCACCTGGGTTTGATCTTACTGACGTCAGGAGAGATATTTCTCAGCCGGCATAAACATGACACACACCCAGGTATCACTGAGAAATACTCTAACTTTATTATGCTATAGCTCGGCCTTATATAGGCAGTAGAAAAAGTTTGCATGTATATATAAAGTGTATCATAAAGATACACATTGTTGCTCCTACACATATTAACGGAACATCCTTATATGGTATGTGTGCGTGCAGTAAGCAAAAAGAATAGGTTTTAATCAGTCAAATATAAGTATGTATGCAGTTGGGCCGAATGACCCTGAATAAGGCAAGAACGTTTGTACTAGTTCTGGGGGATTCCCAGAATCTGTCCTGGGACAGATAAGCGAAACTTAACTCACAGCGGGGGAACTTGAAACAGTGCGTGGGTGAGATGTTATCACAATTCTTTACATATTTAGAGCAAACAAGATGGAGTCACATTTCTCTTCACTCATGAAAATGCACAATGGTTTCAGTTTTACATAATAAAGCATAAAAAAAAAAATCTCTTTTAGTGTCTCCATATTCTGAAAGCCATAGTTTTTTTTTATTTTTTGGATCACTGTGTAATGTAGGGGCACATTTTTCGCTATGAGATGACGGTGTGATTGGTACTATTTTAGGGTGCATATGACTTTTAGATCGCTTGGTATTACACTTTTTATGATGTAAGGTGACAAAATATTTTTATACAGCAGCTTCTTACATATGCGGCGATACCTAATATGTATACTTTTTTTTATCTATTTAAGTTTTACACAATAACAGCATTTTTGAAACAAGCAAAAAAAAAATTGATTTTGTGATGTGTATGACTATTTGATCGCTTGGTATTGCACTTTTTGTGATGTAAGGTTAAAAAAATGGCTTTTTTGCACAGTTTTTTATTTTTTTACAGTGTTCATCTGAGGGGTTAGTTCATGTTATATTTTTATACAGCAGGTTCTTACGGACGCGGCAAAACCTAATATGTCTACTTTTTTTTTTTACATTTAACACGATAGAAGACGGTTTGATTTGTACTACTTTAGGGTACATACTACTTTTTGATCACTTGGTATTACACTTTTTGTTATGGAAGGTAACAAAAATGTTTATTTTTTTGGGTCAAATTTTATTTTTTTACAGTGTTGACCAGATGGGGTGGATCATGTAATATTTTTATAGAGCAGGTTGTTACGCACGCGTTGATACCTACTATGTCTGTTTTGTATTTTTTCTATTTTTTGCAGTTTTATGTCTCTTTTTATGGGAAAGGGGCTTTTTTTTAATTGAACATTTTTACATATTTTTTATTTTTGTCCCAGTATGTTGCTTCAACATTGCAGGGTCTGATCCCTGTTTCAATGCAGCACAATACATCTGTATTGTACTGCATTGACTATCAGTGTATTACACAGTGTAATACACTGATAGTTTGCCTATGAATTGGAATGGTTTGGGACTGCCATGGCAACCATCGGGTCCCCGCCACTGCAGCGCAGGGACCCAATGGCTAAGGAGAGGGAGTGCAATCCTCCCATATGCCGTGGTCAGCGCTGACCACGGCATATGAGGGGTTAATCCACCGGCATCGGCGTTATCACCGATACTGGTGGATGCAGCAGGGATCTGGCTGTCAGTAACAGCCGGATCCGTACTGCTGATCGTGGCACCACAAATCGGGGGGGGGGGGGGGGAAGGACCACAGGACAACAATGCTCATCCTGGGGCGCAAAGTTCCGGCCATTTAGTCTTGAGTTCTTAAGATGTCAAAAGGTTGAACTGTACTTTTTATTGATACCATTCAGGAGTGTGTATGACTTTTTGATCACTTTTTTATATTTTTTTTATAGAATTGAAGCGAACAAAAAAGGCGAACTGGCCATCTTGATGTTTTTTTCCGTTACGCCGCTGGAGAAATGGGGAAAATATCTTTATATTTTTATAGTATGGACATTTTTGCACATGGCAATACCCACAATGTGTATTTTTTTTCTATTTTTTTATTTTTATTTTGGGAAAGGGGGATTTTTTTTATATTTAATTTTCTTTATTTTTAAAAACGATATTATTTTTTTTACACTTTTTTACAGTTCCCATTGGGAACGTCTGAATGGAGCCTAACAAGCAATCATTAGATTGTTATTCTCATAGACTCTAATACATTAAAATTAGAGTCTATAAGAAAATTACTAGTTTCCTATTGAGCCATGCTACAGAAAAACACTGTGCAGCAGCCTCCTGTCATTCTCTATGACAGGAGCCGCTGCATCCAAGCTCCGGCGGGTTTGCACGCTCTCAAGTGCCGTGGTCATTATTGTCCATGGCATCTGAAGTGTTAAATGTCTGCGACCAGCATTATTGCCGGTCGCGGACATGAGCCACGGGTGTCTGCTGTGTGAAACTGGCAGGCACCCTGCGGCTATGGCACCTCCTCCACTCAGGAGAGGGCGCAATATTTAAAGACCCTGCCAGCTTAAAGGGGTTAAAGGCTTAGGAAAACGTTGCAGGTGTTTTGTGTTGGTTAGCTGATTAGAGTCTGGCAACATGAGTCTACAATATCGAACGTTTTCACAATATTCTAATACTGACTTTTGGGGTTTTCATTAGCTGTAAGCCATAATATTCAACTTTAACCCCTTAAGGACCCTGCCATTTTTCACCTTAAGGACCAGGCCATTTTTAGCAAATCTGACATGTGTCACTTTATGTGGTAATAACTATAAAACGCTTTTACTTATCCAGGCCATTCTAAGATTGTTTTCTCGTCACATATTATACTTCATGATAGTGTTAAAATGTATTCAAAATATTTCATTTTTATTTATAAAAGCAAAATTACAAATTTCCAGATTTAGATTTCTCTACTTTTATAATAGACAGTAATGCCTAAAAAAATAGTTATTACTTTATATTCCCCATATGTCTACATGTTTGGATCATTTTTCAAAAATGAGATTTTATTTTTTGGGGACGTTAGAAGGCTTAGAAGTTTAGAAGCAACTCTTAAAATTTTTAAGAAAATTTCCAAAACCCAATTTTTTCCAGGACCAGTTCAGTTATGAAATCACTTTCTGGGGCTTACAAATTATAAACCACCCATAAATCACCCCATTTTAAAAACTACACCCCTCAAGCTATTCAAAATGAATTTTACAAATGTTGTTAACCCTTTAGGTGCCCCATGAGAATTAAAGGAAAATGGGAATGATATTTCAAAATGTCACTTTTTTTTAGAAGATTTAACATTTTTATCTACTTTTCTGAAACACATCAAGGGTTAACACCCAAACAAAACTGAAAATCCATTACCTTGAATCTGGAGTTTACAGAAACACCCCATGTGTGCTCAAAAACTGATGTGTGGTCGCACAGCAGGCTTCAGAGTGGAAGAAGCTCCATATGGCTTTTGGAGAGCGGATTTAGCTGTAATGGTAATTGGGAGGTACAGACGTGGACAAAATTGTTGGTACCCTTTGGTCAATGAAAGAAAAAGTCACAATGGTCACAGAAATAACTTTAATCTGACAAAAGTAATAATAAATTAAAATTCTATAAATGTTAACCAATGAAAGTCAGACATTGTTTTTCAACCATGCTTCAACAGAATTATGTAAAAAAATAAACTCATGAAACAGGCATGGACAAAAATGATGGTACCCCTAGAAAACACAGAACATAATGTGACCAAAGGGACATGTTAATTCAAGGTGTGTCCACTAATTAGCATCACAGGTGTCTACAACCTTGTAATCAGCCATTGGGCCTATATATATGGCTCCAGGTAATCACTGTGTTGTTTGGTGATATGGTGTGTACCACACTCGACATGGACCAGAGGAAGCAAAGGAAAGAGCTGTCTCAAGAGATCAGAAAGAAAATTATAGACAAGCATGTTAAAGGTAAAGGCTATAAGACCATCTCCAAGCAACTAGATGTTCCTGTGAGTACAGTTGCACATATTATTCATAAGTTTAAGATCCATGGGACTGTAGCCAACCTCCCTGGACGTGGCCGCAGGAGGAAAATTGATGACAAATCTAAGAGACGGATAATCCGAATGGTAACAAAAGAGCCTAGAAAGACTTCTAAAGAGATTCAAGGTGAACTTCATGCTCAAGGAACATCAGTGTCAGATCGCACCATCCGTCGTTGTTTGAGCCAAAGTGGACTACATGGGAGACGACCAAGGAGGACACCATTGTTGAAAACGAATCATAAAAAAGCAAGACTGGAATATGCCAAACTACATGTTGACAAGCCACAAAGCTTCTGGGAGAATGTCCTGTGGACAGATGAGACAAAAATCGAAGTTTTTGCCAAGGCACATCAGCTGTATGTTCACAGACGAAAAAATGAAGCATATCAAGAAAAGAACACTGTCCCTACTGTGAAACATGGAGGAGGCTCTGTTATGTTCTGGGGCTGCTTTGCTGCGTCTGGCACAGGGTGTCTTGAATCTGTGCAGGGTACAATGAAATCTCAAGACTATCAAGGAATTCTAGAGAGAAATGTACTAGCCAGTGTCAGAAAGCTTGGTCTCAGTCGCAGGTCATGGGTCTTGCAACAGGACAATGACCCAAAACACACCGCTAAAAACACCCAAGAATGGCTAAGAGGAAAAAATTGGACTATTCTAAAGTGGCCTTCTATGAGCCCTGACCTCAATCCTATTGAGCATCTTTGGAAGGAGCTGAAACATGCAGTCTGGAAAAGGCACCCTTCAAACCGGACACAACTGGAGCAGTTTGCTCATGAGGAGTGGGCCAAAATACCTGCTGAGAGGTGCAGATGTCTCATTGACAGTTACAGGAAGCGTTTGATTGCAGTGATTGCCTCAAAAGGTTGCGCAACAAAATATTAAGTTAGGGGTACCATCATTTTTGTCCATGCCTGTTTCATGAGTTTATTTTTTTACATAATTCTGTTGAAGCATGGTTGAAAAACAATGTCTGACTTTCATTGGTTAACATTTATAGAATTTTAATTTATTATTACTTTTGTCAGATTAAAGTTATTTCTGTGACCATTGTGACTTTTTCTTTCATTGACCAAAGGGTACCAACAATTTTGTCCACGTCTGTATGTATGCATATGAAGACACTCTGAGGTAGCCCTATAGTGGAAACACCCAAAAAGTGACCCCATTCTGGAAACTACACCCCTCAATGAATATTTCAAGGTGTGTAGTGAGTACTTTGACCCATCAGGCGTTTCACAGAATTAGGAAACACTTGGCAGCGAAAATAAAAATTTGAATTTTTTTCACAATAAAGTTGCTTTACTCCCACATTTTTCACTTTCTCAAAGGTTAACAAGACAAAATTCACCTCACATTTTGTTCCCCATTTCCCCCCGAATACGTAAACAACCCATGTGCTCTCAAAAAGTGATGTATAGGCACACAACAGGCTTCAGAGTGGAAGGAGCACTAGTGAAGATGAAAAATTAAATTTTTTCACCAAAAAGTTGCTTTACACCCAATAAGTGTAAGAGGCAAAGTGCAAAATATGTTTTTTGCAGGCTTGAATAAACAGACATGCATTCCTGAGGTCCCCAGATATTAAAAACCTCAAGAAGTGACCCAATTTCTGAAAGACAACCCCCATACGAACATTTTAAGTGGTAGAAAGGGTACTTTTCAGAAAACAGATGTCTCACAGCAGGCAGAAACACTTGTTAAAGCATTTCAAAGCACACATTTGTGAAAAAAAAAAAATTTTCACAAGAGGCTAAAGGAGAAAATGCACCCCAGTATGAGTTCCCCATTTTCTCCCCATTCAGGAAACACCCGATATGTGCTTGTAGCCTGCTGTATAGGCGCACAGCAGGCAAACAGCAAAATATGGATTTTGCTGGCAGGCCTGAATTGGCAGACATGGATTTTAGGTGCCATGTCGCCTAAAAAAAATTCCTGAGGTCCCCAGAAATTTATAACCCCATTTTGGAAAGAGCACTCAAGTACGAACATTTTAAGGGGTGGAAAGGGCACTTTTAACCTAAAAGTTGTCTCACAGAAAAGAATATGTAGTGGTTGCTGGAAAGTGGATATGCAAGCGAAGTGGACTAAATCAGAGATATAAAGTGGAAATATTACAGGGAGCATAAAGGATGAAATTAATACTCCATGGATGCGTGGTAGATTCTGAAACAGTCCTGCATGCACAGGCCAGATTTTTGAGGGCATGTTTCGCAGTGGTAAATGGTGTCTTTCCTTATCCCGTTTTGGAACACACCCTGCATCTTTTTTGGATCCTTCCCTTCCTTGCTGTCTGGGGGACTTGACCTTGAAAGTGTTGCCCTGGTACGACACTGGCACCATGACTTCCAGAAGTACTGGGACCCTCCCCGGCCTGGGTTTGAAAAATTAGGGCCTTTATAACCACCGCTTGGAACTGAAGGAAAGTTCCTGTGTGGCCTGCAGGTTGAAATAGCACATACACATTGCCATCTGTACAATGTGTACGGCCAGTTTTTTGTACGACACTTTTGTTTTCCATGAGGCACTGTACGGCTTAAGAAGTTGATCTGTAAGCTCCACCCCTCCCATGTGCCTGTTGTAGTTCAGGATACAAACTGGTTTGGGGACAGTGGTAGTGGTACCACGTACAGGGGCAGTATGAATGGTGGTCAGTACAAAGACTTCCCTCTTGTCCTTGTACCTAACCATCAGCATGTTCTCACGGAGGAGAGCCCTACTTACCCATTCTCAGTGGTTGCCCTATCATGGTTCTAGGGAGGCTACTCTGATTTTTGCGCACTGTGCCACAAGCCACAGTACCTCTGGCAGTTAGGGATGTGAATAGGGGTATGCTGGTATAATAGTTATCCACATAGAGGTGGTAACCCTTATAGAGCAGTGGGTGCAGTAAGTCCCACACAATCTTACCACTAACTCCTAGGATGCGGGGGCATTCTGGGGATTCTATCCGGGAATCTTTCTCTTCGTAAATGCAGAACTTGTGGGTGTACCCGGAGCTACTCTCACAAAGCTTGTATAACTTTATTCCATACCTTGCCCGTTTGCTAGGCAGGTACTGACGGAATCTAATCCTCCCTTTGAAGAGTATTAGGGACTCATCTAAACAGACATTTCTATCTGGGTTGCTAACAAACTTGGTGTTAAAGGGGTCAATGACTAACTTTGAACAGATGGTCAAATGTTGGGTCATTTTGGGGGGGGGCACTGTGCACTGTCATTGTAGTGTAGGAATTTCCTAATTGACTCAAATCGGTTCCAGGTCATGATGTTACAGTAAATTGGAGTCTGGTAGAAAATGTCCGAACTCCAATATTGCCTAACTTTTTTTTTTTTGCAATGTTCATATGCAGCACGAGTCCCCAAAACTTCATCTTCTCTGCTGCACTTACTGGGGTCCAACCTAGGGGTATAGCGTATGGTGATGTAGGGTTCTGATCAATTAATTGTTGGGTGTATAAATTGGTTTGGGCCACCATTAAATTTACAAAATCTTCAGAGAAGATTTTGAAAAATCAGTTTCTATGAAGCCCGCACAATCTATCTGAATTCCTGAGTTGTCCACAAACTCAGGAATTTGGGTCTGATAATCATCAGGGGGTGGGGTCCATAAAGGTTCACTCTGGGGAGCTGCCTCTGCTTCTAGCCTGGGGCACCTTCTATATGGTCCCTCATCACCGGATGATGATGATGAGGGGGTAGAGGAGTAGAGGAAAGTGGCATCCTCTTCTCCCTCACTGGCAGACTCAGTATCGGAGGCAAAGATAGCGTATGCCTCTTTAGCTGAGTATACTCGTTCAGATGGACGGGCCATTTTTATTTTATTGGTGTGTGACGTGTGAAATGTGTAAACCTGTATTTAGTGTGAGGCGTGTGTATGTTGTGTTTTCACACGCAAAGGAGCTTGTAATAAATTTTAAATTTAGAAGAAAAAAAATTGGTTAAACAAAAAGTCTTCTGCACAAAAAATATTTTCCTGCCCAAAAAAAACTTGCAGTGAAAACTGAGCAGACGCCATTCATTTCTATGGGGCTGTTCACATGAGCGGTAATTTTCACGGATCACTTATGCGTTGAGTGAAAATCGCAGCATACTCTATTTTGTGCGTTTTTCACGTTACGCAGGCCCCATAGAAATGAATGGGGTTGCGTGAAAATCGCAAACATCCGCAAGCAAGTGCGGATGCGGTGCGATTTTCACGCATGGTTGCTAGGAGACAATCGCGATGGAGACCCGATCATTATTATTTTCCATTATAAGATGGTTATAAGGGAAAATAATAGCTTTCTGAATACAGAATGCATAGTAAAACAGCGCTAGAGGGGTTAAAAAATAAAAATTGTAACTCACCTTAGTCCACTTGATCGCGAAGCCGGCATCTCCTTCTGTCTTCATCTTAGCTGTGTAGAGAAACAGGAGCTGTAGTGACGTCACTCTGGTCATCACAAGATCATGAGTTACATTTTTTTTTCATTTTTTTTAACCCCTCCAGTGCTATTTTACTATGCATTCTGTATTCAGAATGCTATTATTTTCCCTTATAACCATGTTATGAGGGAAAATAATACAATCTACAGAACACCAATCCCAAGCCTGAACTTCTGTGAAGAAGTTCGGGTTTGGGTACCAAACATGCATGATTTTTCTCACATGAGTGCAAATGCATTACAATGTTTTGCACTCCTGAAGAAAAATCGCGCTTGTTCCCGCAACGCACCCACACATTTTTCCGCAACGCCCGTGTGAAAGGGGCCTTAGTGGTTGCAAAATGCATATACGCAGATGGTGCGTTCGTGCAAAATTCTTAACTGACACTAACTGAAATCGTGCGTGCGTGCAAAAACTGTAGTATAAAAATTCACTACAGTGAACACTGGCTAAAAATGTAACTTATATCTATGTATATAGAAATATAGAATTCTATATATATTTATATAATACTAACTACTATTTCTTCTTTTTTAACAAAAAAAGGAAAATTTTCAAAAAAATCAACACAGATGTAAAATAAGAATAATCCCCAAGTGCCGATCAGGCAGGTATGCACTGAACAGCACTTGGTGGTCACAGCTCGCACGCAGAAAAAGTGGCACAGAGCTGGAAAATTGTAAAAAAAAATAAAATAAAAAGACCAAAAAAAATGCACGGACCAAATAGCGTCCGTAAAAAAAGGACCGGGGATTAGGGGGGAGGGATCGGAAATGGGAAGGAACAGGGACAGGAATGGAGGGTGGTTTAGGGATCTGGACCAGCTGCAAATGAAAAAAAAAAATCAGTGCAGCAATTCCAGATGTTCTTCTTTTCTTCTTTCTTCTTTGATCAGGAAAGGGTTACAATCGCAGTGGTGTGCACCACAAGTCCCAGCAAGCCAACAGCAGCACAGAAAAGCATAGAACCTCTCTGCATGCAGTCACCAGCTAGAATGGCTGCATGCAGGGAAGTGCAGTGTCCCCTGCCTCACCTCGGCGCTGGCCCTTATGGGGATAAAAGAGATAAACTTTTGGAATAGATCACCCTGTGTGTATGAGTTTCACTTTTTGAATTGTATTACTCCCATAAATGAACTTTTTGATGATATTCTAATTTATTAATAAAAAGTTAGCTTATCAAATTAGCTCATCATTTAACTCCATAATGACCAGCTTGTTTTGGGCCTGAGTGGACAAGCAAGTTTCTTTTTGGGGGGGGGGGGGGGGTTTGAAAAAACAGCAATACCGCCACTGAATTTTTATGTTATAAATTTAGCGGCGTTCATAAATAGCATGCTAATTTTATTCTCTTTGTCAGTACGATTACAGTGATACCAAGCACATACTTTTTTTTTTTTTGGCGTTTTACTACCACGTGCATGCATGACATAACGCATAGCACGTTTTGATCTCTTTTTTATTTTTTGTGTTGAATAGGCAAAAAACAGCAATTCTGGCATATCATATTTTAATGGCGTTCACGGTACGGAATAAATTACATTATAATTGTGGGATGTGGTTCATCAAGGACGTGGCAATGCTGAATTTGAAATGCTTTTTTAAATTGGAGATTTTTTTTATTTAATAAAAGTTTATTTAACTTTTTTTTTTTTGCCATTTACTAGCCCCACAATGGGGTCTTTAACAGACAATCTTTTTATTGCTTTTATAATATTCTGTACTGCTTATGCAGTAGAGAGTAATTTACTGTTAGTGCTATGCTGTCTGGCGCAGCCTGATATGGATATACTGCAGGCAGGTCTTGGGCCTTCATTAGCACCCCACAGTCTCCTTAATGCTGCTTGCGCAATGGATTGGATGCTGCTTCCTGAGCTCTGAGTCCCTGAGCTAACTCTGTATTGGTTGCTAAAACACAGGTCTATATGAGATGCGCAGCACTGTCAATCAAATGAAAGTACACAAAGGCTTTGCACTAGAGGTGTTCCTAGTGATACAGCCAGCCCCTTGGTGCTCCAATTAGTTTATTTGCATAAATATAGAAAACACAATAAATTCGCAAATGTGAACCTTAGAGACAATTTTTTTAAATCACTTTAGTCAGCATAATCACACCTACCAGGCATGCCTACATGCTCAACAGCAATTCCATAACTGGAATGCCCCTGATAAAATGTAATGGCCCTAAGGCTCTGTTACCATCAACATTGTTGCTTCCATTTATAATAGATGTCACTATGCTCTGCTGGATCAATTGTAAGATTATTAACAATGGTGCCTGACGAACCCCATTGACTTATAATGGAGTGTACTTTGCTCTACTGGGGTGTTTTTTGTTTTTTTTTGACAAGAACGCTTTTTTTTTTGTTAAATATGACAGTATCTGCCATGGAGGCTCCTGATGGGCCCACCAATAAAAACATGAACAGAGTCTTAACTCTTACTTCAGAATAAACACAGCACTGCTTACTATGCCAAGGCTAAGTATTTACCATCGGTCCATAAGTCATTTGCCTTGTCCTTAAAAGCATTAAAAGCAAGCTGTAAATGCTAATGTGTTCCTAAACAGCCTAGTGACATGACTTCTATGTTATATGTAAAAAAGTAAGTTTATATTTATATTTTGGAAAATATATGGATATTTCCCTTTTAAGTCTGTGAAGGTTCTCATTTATCCAGGTCATGGTATATCTGTAAAGAATAAATCAAGGCAACTGGGCTTACTGTAGATTTCTTGAAAACGTGAAGAACGAGTGAAACGTTTTCAAGAATTCTACAGTAAGTCCAGTTGCCTTGATTTATTCTTTACAGATATTTCCCCTTTAAGTATTCTGATTCAAACCCAATGCAGCAGCACTCTGCTAACACAGAATATATGAACTAATGCTATACTCATTATATACATATTTTGATCAAAACCATTTGTGCCCATCCATCAGCAAGCTGACCTATTTTGAATAGGACCCTACTCTGTTTGATACCTCTTCTTGTGCCAACTGGCCTCAAATGAATTCAGGGAAAGCAGGCTCAACATATATACTATACCTAGCCCTTTGGATACCTTGTGCCATCAAGCTTCCAATTAATTCAGGGAGAGCAGACTACATCTATATACTGCACTAATTAAAATCAGCCTGCGGCAAAGATGGGTTTGTTAGGAGAGCGCGACCAGTGGAGACAACCACACCTCCAAAAACATACCACAGAAACAAAAAACAAAAACAAAGCCAGCACATGCTAAATGATCACAAAACATATAATATAATTCTGCACTCACTATATAAATGAATGTGAAGTCCTTAGCAGATACATTTTGATCAAAATTATTTGTGCCCATCCACCATGGCAAGGTGATCTCTCTTAGACAGGAATCTATGCTAAATGATACCTTTTCTGGTGCCAACCTGCCTCCAGTAAATTCAGGGCAAGCAGTTTCTACATGCACTATATACCTGACCCACTCTGTATGTTACCTTTCCTGGTACCAGCAGGTCTCCAATGAATACAGGGGGAGCAGGATCCAAATCTCTATCATACTAATTAAAATCAGCCTGTGGAAAACATGGGTTAGTAAGGAGTGAACAGCTCTACCTCTAAATATATATTACAAAGACAAAGGTTAGTCAGCACATCCTAAGATGCAGGTGCACATCGCCATGGCTGAAGATACTAAATCAAATACCATCCAACAGCACTCTGCTTACACAAAATACATGATCACAAAATATATACACTAATGCTATACTCACTACATAAAGAAATGTGAGATACTTATCAAATATATTTTGATCAGAATCATTTGTGCTAATCCATCATGGCAAGGTGACCTCTTTTGGATGGCTGAAATAAAGATAAATGGCTTGAACCGGTAAACCCACCCCCTTCCCGTTCTTCCCACACTTCCTTCTTGGAAAGTGGCAATGATGACATAAAAATTCCACTTGTGACAAAATTTTGTTGCTGTGGCTTTCAAAAATTTGCAAACACTGGTTCTGCGACTTTTTAAGTAAAAAAAATGGCATAGGGAGATAATAAATCTCCCTCTATGAAACCAACAAACCAAGTATTTCAGCAGTAATCAATATTAATGTTTTTGTATATTTGTAGCTAACCCTCCAGTAATTTTTTTTAAATATATGACTCAGGGTGGGCTAAGAAAAAGGAAGCATGTTTCACATTTACCTGCTTAGCAGTTCCTGCTGGTCTCCACTTCCTGGTCTTGACTTGACACACAAGAAATGACAGGAGATGCCTGCTTAGCTAATCACTGGCCCACAGTGGTGACAAATCAAAGTTTGTAATTGGGTGAGTGGGCATCTCCAGATATTTTGTGCTAGCCAGGACTTTGGAGAGCAGTATGGACTGGAAAGTGTTAGACCAGCAGTGGTGGGGAGATCAGTGAAGGTGAGTAACACTTCTTTTTTTTTTTTTACCATCTTTGAGCCTAATATATATAAAAAAAACTATGGACAACCTCTTTAAGATTACATTTACAAATATGCTTATTAGCCAGAAATCTGCCATACAGGTATACTTCATAAAAAGGGTTGTTCTAGCTGGACAAAGCCATTTCAGAATGCAGCCGCTCATTGTTGGTGCTGCTGATTAAACCATCAAGACTTTCCATGCAGTATTACATGACAACCTAGGTGCTGAGTCCTATGTGACAGGAACTATTTATAGAGGGGTATCCCAACTGTTGAAACATCCTCTATGATGATGAGAATCTCTAAAACTCTTCACAAGCCACATATGCTTCCTCCATGGTTTTCACATTCCTTATGATACATTACCTCATTGGGGTTACTTATTAGGTAACACCAAGTAGTGTTTCCAGTGGATATGGAAACTGAAAATGCAGAACAAATGTTCTGTGAAGCTTTTCAGAGACTTCAGCCTGGTACCTAAAAATACATGTTTTTTGGGGGGGAATTCAGAAGTATGGCACAGATGGTTTCTGATGTTTGTCAACTGTGTCTGTAATGGTAGGGATAATTTGAAATACATGTTGGAGAGATTTATAAAAACTGGTGCTAAGAAAACTGACTTAGTTGCTACTAGCAACTAATCATATACATATTTTCTTAACCAATATGCATACGTACATGAATGGCTTATCATTTATTATGTTTAATAGAATTGACAGCCTAATCAGTTTCCTTGACAGTGGTTTATGCAGATCAGCAGGACCCTAACTAAGGGGTGCAGAGATTGAGGCCACACTCAGGAGCCTGAGGTTGGACCAATAGGTTCCTCTGTCCTTATTAGACAACTGACATAACAACTCCAGGGCCTGTTCTAGATTTTGCATAAGGATAGAGGAGCTTCAAGTTACCTCTATACTTTATAAATGCAAAAAAAAATAAAAAATAAACTGAAATATTCACTTGTATATTATCTTGTATATTATTAAATTACTGCTGTTACTCAGTGAAAATTGATTTGTCAATGTGCCCTTCTTTTGTTACAGCTTTCAGTTACCGCAAAGCCCCACCACCTATCCCTCCAAGGCTTCTCTCCAAGCCTCTCATCTCGGTGACCGCCCAGAGTAGCACAGAATCTACCCATGAAACCTTTCTGCACAATGAGCCTACCCGATTGCCTTGGTCCAAAGATGTCAAGGTCCACTGCAATTCTAGTGAGAGTCTGGAAGGAACCAAGTCCAGAGGTCTTTCCTTGGATCTGGCAACAGTCCAGCACAGAGCTTCACCCAAACCTTCCACTGTGATCAGCAAAGCCCTACCATCAAGGGAAGAGCTAAAAGGTGGCACACGTCAAAGAAAATGGCGCCCATCTATTGGTGTACAGGTAAGTCTCCTGGCTTGCTTCAAAACGTACTTTTTTATTATTATCAGTCTTAGAAAAAGTGTAGCTTGCCATTACTATTTATTATGTAAAACCCTTAACAATGCAGGCACGGTTCAGGAACCATTGGGGCTGTCTTTAATTGGCAAGTATATTCATACAGTATAAAAATTGAATTAAGTTTGAGGTTCGAAATTAATTCCTTTTAATGAATGCCATCAGTGAAAGTCTTAATTGGTTCAACAGCTGAGTTGTCAGCCTTAGGCCTCTTGCACACAAACTTTTTTTTTTGCGTTACCGTTCCTTTTTTTGCATTCCGTATACGGACCATATACGGAACCATTCATTTCAATGGATCCGCAAATAAAAACGGAAGGTACTCCATATGCCTTCCGTTTCTGTTTTTCCGTTCCATTCAAAGATAGAACATATCCTATTATTGTCCGCATAACGGACAAGGATAGTACTGTTCTTTCAGGGTCCAGCTGTTCCGTTCCGCAAATAAACAAACTCACACGGACGTTATCTGTATTTTTTGGTGATCCGTTTTTTGCGGACTTCAAAATACTGAAAAAGCCATACGGTCATGTGCAAGAGGCCTTAGGGTCCATGTAGAACGTTGCGGAACGAATCCGGACCCATTCATTCTCTATGGGTTCGGAAGAGATGCGGAAAGCACACAGTGTGCTGTCCGCATCTGCATTACCGGAGCGCGGCCCTGATCTTCGGATCCGCGGCTTCCGAAAAAAAAAGAACATGTTCTATTCTTGTCCGCAATTGCGGACAAGAATAGGCAGTTTTATGGGGGTGCAGGCCGGGTGTATTGTGGATCCGCATTTTGCGGATCTGCAATACACTATGGACGTGTTGAATGGACCCTTATCCATATACACCTACAGGCCTTTGTAAGACATGTACAGGTCAAGACATATTGAGATTTCAACATCCTGGATAACTACACTAATCACCAGCTTTCAGCACACATATAATGCGGACATTACTTAAAATAAATCTGCACATACCATAATATACGACATGTAATATACTACCAAAAACATGACCTCCCTACATCCATATACCTGTTTTACTAATGTACCTTGACATGGTGAAACTGCCTTCACGTGGATATCTGTATGCACAAGGTAAAACATATACAGTATATATAAAAAAATCAGTACACACATTGCCTTATAAGAGAAGAGGTGATTATTTATTTGCAACTTGGCTAATTGCTTTATAAGATTATATTAATTCAGAAATCTTTAGTTGACATTTAAAGGTTAACACTTCATGCTTTGGATCGCGAATTGCCATGAAACAAGTATTCTAATTCTACTACTTCCTACTGCTGACTTTTAGTATTGAATACATTTATTTCAATAAGACATTATCTGCACTTCTAATTGGTACTCTTATTTTTAGATGAACTGACTGCATAAACAAGTCTTCTTTTGCATAAAGCCAAGCTATAAGATGCAATTGGACTTACCTCTAACTTTTAAACTTGTAATCACACCTTATAAAGCTATCCTGTGGAAGCAATCATTAGGTGTGACATTATTATATGCATTTCAACAAAGACTTCCTCCTAGCAATCGGCAAAGCTACAGCTTAGTAATAGTTGCCCTTAAAATACTTAAGAATTTTTTTTTTAATCTATATTTTATTTGGACATTTCTCTGTTGTCCTACAGATACTTCTGCACCATGACCTGAATTCTCATGAATTCATCACTACAGAAATAGCAATAACTTTCCTTCAGGACTCATTTCCTCTACCATCTTCCATTCTGGCTACTGATGAATATTACTTGCTGGGTGATTTCTTCCCAGTTCCTCTTTTTGCTAAACCATGCCTTTTCTTATTTTTACTTTGAGAATTTGTCTTGAATGTTAATGTGCTTGAAATGAAATTAAGGTATTGATGTTAGAAATAGAAAGCATATGCAGTTAGCACAAGATTATTTATTGATGTATTACTTTTTTATCTTTTACTACAGGTAGAGACAATCTCTGACTCAGACACTGAAGCAAAGAGCAGGAGAGAAGTTCACTCCATTGGGGTTCAAGTAGAAGATGACAGAAGGTGCCTTTATCCATAAACATATTGATTATGTAATGGATGTGCTGACAGACATAACTATACTGAAAAAATACAGCTGAGATTACATTAGACATACTTTTTAGTTGTATTTAAATGGTGGCAGAGGCGGAATGGGAATTTAAAGTGGCCCTGGAAAAAAATGAAAGTGTCCCCATGTAGTAGGTGGGTCCAAACTGACACAAGGTAGGCCAACTCAAATAGGCAGGGCCTGCGAACCCATAAAGGGGCAGTATATTGTACTACACTTTGGTATATGGTTCTGCAGCACATTACAGTATATTGCCCTAGCAGAAATTCTCAGGATGGTGCCAGATCATTATGTACCTGGCCAGTGGCTGGGCTCGGGTGGCCCAATGTGCATTGGCCAGTCTGCCCCTGAATGATGGTAAGGCATTTAATGTGAAAGTCTCAAATCTCAACCTAGATGACTGTAAAGATCTTCTGAACTATTAGTAATTAGATAATATTATATTTTCCTCTTACTTCAGTGGCTAATGCATTTAATATATGACAAGGTCAAGGTCTCATCAGAATTAAGTGCATCCTCCGGCAGTCCATGTGCCAAACTGAAATCTACTCCAGCTTGTAGCTAGAAGTAGATTTCAGTCATCAGTTTCTGGGGTAAATGATGATAAATGTGGCTGGGATGATGGCTCTGCCTACACTACATCACCACCCCTTTTTGGAAACTGGTAAGAGTGGCTGTCAGTTACAACTAAATTTAGTCACAATGGCTTATAAAAAGTCGCACAACTATGTTTCGGGATTTTTTTTTTATCCAAAACCAAGGTTTAGGGTAATGATATATCTCCCCCTATGTGCCCACAGATTTCTATGGATTCCGTATTGAACATCTGTATAACATAGCTGCATATTACAGCCACGAGCATGCACAGTTATCTATACAACATCCTGCTATCTGTCTCCATTTACATAATCACACCAGTCACTATGCCTTCTTGTCACTCATACATGTACGGTGCTGGAGCGCCCGCTCACACCAGCAGCGGGTGTCATGGTCAGCAGAGACCTGCCGCTAATTACCGTGACCAGCAATAATGCCGGTCGCGGTAATTAAAGCCAAAAACAAGCTTGTGCTTCCGGGAATTATACTGACATCCCCTGCGGCCAGTGGGGATGCCAGTAATTGGTTTGAATGCCCTGGGTCTCACTGAAGAGACCCAGGGTTTTCAAACTGCAATTCTTATTTTGGCCACCAGATGGCAGGCAAACATAAGAAATGTGCAATAGACAGTAGTAAATTAATTAAAAAAATACACGATTGTTCAAAATTTAAAAATAGATTTTTAGGCTCATATATGAGATTCAAAATCATTACAAAAATAAAAAAAAATGTTAAAAATATATAAAAAAAATAAAAAAATATAAAAGTTTAAATCACCACCCTTTCCGTATAATAAAAAAATAAATACCTAAATAACAAAAAATATAAACATCATGGGTATCACTGCGACCAAAACCGCCCATACTATTAAAATATAAAAATATTTTTTCCAATACGGCGAATGGCATTAAAGAAAAAAGGGTAAAATGGCCAATTTTCCATTTTATCATTGCTTCTCTTACACAAAAAAGTAATAAACTGTAATAAAAAAGTCACACACACTCCAAAATGGTATCGATAAAAAATGAGCCCCCACACAGCTCAGTAGATATAACTATAAAAAAGTTATGGGGGTCAGAATATGGTGATGTAAGAAATAATGTTTTTTTTCAATGTTTACATTTATTTTTACACTATTTAGACATACAAAACCTATACATATGGGGTATCGTTGTAATCATGCCGACCCAGAGAATAAAGGGCATGGGTCAGTTTTGCCACAAATGAAGAGCTATTGGAGCAAAACCTGTAAAATGGTGGAGGAATTATGTTTTTTCTTATCACTTCCCATTACATTGTATGCCATAATTAATGGTGGCATTATAAAGTACAACTTGTCCTGTAAAAAATAAGCCCTCATAGAGCTATGTGAACGGAAATATAAAAAATTTATGGAAGATAGGGAAGAAAAATTAAAACGGAAAACTGAAAAAACCTCCGAAGGAGTTAAAGAGGTTGTCCAAGTTATTCTTTTTTGTTCTTTGTATATTTCTAACTAAGCAAATGTAAGAGATTTTCAATTCACTTACTTCATCGACAGTGGTCCTGTTCTCCTGGTTAGCTGAACATCACATGACCTGTGATGTCAGCTTCTTTCCCTGCTCTGATGACGTACTGTGCACATGCCTGATAAGAGGCTGTGCTGGTTGGAGTGACTAGCCATGCACCTTGCGCTTCCCGATCTGCTGGCTGAGCTGTCTGCCCTGTGTCTCCCCTCCAACTGGATTCTTCAGCAAAGTTTAACCCCTTCTACCATCAGCAGCACAGACACAGGGTGGAGGCTCTACCTCAAGTACTTAGCAGCCGCAGGGTTTCCTCTTCTCCGGGTACTGAGGAGTTAAATGCTGTGCACAGGATCTTCTCTCTCTCCTCACCATGCAAACACATAGCTGACAAACACTGGAGGAGTTCTCTCCTCTGTACTTCTGCTGGCTGTGAGGAAGTGTCTGATGATCATTGCACAAGAACAGGTAGGGGGAATATCCTGTGTATATCAGCAATATCATTTAACTGTACAGCTGGGACTAATAGTCCTACACATCCAACACGAGTATCCTAGCAGTCAGACTGCAGAGCAGGGGGAGGGGAAAGGCAGTCTTTGTTGACACACACAAATATTCATGAGGAAAAACTGAGAAATTGATGTTGCAAGCCCCTACAGGTCTGCAACTGCATGTAAACAAAGGGGCCAGAACAGAACTAGGGAAATTAGGAAATATATATTTTTTTTGCCTAAAACTTGCTTATCTTATATATATATATATATTGCTGACTCTCAGATTTACAGTTCTTTATGTTTTTTTTACTTAACGCGGACAACTCCTTTATTGCATCATCAAACCTGTTGAAGTTATCCTGTAGAAGTATTCAGCTTTACTACAATTGAAATGTGACATTAATATATGCATTTCAGCAAAGGCTACCTCCTAATCATAGCCAAAACTACTGCTAAGTGGTAGTCACCCTCTAAATGTGAAAGAAAAGTGTATATGTCTAGATTTTATTTGGTCATGCTTTTTATGAAATCTCCCCACCCTCCACTGTACATCTCCATTTTCTTCTGGAATATTTTTTATTCTTCTCTCAACTAAATTTCATTACTGAGCCTGTTGTGTGTCACTGTGCTCTGTTATATATTTCTACTACTGAATTGCACGCCTCTCAGTGCATGAGAGGGATTGATGATAACTATGGTTACTTGGAGGTATTAACATTGTCTCTGTGCATTTCTTGACATTTTGAGGGAAATTGCACCAATGGCTCTAACAGGAATAAAAAAAATTGGAGTACAAGTAGCTGTAAAGTGTTGCTTTTGGTAATATTTCCTATGTGGATTTAATAAATATGCATTAATAACTAATAGTAGATTAGGAATTATAAACCTATACTGATTAGATAATTTAAAAGAGATTTCTGGTTTGCCTCAAGATCCTTTAACCCTTTCTACCCCGGTCAGTTTTCACCTTCCTGCCCAGGCCATTTTTGGAAATGGAAATAATTCTAAAACGCTTTTACTTATCCAGGACATTCTGAGATTGTTTATTCATCACATATTATACTTCATGATAGTGTTAACATTGAGTCAAACAAAATTCACTTCTCTTTTTTTTTAAAATACTAAATTTACCCAAAATTTTGAAAAATTAGCAAATTTTCAATTTCTCTACTTTTATAATAGATAGTAATAACTCCAAAAATAGTTATTACTTTACATATTTGTCCCGTTCCTGAAGCTCACATACCTCTCTTCCCTGCAGTCACAGACTGTTCTGCAGCACCGTGTGGGCAGAGCTTATACAGATTTCTGGGCTGAAGGCTCTGCCCACACAGGCTAGCAGCGCAATCTGTGTCTGTAGGCTGAATGGTGGAGCAGGGAGAAGTCTTCCTGCTTCACCATTCTCTGCACCGCCTGCCTGAAGGAGGGGAGGAGCGCTGGGAGCTAAACGCTGAGTGACAGGATCGCAGCTCCCAGCTCTCGAGCAATGAGCGCTTCCATCTGTATTGATGGAAGCGCTCATTGCTTCTGGCACCCCTTGAGAGGCGGCACCCGGGGCGGACTTCCCTCTTCACCCCCCTCTTAGTACGTCACTCTATGTCTATGGCAGTTGGATTATGAGAAGAAAAACCTGCAGGCTTCTATTGGCTAATGTAGGTCAAGTGATGTGCCATATTTGCATTTTTTGGAAAATATCTCAGGAAAAGTACGTGCTAGAGAGCTGAGACCAAGACTAAAACCAGATGTACCTGTGTGCCAAATTTCATGATTGTAAATGCGACTGTGCAGATTCCTATAGCAGACATATACGTAAATACACTCAACTTTATATATTGGATAGCAGTAATGCAATTCAGATTAAGCCATTCCTCTGTTGTCCCAAAATGCGTTGCATGCCAGTTATCAGAGAGCTGGATTACATCTTTATTTTAATGCTGGAAGCAGATGACACTTGATCCACCATTCACATTTCTTAATGTAAACAGCTAACCCTTTCCTACTTGTAACATTCAGATGTAAATGTTAGCTTGGGAGTGTTTGGTTACCTTGAGACCAGACTTATGGGAATTAACCACACCTTAGTTTTAACCCCTTAGGGACACAGCCTTATTTCACCTTAAGGACCAGGCCATTTTTTTGCAAATCTGACCAGTGTCACTTTAAGTGCTGATAACTTTAAAACGCTTTGACTTATCCAGGCTATTTTTCAGAAATTTGCAAAAACTCAATTTTTAGGGACCACTACAGGTCTGAAGTCACTTTGCGAGGCTTACATAATAGAAACCACCCCATTCTAGAAACTACACCCCTCAAGGTATTCAAAACTGATTTTACAAACTTCATTTACCCTTTAGGTGTTGCACAAGAGTTATTGGCAAATGGGGATGAAATTTGAGAATTTCATTTTGTTTGCCTAATTTTAAATTTTAACCCATTTTTTCCACTAACAAAGCAAGGGTTAACAGCCAAACAAGACTGTATCTTTATTGCCCTGACACTGCCATTTACAGAAACACCCCATATGTGGCCGTAAACTACTGTACGGCCACACAGCGGGGCATAGAGTGAAAGGTTCGCCGTTTGGTTTTTGGAAGGCAGATTTTGCTGGACTGGTTTTTTGACACCATGTCCCATTTGAAGCCCCCCTTATGCACCCCTAGAGTAGAAACTCCATAAAAGTGACCCCATCTAAGAAACTAAACCCCTCAAGGTACTGATTTTTACAAACTTTGTTAACCCTTTAGGTGTTGCACAAGATTTAATGGAAAATAGAGATACAATTTCAAAATTTCACTTTTTTGGCAGATTTTCCATTTTAATATTTTTTTTCCAGTTACAAAGCAAGGGTTAACAGCCAAACAAAACAGATTATTTATGGCCCTGATTCTGTATTTTACAGAAACACCCCATATGTGGTCGTAAACTGCTGTACAGGCACACGACAGGGAGCAGAAGGAAAGGAATGCCATACGGTTTTTGGAGGGCAGATTTTGCTGGACTGTTTTTTTTTACACCATGTCCCATTTGAAGCCCCCCTGATGCACCCCTAGAGTAGAAACTCCAAAAAAGTTACCCCATTTTAGAAACTACGGGATAGGGTGGCAGTTTTGTTGGTACTAGTTTAGGGTACATATGATTTTTGGTTGCTCTATTTTACACTTTTTGTGCGGCAAGGTAACAAGACATAGCTTTTTTGGCACAGTTTTTTTTTTGTTATTTACAACATTCATCTGACAGGTTAGATCATGTGGTAATTTTATAGATCAGGTTGTCACGGACACGGTGATACCTAATATGTATACAATTATTTTATTTATGTAAGTTTTGCACAATGATTTCATTTTTAAAACAAAAAAAATGTTTTAGTGTCTCCATAGTCTAAGAGCCATAGTTTTTTCAGTTTTTGGGCGATTATCTTTAGTAGGGTCTCATTTTTTGCGGGATGAGATGAAGGTTTGATTGGCACTATTTTGGGGTGCATATGACTTTTTGATCGCTTGCTATTACACTTTTTGTGACGTAAGATGACAAAAAATAGCTTTTTTTACACCGTTTTTTTTAATTTTTTTTTACGGTGGTCACCTGAGGGGTTAGGTCATGTGATATTTTTATAAAGCCGGTCGATATGGACGCAGCAATACCTAATATGTATACATTTTTTTTATTTATGTAAGTTTTACACAATGATTTCATTTTTTTCATTTTTAATCAGTGATAAATGTGTTTTTTGATTATTACCTTTTTTTCACTTTTTTTTCACTTTTTTTGACCCAGACCCACTTGGTTCTTGAAGATCTAGTGGGTCTGGTGTCTGTATAATACAGTACAGTACACTATATAGTGTATTGTACTGTATTTTACTTACACTTTGTCTGAACAGATCTATGCCTTTAGCACAGACCTGTTCAGGACCATGGACAGCAGGAAGCCTGAGAAGGTGTCCTGTTGCCATGGGAACCTTCCCCGTCTGCTAAGTTGTGACCACAACTGTGCAGACGGGGAAAAGTAAGGAGGGGGGCTCCCTCCCTCTGTTACCGCATCCTGTCCAGGGGCTGCAAAGGCACAGCAGCCCCCCGATGGGAGAGGGAGGGAGCCCCCTCTTACAGTTAACCTTTTCCATACCGCTGTCCGTACGGACCGCGGTATGGAAAGGGTTAAACGGCTGACATCGCATCACAGATGTCTGCCGTTTATACCAGGGTGTCACCAATGTGCTGACACCCTGGTATACCCACTGGCCACCAACGATTATTCAAAGGGAGGCGGGCGGGGGATCGCGATCCCGCCTGCTGCACCTCCTGCAATGCCCGCACCGCCCGCAACCCGCCCCTGCTGCACCCCGCCGACATGAAATCGTTCAGGGGTGCGGGGGGAAACATATATATTTTAGGCATAAAAAAGTTTCTGATCAGAAACTGCAAAAAGCGCAGCAAACCTCATGTCTGAATTGATCTGCGGTTTGTTGCGATCGCCGACATGGGGGGGTCACGGGACCCCCCCGCGCATTTAGCCGAGGTGCCTGATGATTTGAGCAGGCACCTTCTTCCGATCACCGCCGGCCGGGCGGCAGTGATCGGAACAACATATGACGTACCCGTATGTCATGTGTCCTTAAGTACCAGGACATCATGACGTACCGGTACTTCATGTGTCCTAAAGAGGTTGACCCGTTAGTGACTTGCAATACACCTTTTCTAGTGTGGAGCGAGCATGCTCGGTCGAACTGCTGTTCGGCTTGAGCATCGCTATGCTCGGCACATTCAAGTGCTCGGCCAAATACTGTCGGTGCTCGAGTACAATTTAATGCAATGAAAGTCAATGGGATACCCAAGCATCAAACCAGGCACCCTCTGCTCTGAAGAAGAGGGACTGTCTGCTTCACAAAGAAAGGTTAGACATTGATGGAAACCCCATCAAAATAGTTTGGAAACAGCATTAAGAGGTAGGATGGATGCGTCTTGGACTCCTATTATCTACGACATACACTAGACAACCACACAAAGGCTATATGCCAAAAGTCAGGTATATGCAAGCCATCAATCTATCCATGAGACAGATAACTGGCTTAGTCAGCATACCTTACAATGACAGCCTTGTGCACTATGAGACATTCCAAACTAGCTCTCATCTGACTGAGAGCCAATAAGCCTCAAAGTTACTTCAGATCTGTTGGATGGCTTGGGTGGACCTGCACACCTAGATCAGACAAAAAGTTTTTTGATTGTTCTAACATAATATTCAATAACATTTCTATACAGTTTTGTCATCTAAAAACGAATTTGCATAAACATGGGCATATGGGAAAGACATGCAAATGAGCAGAATCTGACTTGTTTTTCAGCTGAAAAACCATTTGCATGGAAAATTTGCGATCTACACTACTCATGAACAGCTCTATCTATTGGTTTCATAGTCTTATGACAAGATTATTAGTGTAGCCTTTTGCATGGAAAATATGCGATAAAAATTTGCGATTAGAATATTTGAGATCTACACTACTCATGAACAGCACCATCTATTGGTTTCTTAGTCTTATGACAAGACGATTACTCTTGTGATAAGGCTATGAAACCAATAGATGGCGCTGTTTATCTTGTTGGGGCGCTAGTAAGTGGAACACACTGCTCAACAGAGTCCACACACTGTGTAGCACTCAGCCTATAATAGCTGCGCTAGTACTGAGGTGTATATCGGATTGCTGCTATCATTCACACAATAATATAAACTTGCTAGGGTGTATCTGAGGACTATTGCCCTGCTTGTAATGACTCATGAACAGCTCCATCTATTGGTTTCCTAGTCTTATGCCAAGACTATGAATCCAATAGATGGCGCTGTTCATGAGTAGTGTAGATCGCGAATATTCTATTGCAAATTTTTATCGCAAATTTTCCATGCAAAAGGCTACACTAATAATCTTGTCATAAGACTATGAAACCAATAGATGGCACTGTTCTGACTCATGAACAGTGCCATCTATTGCTTTCATAGTCTTATGACAAGAGTAATCATCTTGTCATAAGACTATGAAACCAATAGATGGCGCTGTTCATGAGTAGTGTAGATCGCAAATTTTCATCATGTCTTTCCCATATGCCCATGTTTATGCAAATTAGTTTTTAGATGACAAAACTGTATAGAAAGGTTATTGAATATTATGTTAGGACAATCAGACAACTTTTTGTCTCCCTAATGATATTGATCTAGGTGCACAGGTCCACCCAAGCCATCCAACAGATCTGAAGTAACTTTGAGGCTCACTGACTCTCAGTCAGATGAGAGCTGGTTTGGAATGTCTCATAGTACACAAGGTTGCCATTGTAAGGTATGCTGACTAAGTCTGTTATCGGTCTCATGGATAGATTGATGGCTTGCATATACCTGGCTTTTGGGATATAGCCTTTGTGTGGTTGTCTATTGTATGTCGTAGATAATAGGAGTCCAAGACACATCCAGCTGTCCTCTTAATACTGTTTCCAGGTGGTGCCTGGGGTTCTCCTATTGACTACCATGGTGCTCGGTAGAGCACACAAGCACTTTGGTGGTCGATCAACACTAACATTTACATCTTTTTTACAGGCCTTAGATTGGGCTGCAGCCTTTTTACGGCTACCTAGTCTAAGTGGTTAAGCCATGCATGAGTCTCCAGTGAAGCAGAAATAACCGGATTAGCATAAGTGGAGAACAGGGCCATTAAACTCTTTAGATGTAGTGGTCAATATTGACCATAGCATCTAACTAATTTAGAGGAAGGGGGCTCCCTTTCTCTCTCCCATCAGCACCCCACAAATGAGATTGTGGGGTTATGATGTTTTGGCATGGCAGCCCGAGGCCTACTGAAGGCACCAGGCCTGTCTGTTGTATATGCATCACTCTTGCACACCTTGATGGTGCCCGTCAATATAGCACTGACAGTATTATACACTCTACTGCATAAGCAGTTCAGAGTGTTAGGCCTCCTGCACATGAATGTGTGCGCCCCGTGGCCGTATAGCGGACCACATTTGCAGATCCGCAATACACGGGTGCCGTTCCGTGGCATTCCGCATTAAGGATGCGGACCCATTTACTTCATTGGGTCCACAAATGCGGAGATGCGGAACGGAAGCACGGAACGGAATCCCACGGAAGCACTACAGAATGCTTTCATGGGGTTTCGTCCCGTACTTCTGTTCCGCAAAAAGATAGAACATGTCCTATCTTTTTGCAGAACTGGCAGATCGCGGACCCATTAAAGTGAATGGGTCCACGATCCACTGCGGCTGCCCTACGGTCGGTGTTCCTGCATTGCCGCAGCACAGTCACGGGGCACACACGTTCGTGTGCAGGAGGCCTTATAGAAGCAATCAAAAGATTTATTCTGTACAGTGAACGATGTAAAAATAAAAATAAACTACCAGAATGTTTTTTGCTTTACTTGCCTAAAAAAAACTACGGAATGAAAAGCGATCAAAAAGAAGTGCTGAGTACGCCAAAATAATTCCAGTTTTCATCCAGCTGTTCCTTGGCATATTGCTGTT
Source organism: Bufo gargarizans (assembly GCF_014858855.1). Taxonomy (NCBI): domain Eukaryota; kingdom Metazoa; phylum Chordata; class Amphibia; order Anura; family Bufonidae; genus Bufo; species Bufo gargarizans. The sequence continues at coordinate 353,180,098 of NC_058082.1, forward strand.
TTACTATTACTATTGTGCAAAAGTTATAAAACAAAAAAAAAATTATATATTTGGTATCACTGTAATCATACTGACCTACAGAATAGTTATAGTGTTATTTATGCCCCAAAATGTATGCCATGCAATTTTTGGGTAAAAACAACTAGGTGGCAGTATTGCTATGTTTTCCTATCCCCCTAAAAAAGAGTTAATAAAAGTTAATCAGTAAGTTAAATGTACCTCAAAATGGTGCCATTGAAAACCACAACTTGTCCTGTAAGCAAACAAGTCCTCATACAGCTACATAAAAATACATACAGCTAACATAAAAAAGAACTATAGTTTTTGGAATGTGGTGAGGAAAACATGAAATAAAAAAAATAAAAAATGGTCACTAAGGCCCAAAAGAGGCTGGTCACCAAGGGGTTAATGGGGTTTGAAAATCCATCCCTAAATTTAAGGTCAATCATTATTATGTACAGCTGTAGTATTCTGACTACTATTTTCAGTCTAGCTACCCAGTAGATATTTACGGGCTCACTTAGTAAGAAGAAATTCTCCGCCAGTGTTATTTTAAGGGCAGAAATGCATCTGATTTCACGATATTTGTTTTAGATGAAAGGAGGCTATCCGGTATTCTGTATAATAAAGATTGACAAATTATCACTGGAGTTAAGGTAATGACAAAATATGTAGATTCATAGTGACATAAAATGCATACCATAATAGACTTCTACAATAATAATATACAGCGAGGTATAATCACTCACACAGCTAATCTGTACAAGGACATACTGAGCAATATAATAGTATGCCTACATCGGGAGCAGCACAGAGGGCTGTGATAAAGAACCGCTCAAAATACTAAGATGCAGAGAAAAATAACTGTATGAAAGTGAATATCAAATGTGAAGTTCTACACCGTACATTAGGTGCACGTGCCTTGTGCAGCATTGCTCTAAAATATTAAATTACACAGCCATGGGTTCAAAAAGACTCTTCTAAAAGAGGTGTGCAGAAGGAGACAGCAGACTGCGTTCTTTCTATCTGTCTGTCTCCACAGGGGAACTTAACAATGTCCATTTGACTGTTTTCATAGGACACCTTTGGCATGTGTTACCATAGCAACAAGTCACCCTAGGTATTCTGGGAAGAAAAGTTTTAGACCTGTAAAATAAATGTATATTAACCCGAGTTGTGCAGAACTGTAGTGAAAGATTTGCTATTGCTATTTTCCTCAATCACAACGGATAGAAATGTTGGCCAGACAACTGGATCACTTGGAAATGCTAACCCAGTACACTTGATCAATATATTTATATGCACAGTACTGTACATGCGGTCCAGAACCCAACTTTAGTGATTTAGCAAGACCAACTCACTCTGACTGCAGTAACTGGGACCACTAGTGAACTAGAATAGTGTTGCAACTTAGGGTTATTCAAGCTTCAGGAAACGTTTTTACTTTTTGGCCAGTACTGAGCCATAAACAAACCCACTTACCTGCTCCCCACCACTCGGTTCCAGTGCACAGGTTCCTCTCAGCAATTTTTACAGTCCCAGGCCTGTATACATCCAGATGTGGGCATGACGGTGGCCAATCACTGGCCTCACGATGACATATCTCCAATTGGTACGTCTGTGCTGGGTGACAAGCCACTTGGTGACAGACACTTCACCGCTGAGGCACTGATTTCCTGCAGCATTGCACGTGACCTTATCAAGATATGTACAAGCGCCTGGGACCTGAAGCATTGCTAAGAGGAGCCTCTGTGCTGGAACGGTCATCAGGAAGAAGGTGAGTGGATTTCTTTGTCTAAGTCGGGACTGGCCAACCTGTGGCTCTCCAGCTGTTGCAAAACTACAACTCCCAGCATGCCCAGAGAGCCTACGGCTATCAGCCTAAAGCAGGGCATAGTGGGACTTGTAGTTTTACAACAGCTGGAGAGCCGCAGGTTGGCCATCCCTGGTCTAGGTATTTGTTTAGGTACATATAGTATTGGTCAATTGTAAAAGTTTATCCTTAACGTAGCCTCATGCTCTATGCCCCCATACTGTGCCTCACACTGTGTGCCCTCATACTGTGGCTCTTCTGTGCCCCCATACTGTGCCTCTTCTGTGCCACCATACTTTGCCTCCATACTGTGGCCCTTACTGTGCCTCCATACTATTCCTCAATACTGTGCCCCTATGAATGCAGTGCACACGCTGCACAATACTTACCATTTCCTGGTCCCACAACGTACTCTAGCGATGTAGTTCCAGCCGCTTCTGGCAAGGCCAAAATCTGCGGAACATCACAGGCGGTGCAATGGCATCATTGTGCCGCCGTCACAACAAAGCGCTGATTGGCGTCCTGTGAACGCGGATATCATTAAGTGCAGGGGCAACTGAACACCAGTTGAATTAACCTGGGGACCAGAAGAGGGGATTGTCTGCCACACCCTTTAGAAGTGAAGGATAGTGCACCCTGTGTGGCTGCACAGGTCACACACCCCTAAGGACTATTGCACACGACCGTAGGTGTCCCGTTGCCGTTTTGCGGACCGCGTATGCGGATCCACAATAAACGGGCACTGTTCCGTGTGCATTCCGCATCATGGATGCGGACCAATTGACTTGAATGGGTCCGCAAATCCGGAGATGCAGAATTGTGCGGAACGGAAGCACGGAACCCTACGGAAGCACTGCAGAGTGCTTCCATGGGGTTTCGTCTCGTACTTCTGTTACGCAAAAAGATAGAACATGTTCTATCTTTTTGCGGTACGGGCAGATTGCGAACCCATTAAAGTGAATGGGTCTGCGATCCGCTGCAGCTGCCCCTCGGTCGCTGTTCCTGCATTGCGGCCACAGGGCGCACACGTTCGTGTGTAGGAGGCCTAAGGCTGTCCCTGCTCTCCTTCACTTTGGGGGCCCCCGTTCTGGACCTGCACCTATCTGACATTGATGGCATATCCTAGCAATATAGTGAATATATTATCTCGTTTTTTTATGCAGGTTTCACTCTAATTTTCTGCATACAAATACACACCATGTGTAGGTAGCTTAAAGGCTGTATTAAACAGCTCGTTGTGGCAGATGATTGTCAGAAGGGATCTGCTGCCTGCAAAAGTTTTTTTTTTTTTTTTTTAACAGGTCAAAAGATTTGGATTGCCCGATGATGGAGCGTTTGCTGGGGCAATCGGTGGTAGTATTACATTGCAAGATGATAGCTAACTAGCATTCATACGACCACTCATTAGTGATCATCTGTCGAAAAATAAGCAGGTGTAATAAAGGCTAAAGGGTGCTTTCACACGTAGGTTTTTGGTGATGTTTTTTGCACGTTTGCATTTTAGTGAAAAATGACGTAAAAAAAAAAAGCACTATTGATGAGACAAAATAAAATTCCAGAAAAATAGTCACAAAAATTGTCAAAAACACTGCAAAAAAACTTCAGGGGGGGCGGAAAAAAAAACACATGTGGTTATTTGCACCAGTCCTTAAAATTGTCCCTCAACAGTCTGTATATTCTGTATTTTTTTTCTCTCTAAGAGGATGGTAGTAGTTATTGGGATGTAAGGATGAGGGTTGCTCTTGAACTATAAACATCACATAGAAAAAGTGCGTTATTATTAAATGGGTTATCCTATAAAAAGATGATAGGTCATCATTATCACATCAGCAGGGTCCAAGTCCTGGCATCCCTGCCGTTCAGCAGTTTCAGAGAGTTGCTGCACCAGAGGTCTCGTGAGCGAGGCAGGCTCCCGGCAGCTTTCCAAGGACAGTGCCGTACATTGTACAGTGGCAGTGTTTGGTATTGCAGCTCAGCCCCATTGACTTGAATGGGCCTGAGTTGCAACTAGTTCATGTGACCAATGTAGAGTGATGTCAATGGCCTAGGAAGAGGCTGCTGCGCTCAAGGCCTCTTCTAGCAGCTGATCGGCTGGGGACCTGTGTGTCAGACCCCTGTAGATCTGATACGGATGATCTATCTTGAGGATAAGTCATAAATATGTTTTCCTGCATAACCCCTTTAGCAATGGACAATAACACATCAAGTAGCAAAAAAATAATTTTCAGTAGTCCAAGTACTTCTGCTGCCATTTGGGGATTACAAATATGCTTATAAGCTATTGGAAATGTTATGTTACACCAACAGAATATTTATACACTTTGCTAACAGATGCACAATTTATTATAATATTTTCTATATATTACCTGTATTTACTTTGGTAATTGACAAACTAGATCTTATACCATGCTCCATATGTGGCATAAGCTATCAATAGATGAAAAACATGAACATAGACAATAGCTGGTCAAGTTATTTACTGTCCGTCAAGTTATTTAGTGTCCGTCTGGGTTGAAATACAATTCCCAATTTAGCAATTTCATAATTTAGTGGTTTCTGCTGTATCAGAGCTATTTGAAATCTATCCCTAAAAGGGTATATAATATTCAAGGTGCACATAGGGTCATTCAGAATAACTTCACACACCCGCTACTGTGCATTTCCAAGTCTAATTCTGTCAGTAAACCTATACCTGTCACCCAGCGCCTAAATACTAGGCCTCAAATTTATATCCAGCTAAATCTGTGGTTATTGCTGTGGCTGGGCAAGTTATTTAGTGTCCGTCCAAGCACAGTTTTTGTTCTGGGTTGAAATACAATTCACAATTTAGCAATTTCCTAATTTAGTGGTTTCTGCTGTATCAGGCCTACTTTAAATACATCCCTAAAAGGGTATATCAGAATCAAGGTGCTGATAGGGTCATTCTCAATAACTTCACACACACGCTACTGTGCATATCCCAGTCTAATTCTGTCCGTAAAACGTATACCTGTCACCCAGCGCCTAAATACTAGGCCTCAAATTTATATCCTGCTAAATCTGTCGTTACTGCTGTACTGTTGTGGCTGGGCAAGTTATTTAGTGTCCGTCAAAGCACAGTTTTTGTTCTGGGTTGAAATACAATTCCCAATTTAGCAATTTCCTAATTTAGTGGTTTCTGCTGTATCAGGCCTACTTTAAATACATCCCTAAAAGGGTATATAATATTCAAGGTGCACATAGGGTCATTCTGAATAACTTCACACACACGCTACTGTGCATTTCCAAGTCTAATTCTGTCAGTAAACCTATACCTGTCACCCAGCGCCTAAATACTAGGCCTCAAATTTATATCCTGCTAAATCTGTCGTTACTGCTGTACTGTTGTGGCTGAGCAAGTTATTTAGTGTCCGTCAAAGCACATTTTTTGTTCTGGGTTGAAATACAATTCCCAATTTAGCAATTTCCTAATTTAGTGGTTTCTGCTGTATCAGGTCTACTTTAAATACATCCCTAAAAGGGTATATCAGAATCAAGGTGCTGATAGGGTCATTCTCAATAACTTCACACACACGCTACTGTGCATATCCCAGTCTAATTCTGTCCGTAAAACGTATACCTGTCACCCAGCCCCTAAATACTAGGCCTCAAATTTATAGTCAGCTAAATCGGTGGTTACTGCTGTGCCTGTATTAGTGTAATACGGTACCTAAATAGATAGCCAGATAGTGTTAGGTGTCTGTAAAAAAAGGCCTGAATTTGAATTCAAAACATTGGGCCAAATAATATTTTTGTTGTTGTGGTGAACGATAATAATGAGGAAAACATCTAGTAAGGGACGCGGACGTGGACATGGTCGTGGTGGTGTTAGTGGACCCTCTGGTGCTGGGAGAGGACGTGGCCGTTCTGCCACATCCACACGTCCTAGTGTACCAACTACCTCAGGTCCCAGTAGCCGCCAGAATTTACAGCGATATATGGTGGGGCCCAATGCCGTTCTAAGGATGGTAAGGCCTGAGCAGGTACAGGCATTAGTCAATTGGGTGGCCGACAGTGGATCCAGCACGTTCACATTATCTCCCACCCAGTCTTCTGCAGAAAGCGCACAGATGGCGCCTGAAAACCAACCCCATCAGTCTGTCACATCACCCCCATGCATATCAGGGAAACTGTCTGAGCCTCAAGTTATGCAGCACTCTCTTATGCTGTTTGAAGACTCTGCTGGCAGGGTTTCCCAAGGGCATCCACCTAGCCTTTCCCCAGCGGTGGAAGACATAGAATGCACTGACGCACAACCACTTATGTTTCCTGATGATGAGGACATGGGAATACCACCTCAGCAAGTCTCTGATGATGACGAAACACAGGTGCCAACTGCTGCGTCTTTCTGCAGTGTGCAGACTGAACAGGAGGTCAGGGATCAAGACTGGGTGGAAGACGATGCAGGGGACGATGAGGTCCTAGACCCCACATGGAATGAAGGTCGTGCCACTGACTTTCAAAGTTCGGAGGAAGAGGCAGTGGTGAGACCGAGCCAACAGCGTAGCAAAAGAGGGAGCAGTGGGCAAAAGCAGAACACCCGCCGCCAAGAGACTCCGCCTGCTACTGACCGCCGCCATCTGGGACCGAGCACCCCAAAGGCAGCTTCAAGGAGTTCCCTGGCATGGCACTTCTTCAAACAACGACAAGACCCGAGTGGTTTGCACGCTGTGCCATCAGAGCCTGAAGCGAGGCATTAACGTTCTGAACCTTAGCACAACCTGCATGACCAGGCACCTGCATGCAAAGCATGAACTGCAGTGGAGTAAACACCTTAAAAACAAGGAAGTCCCTCAGGCTCCCCCTGCTACCTCTTCTGCTGCTGCCGCCTCGGCCTCTTCTGCTGCTGCCGCCTCGGCCTATTCTGCTGCTGCCGCCTCGGCCTCTTCCTCCGCCTCTGGAGGAACGTTGGCACCTGCCGCCCAGCAAACAGGGGATGTACCACCAACACCACCACCACCTCCGTCACCAAGCATCTCAACCATGTCACACGGCAGCGTTCAGCTCTCCATCTCACAAACATTTGAGAGAAAGCGTAAATCCCCACCTAGCCACCCTCGATCCCTGGCCCTGAATGCCAGCATTTCTAAACTACTGGCCTATGAAATGCTGTCATTTAGGCTGGTGGACACAGACAGCTTCAAACAGCTCATGTCGCTTGCTGTCCCACAGTATGTTGTTCCTAGCCGCCACTACTTCTCCAAGAGAGCCGTGCCTTCCCTGCACAACCAAGTATCCGATAAAATCAAGTGTGCACTGCGCAACGCCATCTGTAGCAAGGTCCACCTAACCACAGATACGTGGACCAGTAAGCACGGCCAGGGACGCTATATCTCCCTAACTGCACACTGGGTAAATGTAGTGGCAGCTGGGACCCAGGCGGAGAGCTGTTTGGTGCACGTCCTTCCGCCGCCAAGGATCGCAGGGCAACATTCTTTGCCTCCTGTTGCCACCTCCTCCTTCTCGGCTTCCTCCTCCTCTTCTTCCACCTGCTCATCCAGTCAGCCACACACCTTCACGACCAACTTCAGCACAGCCCGGGGTAAACATCAGCAGGCCATTCTGAAACTCATATGTTTGGGGGACAGGCCCCACACCGCACAGGAGTTGTGGCGTGGTATAGAACAACAGACCGACGAGTGGTTGCTGCCGGTGAGCCTCAAGCCTGGCCTGGTGGTGTGCGATAATGGGCGAAATCTCGTTGCAGCTCTGGGACTAGCCGGTTTGACGCACATCCCTTGCCTGGCGCATGTGCTGAATTTGGTGGTGCAGAAGTTCATTCACAACTACCCCGACATGTCAGAGCTGCTGCATAAAGTGCGGGCCGTCTGTTCGCGCTTCCGGCGTTCACATCCTGCCGCTGCTCGCCTGTCTGCTCTACAGCGTAACTTCGGCCTTCCCGCTCACCGCCTCATATGCGACGTGCCCACCAGGTGGAACTCCACCTTGCACATGCTGGACAGACTGTGCAAGCAGCAGCAGGCCATAGTGGAGTTTCAGCTGCAGCACGCACGGGTCAGTCGCACTGCGGAACAGCACCACTTCACCACCAATGACTGGGCCTCCATGCGAGACCTGTGTGCCCTGTTGCGCTGTTTCGAGTACTCCACCAACATGGCCAGTGGCGATGACGCCGTTATCAGCGTTACAATACCACTTCTATGTCTCCTTGAGAAAACACTTAGGGCGATGATGGAAGAGGAGGTGGCCCAGGAGGAGGAGGAGGAGGAAGAGGGGTCATTTTTAGCACTTTCAGGCCAGTCTCTTCGAAGTGACTCAGAGAAAGGTTTTTTGCAACAGCAGAGGCCAGGTACAAGTGTGGCCAGCCAGGGCCCACTACTGGAGGACGAGGAGGACGAGGATGAGGAGGAGGTGGAGGAGGATGAGGATGAAGCATGGTCACAGCGGGGTGGCACCCAATGCAGCTCGGGCCCATCACTGGTGCGTGGCTGGGGGGAAAGGCAGGACGATGACGATACGCCTCCCACAGAGGACAGCTTGTCCTTACCCCTGGGCAGCCTGGCACACATGAGCGACTACATGCTGCAGTGCCTGCGCAACGACAGCAGAGTTGCCCACATTTTAACGTGTGCGGACTACTGGGTTGCCACCCTGCTGGATCCACGGTACAAAGACAATGTGCCCACCTGACTTCCTGCACTGGAGCGTGATAGGAAGATGCGCGAGTACAAGCGCACGTTGGTAGACGCGCTACTGAGAGCTTTCCCAAATGTCACAGGGGAACAAGTGGAAGCCCAAGGCAGAGGAGGAGCAAGAGGTCGCCAAGGCAGCTGTGTCACGGCCAGCTCCTCTGAGGGCAGGGTTAGCATGGCAGAGATGTGGAAAAGTTTTGTCAACACGCCACAGCTAACTGCACCACCACCTGATACGCAACGTGTTAGCAGGAGGCAACATTTCACTAACATGGTGGAACAGTACGTGTGCACACCCCTCCACGTACTGACTGATGGTTCGGCCCCATTCAACTTCTGGGTCTCTAAATTGTCCACGTGGCCAGAGCTAGCCTTTTATGCCTTGCAGGTGCTGGCCTGCCCGGCGGCCAGCGTTTTGTCTGAACGTGTATTCAGCACGGCAGGGGGCGTCATTACAGACAAACGCAGCCGCCTGTCTACAGCCAATGTGGACAAGCTGACGTTCATAAAAATGAACCAGGCATGGATCCCACAGGACCTGTCCATCCCTTGTGCAGATTAGACATTAACTACCTCCCCTTAACCATATATTATTGTACTTCAGGGCACTTTCTCATTCAATCCTATTTTTATTTTCATTTTACCATTATATTGCGAGGCTACCCAAAGTTGAATGAACCTCTCCTCTGTCTGGGTGCCGGGGCCTAAATATATGCCAATGGACTGTTCCAATGTTGGGTGACGTGAAGCCTGATTCTCTGCTATGACATGCAGACTAATTCTCTGCTGACATGAAGCCAGATTCTCTGTTACGGGACCTCTCTCCTCTGCCTGGGTGCTGGGCCTAAATATATGCCAATGGACTGTTGCAGTGGTGGCTGACGTGAAGCCTGATTCTCTGGTATGACATGCAGACTAATTCTCTGCTGACATGAAGACAGATTCTCTGTTACGGGACCTCTCTCCTCTGCCTGTGTGCTGGGCCTAAATATATGCCAATGGACTGTTGCAGTGGTGGCTGACGTGAAGCCTGATTCTCTGCTATGACATGCAGACTAATTCTCTGCTGACATGAAGACAGATTCTGTGTTATGGGACCTCTCTCCTATGCCTGTGTGCTGGGCCTAAATATATGACAATGGACTGTTGCAGTGGTGGCTGACGTGAAGCCTGATTCTCTGCTATGACATGCAGACTGATTCTCTGCTGACATGAAGCCAGATTCTGTGTTATGGGACCTCTCTCCTCTGCCTGGATGCCGGGGCCTAAATTTATGACAATGGACTGTTACAGTGGTGGGTGACGTGAAGCCTGATTCTCTGCTATGATATGAAGACTGATTATCTGCTGACATGAAGCCAGATTCTGTGTTATGGGACCTCTCTCCTCTGCCTGGGTGCCAGGGCCTAAATTTATGACAATGGACTGTTACAGTGGTGGCTGACGTGAAGCCTGATTCTCTGCTATGACATGCAGACTGATTCTCTGCTGACATGAAGACAGATTCTCTGTTATGGGACCTCTCTCCTCTGCCTGGGTGCCGGGGCCTAAATATCTGAGAATGGACTGTTCCAGTGGTGGGTGACGTGAAGCCAGATTCTCTGCTATGGGACCTCTCTTCAATTGATATTGGTTAATTTTTATTTATTTTATTTTTATTTTAATTCATTTCCCTGTCCACATTTGTTTGCAGGGGATTTACCTACATGTTGCTGCCTTTTGCAGCCCTCTAGCCCTTTCCTGGGCTGTTTTACAGCCTTTTTAGTGCCAAAAAGTTCGGGTTCCCATTGACTTCAATGGGGTTCGGGTTCGGGACGAAGTTCGGATCGGGTTCGGATCCCGAACCCGAACATTTCCGGGAAGATTCGACAGAACTTCTCGAACCCGAACATCCAGGTGTCCGCTCAACTCTAGTACTATGCAATAATCAAATAAACCAATATTATTTACTCACACAAACTTCATTTAAATCAATTAAACCTTCAATGATCCTGCTCCTGGAGTTGCCACCTGTTGCTATGTATAGTGTAATTACTACTGTATATGAGTTGCAGCCATAAACAATGCTCACACTTGCTACGGTATATTGAAACACCTACAGCGCATTTGGAAAGTCTTCAGACCCTTTCAGTTTTTTTTACATTTTGTTATGTTGTTGCTATGTGCTAAAATAAAAAAAATCAAGCTTTTCCCCATCAATCTGCACCCAATCCCCCTTAATAAAAATAAAATAAAACAGAACTTTAGAAATTATTGCAAATTTATAAAAAATGAAAAACTAAAAATTGACATAGATATAACGTATAAGTATTCAGACCCTTTGCTATGACACTTCAAATTTTGGTCTGGGGGCCTCCTATTTCTCTTGATCATCTTTGAGATGTTTCTGCACCTTGATTGGAGTTGACCTGTAGTAGATTGAGCTGATTGGATATGATTTGGAAGAATACACCCCTGTCTACATAAGGTCTCACAGCTGACAGTGCATATCAGAGCAAAAACCAAGCTATGAGAACAAAATAACTGCCTGTAGAGATCAGAGACAGGATTGTGTGGAGGCACAGATCTAGAGAAGAGTACAAAAAAAATTGTCTGCACTGAAAGTTCTCAAGAGCACAGTGGCCTCCATAATTCTTAAATAGAAGAAATTTGGAACAACCAGGACTATTCCTAGAGCTGGCTGCCCCACCAAACTAAGTGATCGTGGCTAAAGGTCCTTGGTAAAAGTGGTGACCAAAAACCCAATGGTCTCTGACTGTTCTTCAACTACATCAGCTACTGCCAGTGCCACTACCCTCTCAAACACCTGGGACCCCCACCGATCAGATGCTGATAATCGATCCAAAGTGTAGAACCCCTTTAATGAAAACCCGATCGAGAGTGATCTGAACCTCAGACTGGACCAATATTTCACCTTACAACAAGACAATGACCTAGGGACAGACTGAGAACTTAAAGTGGTCCTGGAAAAAAAACTACAAGTCGTCCCAATGTTGTAGGTGGGTACAAATTGACAGAAGGTGTGGCAATACACGGGGATGACGTGATGACGTAGTGGACGTCGCGCTCCCGGCTTTCCCCGCTGCTCAGCTACCCCGCTGCCGCTTCGATTATGCTGGCGTCTTTCTGCCGAATCCTCCATCTACCCTCTCTGCGACCGGGACCGTGTGATCAGCGCTGTTGAACCGTGGCGCTGTTGCCTTTTGCCCAAGCCTGCCACGCTGCTGCTATCGGCTGTCGGGTTCGGATGTGGGGGCTGCCTCCGGCTCTTTGTCGATTCTGCCGTTCCTGATTTTGCCGCTCCTGCGGCTCCTGCCTCCTTTCTTGCCCTCCATGTCGCTGTGAACAGTTTGCTGTCTGGAGGTTTTTTTTCCTTTACCCCCGTGGAACGTGCCTCCGGTTCCTGCCTGATCTGCTACCTCCCTTTCTGGTGTCAGTGAGTAACCTCTGTGTTCCCCCTACCTGTGTTCCCCCTACCTGTGTTCCCCTTATCTGATGGTTTGTTGGAGAAGACGATAAGCTTCTCTCCTCTAGTGACTAACCTCCTCATGACTGCTGACTCCAACTAACCTTGAACGGAGTTTGACTAAGTTGCATATGATTACAAGAAAGTGAACTTTAAAGTTTAAAGTATAAGGTGGAGGGGAAAAAAAAAAATAAGAGGAGAAAGAGTATAAAGAAGAGTGGACACAAAAAAAAAAAAAAAGGGGGGGGAGCGAAAAAAAAAAAAAAATAAAAAGAGGAAAAAAAAGAAAAAAAAAAAAGGAGAAGAAAAACAGAACTAAGAAGAAGGCACTAAAAAAAAAAAGGGAAGGGGGATAAGGAAAAAGGAAAAAAGAAAAAGAAAAAGAATAAAAAAAAAAAAAAAAAAAAAAAAGAGAAAGAAGGAGAGCAAAGAAGAAAAGATATATATTTAAAGGAGAGAAGGAGGCGGAATAAGGGGAAAAAAAACCAAATAAATATTCCAAAAAAATATTAAAAAAAAAATAATAAAGAGGAATAAAGAGGAATAAGATATGGGCCCAAAAGCCTTTAGGCGTTCGACTGATCTATCAGGTCAGAAACACGGGTCCAGAACTGCTGAACCAACAAAACTGGACCAGTTTCTGAAATCCCCAAGGGTCAATACGAGGGGCGGACAAAAGGAATTTTTTGAAAAAAAAAATTATGAATCAGAGGTAACTGAGCGAGAAATACAAAAAGGCGCTAGATACCCTGAAGAGGAAGATGGAATAATGGGGGAAGCTATCCCTAATGACAACTCTTCCCCGCTGGAAGAAATACTCCTAGCGGTTAAACAGAACGGGGATTTAATACAGGTGGTTACAACCCAACTTGGATCTATTCAAGTTGATGTGGGACTAATAAAAGATGAATTGTCCAAAATGCGAGACAGAGTCAACACCCTTGAAAGTTCCGTCACCCTTATACAGAAGGAATCCAAAAAAATAAATACGGAAGTTTCTATACTTAAAGTGGAAAATAATCTCCTGAAGAAAAAGGTAGTGGACCTGGAGGATAGGTCACGAAGATACAACGTGAGAATAATAGGGATTCCAGAGGGTGAGGAAGGAAAAAATCCAACTGAATTTGTACAGAAATTAATTCTTGAGAACTTTGGTAAAGAGTCATTTTCTCCTCTTTTTATGATTGAAAGAGCTCATCGGGTCCCAGGAGGAAAACCAATTCCAGGGAGACAACCTCGGACAATCCTTGCTAAGTCATTGACTACAGGGGACAGAGATGTCCTCCTGAGAAGGGCGAGGGAATCCTCACCGGTTGTGTATAACGGGATTAGACTGGCCTTTTTTCCTGATTTTTCGAAAGAAATACAAGAAAAGAGACGCACATTCATGACTGTTAAAAAGAAGCTAAGAGAAAGGGATATTAAATATTCTCTTATATTCCCGGCCAAATTGCGGATTATTTTTGAAGATAAAACCCTTTTTTTTGATACCTCAGAAGAAGCCGCGGATTGGATTGAGCGAAACAAGAGATGACCCAATTGGGTTACGATCTGGCGGGAATAATTAGTATTATAAGGGGCTCATACCCCTAAATGTAGTTTTCTTTGCTTCATAATGGCGGTGTGGGGGTGGTTGAGTGGGGGGAGGGTCGAGGGTTGGTCATAGGAAAGAAATCTACTACAATATGTGGTGGATTGCCTGTGGGAGGGGGGTGAGGGGGGGGGGGGTTGGGTTGTGGTGCGTCAAAGTGGGTGTGGTTCCCCTTTTTTCAGTTTATTATTTTCTTTTTTTTTCCTCTTGTTTTCTCCTTTTTCCCTCTCTCCTGATCTTCCATTTAACCATTGTTGATGACGATGATTAGAATTTTTTCTTGGAATGTACGTGGTTTGGGGGAGAGAGGTAAGAGACAAGCGGTTTTTGACTTGACTCAGGCCCATCTACCAGCAATAGTATGCCTGCTAGAGACCCATCTTACTGAGGAGACCACTAGAGTGGTCGACAGGGGATGGGCTGCGCACACGTATCATTCTACCCTCTCCAACTACTCGAGAGGTGTTACGGTGTTGATACATAGACTTATTGACTTCGTTTGTGAGGCATCCTCTGTCGACCAACAGGGGAGATTTATTTTTCTATATTGCAGGTTAGGGGGAGAGTTATGTATTTTGGCCTTTGTCTATATCCCTCCGCCATTTTCTCTTCTGGTTCTTAATTCTCTTCTATTATTCATGGATAAATGGCCAGAATGTCCAACATTGATTATTGGTGATTTTAACTGTGTCATCGATCCTCTATGTGACAGGGTCTCTATGAGTGCTAGGAGTGACAGCCCGGTCCAGGGGTCTCCCCTCGCACGGTTTTGTCTGGAGGCTGGATTTGAAGATGCTTGGGAGTCTCTGGGACAGGGGAAAAGGGTTTTTTCATGCTTTAGTAAAGCAGGCAAATCATTGTCCAGAATAGACCTAGTACTGATAAATAGCAAATATGTGAAACTGATAAAACAAATGAAATATGAAACAAGGTCAATATCTGATCACTCCCCGTTAGTACTTGAATTATGCTTCTCTCAGGAAAGATATACACCAAAACCTCCCTTTAGACTAAACCCTTACTGGTTATCAGTTATAAAGACACATGAAATAATTCGAAATGAAATAGGCCGATTCTGGGATATTAACTACGGCTCAGCAAAAATTCAAGTGGTATGGGATACCTTTAAGGCGTACATGAGGGGATTGATGGTTAGTAATATCACGAATCTTAGAAGGGAATATGGAAAAAAACAGAGAAATCTAGAAAAACATGTAATCTCAGCGACAGAATCCTTCCATATAAATAAGACGGAGAATAATAGGGAAAATATGCAAAAAGCCACACAAATATATGCTAATTTTTTACTGGATAAAGCTCAACAGAATCTCTTCTTTAAAGGGCAAAAATATTTTACAGAGTCTGGGCGACCCGGTAAGCTCCTCTCCAGAGTAATCTCCAATCAACAACCTAAAAAACATATAGACAAGGTTCGAGTGAGGGATGGTAGAATAGTTACTGGACAGGGTCCGGTGGAGAAGGCCTTTTTTGATTATTTTCTTGATCTGTACAAGGCTGATTCTAATATTACAGATGATAAGATAGATTTCTATCTAGATAGGATCAACTTTTCAACTATCACTGAGATTCAAAAGAAAGCATTAGAATTGGAGGTCTCAATTCAGGAACTTGAGGGAGCTATTAAATTAGGTTCAGCTAATTCTACTCCTGGTTCAGACGGGCTTCCATATGAATTTTATAGTAAATATGGGGACTGTATTTTTCCTAGATTATTGGAGGTCTTTGCTGAATCAATGGAGGATGGGAGGTTGCCAGATTCAATGATGGAGGCTACAGTGATACTAATTCCAAAAAAAGGCAAGGACCCTCTAGATCTAGAATCTTATAGACCAATTTCACTGCTTAATGCAGATGTAAAGCTTTTGGCGAGGGTCCTTGCTACAAGGCTCTCTGGGGTTATCTCCTCCATAGTCCATCCGGATCAGAGCGGTTTTATTAAAAATAAGGGTACACATCATAATTTACATCGGCTCTTTTCTAATATCCAGGCCCCTGGGGGGACCGCCCGCTCCATCCTGTCATTGGATGCCTCTAAGGCCTTTGACAGGGTGGAGTGGCGTTTCCTCTGGAAGGTTCTTGTTAGGATGGGCTTTGGAGAGAGGTTTATACGTACTCTTAGGTTATTGTATGGATCTCCAAGGGCTAAATTGAGTCTTAATGGAATTTTGAGTAGTAGTATCGAGTTAAACAGAGGCACCCGTCAGGGCTGCCCATTATCTCCCTTATTATTTGATATATATATCGAACCCCTTGCGATGGCCATCAGGCAGGACGATCAGGTCAAAGGATTTGGTACGCTAGGAATACAAGATCGCATCTCATTATATGCAGATGATGTTCTGTTTTTTATAGATCACACGGAAACCACTCTCCCTAGGATCATTCAAATGGTTAAATTATTTGGTGAGGTGTCTGGTCTTCTTATAAACTGGGCCAAGACCAGTCTGCTCCCAATAGACCCCCTGCCACAGAAAGAGGCTCCTGTTACACAGTTGGATATTGTTGATACTTTTCAATATTTGGGTTTGACTATATCGTCTCGGGTCGAAAACTTTGTAGAACTTAATTTGATCCCCATAATGGTAAAGATCAGAGCTAAAATAGGAATCTGGCTGAAACTTCCCCTATCTAGAGCTGATCGAGTTTCACTAGTTAAAATGGTGATACTACCACAATTTCTTTATGTGCTCAGGAATACACCTATTTGGATACAAGACAAACATTTTAAACTTATGGAGAGACTAATTAATGATTTAATATGGGGAAGAAAGCGAGTTCGAATTAAGTTGGAGTATTTGTATAAATCAGTGGAGTGCGGGGGTTTAAATCTCCCCTACTTTAAGGGGTACTTTATTGCAGCCCAGCTATTGAGATGCTATGAATCAGAGCATAGCGCACTACTGGGGAAGTTGGTAACTAGTCACGCCCACAATAATATTTTTTCCTTGTTGGAATCTGGCCTATTGAAGAGTTATGAGCAAGGCTATAGAGAGACTATAAAACTACTCCTTAAGGTGTGGGCTATAACTAGGACATGGTTGAAGGTTAAGGGTTCACTCACATTTACGCCTCTTTGGTATAATTTGCATTTACAAAGGCTGGATGAAATTGCAGCTGACACATTTTGGCAGAAGAATAAAATTTTATATATTTCACAGGTAGTTAAAGATAGAGAAATTAAACCCTATATAGAAATGACACAAAATATAAAAAATCTTTCATGGTTTAGGTATTTCCAATTGCGTTCTGTATTATCTAGTTTGGATGATAAGCGGATGTTGGATATAGATAATTTATCCTTTCTGAATGATTGGGTAGGGGGTACACTTTCTAGAATAAAAATTTCAAATATATATAAGTTATTACTTAAGGTACGGTTTAGTGACATACACTCACCAGGACAAAAAGCGTGGGAGGTGGATTGTCCGAATGTACAAATAGAAGGGTGGGAGAATATTTTTGGGAATCTATCGTCACTATCCCAGAACTTTAACCATGTCCTGATACAATTTTATATCTGCCACAGATTATATATTACTCCATTGTGGATGAATAAATGCGGGCTAAGAGACACGTCCAACTGTCCCAAATGTGATACTGTAGGAGCAGACTTTCTCCATATGATATGGACCTGTCCAGAACTTATAAACTACTGGAATGGTATCAATAACTGTATTATGTGTACACTAAAAATTCGAATTCCTTTTGAACCACAAGTATTTGTTCTCAATGATCTCTCCAAATTAAAAAATCATAAGCATCAAAAGATTCTCCTGAGTAGAGTACTGATGTTGGCTAGAGTTTTGATCAGCCGCACCTGGTTTGCCCGATCCACTCCAGACATAAACACATGGATAAATTTAATTGATAAGGTAAAGAACTACGAAAATTTTTTATATAGACGGAGGGAAAATGAATACCAATGGAGTAGGATATGGGGTGGTTGGAGGTCTGGTTAGTTGAGATCAAGTTGTTTCATATATAGGGGTCCTACTTTGACGCACCACAAACTGGGAGGGAGGGAGGGGAGGGTTTTCTAAATAATATGAAAAGATGAGTGGAATATATTTATATATAATTACTCGGGTCACTAAGAATTGAGAGATTGTAAAAACTTTTTTATTGCAAATGTTTTGTAGTTTTCCCAATAAATAAATAAAAAAAAAAAAAAAAAAAAAAAAAAAAAAAGGTGTGGCAATACAAGTAAATGGAGCCAATACAAGTTGGCAGGTCAGTAATAATACCATAGTGCAGCACAGAATACCATCCTACAGAACTAAATACCACAGGGCAGCACAAAATACCCCTCCCCAGAAGCTGTCCCTCTGTGATGGCTATCAATAGCTGCCATGTTCTGTCCTCCTCTCCTCCAGTTGTCTCTAATATGGATGTGAAGCAGGGGCTTAGGAGGTGAGAAGCGGGCCACAGTACTGAGCCAGCTCTATCTTCAGCATGCTGCCTGGACATCCTCTAATAATGACCCTTCTAGTTCCCCCAGTAGTATGTACCTGGCCTGGGGCAGTGAGGAGGGCTCTGGTGGCATTATGGCTATTGGCCCTCCGGGAAAATTCCCTGTAGGGTCTATAGCCAGTCTGCCCTTGCAATGTCCCTATGCACACAGCTAAAACAACACAGGAATGGCTTAGGGACAACTTTTAGAATGTCCTTGAGTGGCCCAGTCAGAGTCCTGACTTGAACCCAATTGAATGTCTCTAGTGAGACCTACAAATGTCTGTCCTCTGCTCTGACGGTCCCATCCAACCAGTAAACCCCCAAATCCAGGTGTGCAAAACATGTGGCATCATACCAAAGAAGACAAGGCTGTAATCACTGCCAAAAGTGCTTCCACTAAGTGCTGAGTAAATGGTCTGAATACTTAGATCAATGCAATATTTTAGTTTTTCCTTTTCAATAAACTAGAAAAGATTTCGAACATTTTATTTTCTCTTTGTAATTATAAGGTATTGAGTGCAGATTGATGGGGAAAAATTTGATATTTTTTTAAAATTTTAGCACATAACTAAATGTGAAAAAAGTGAAAAGGTCTGAAGACTTTTTGAATGCAAAAAATAATCAGCTTCTAACCTAGAGGTAATTGGAGAGCCAGTCCTATAGAGCAATACACTTAGAGCTATAATGGCACATGTCATCTAATCTTTCAGGTGTGTAATTGTAGGGGATCATTTTACAGGGTGCAGAGGTAATAGTCCTTCCATTGTGCTGGTGCCTGAGAAGACCCAAAGGCTCCTCTGCCACATAAATGAATATACTTAATCTGGGATCACATTGCATTTCATCCATCTACTGGGTCTTCCATCGGGGCTGTACGTTTTATGGGGTTTCGCTCTGGTAGATAGGGTAAGCGGGCGCAGTACGGAGGCAACATACAAGTTCTTAACTCAAAATGTCAGTGTTTATTCACACTTGAGGCAATTGCACAAAACAGCATGTAACTTTGCAGTCTTGGTGTTAATTTACACACAATGGAAAGTTCATATAACACAAGTCACCTTGCTTTCAGCCCTCCTGCACGGCACAAAGCCTCAAATCCCCAAAACAGAGACCTGATCTGAGCACAGCTGCCTATTTAAGGACAGCCAGGTGCTGCCAAAACCCGGACCGACACTTAAACTCCGATCCGGTATTTGACCTCACCTGGCTACAAAACCAGCCCAGCCGCACATGTTGGGAGGAAAATACCTGCCTTGCCAGACACAATCCCTCACAGTTTGAATACTTAAAAAACACTCTTTAAACATGTAGCTCGACTGGCACATTAATGGATCAAACATCATTCAAATGATTCATCTTTGGACTCTATGTCACAGTACCTGCTTTCCATCAGTTTCATTATTTTTTTTTGCTGGACAGAATCCCACGGTCTGCTACAGTATTCCATCCAAGAGAAAATCTAGAAGCCAACAAAGAGTATGTTCAACAGAGTCCAAAAATGAATCCTTTGAACTCTGTTTAACCCATTAAAATTAACCCTTTATTGACCACTAATATGCCTTTTTACTGACGCAAACATAGGGGTTTTTAGCTAAACAGCTGGCTTTATTGAATCATTACATGTACCCAAAATGGTGCATAAAAAAAATAGAACTTGCCCTGCAAAAAATAAGAACTTGTACACGTACATTGATGGAAAAACTAAATTGTTATAGCTCTTGGAATGCGATTTAAAAAAAATGTGTGTGATCACTAAGGGGTTAAAATCAATGTAACTGTCACGGTATTCATTTAAATGCCATCTTCAGATATTCAAGCATACATATCCCCAGTGCAAAAACCAACGGAGGGCTAAATGTGAACGTTCACTTAAAGGGGTTTTCCGAGACTTTTATACTGATCAACACCCGGAACCCCACCGATCAGATGTTTGAGAAGGCACTGGCTCTCACATCTTAACCTAGGCCATGTGACGTCATGTTCATAGGTCACATCAAATAGGCGCAGCTCAGCACCATTGAAGTGAATGCGGTTGAGTTGCAATCCCACGCACAACCGCTGTACAACTGTGACCGCAGATGCCTTCTCAAACAGCTGAAAGGTGAGGGTCCCTGGTGTCGGATCCCCATCAATCAGATACTGATGACCTATTCAGAATATAGTTCATCTGTAGAAAAATCTTGAAAATCCCCTTTAATGGGAAATGGAGAACCTGAAATGTTTTGTTCATTTTAAACAGGTCCTTCTAAAAAAATTAGCATATTGTGATAAAGTTCATTATTTTCTGTAATGTACTGATAAACATTAGACTTTCATATATTTTAGATTCATTACACACCAACTGAAGTAGTTCAAGCCTTTTATTGTTTTAATATTGATGATTTTGGCATACAGCTCATGAAAACCCAAATTTCCCATCTCAAAAAATTAGCATATTTCATCCGACCAATAAAAGAAAAGTGTTTTTAATACAAAAAAAGTCAACCTTCAAATAATTATGTTCAGTTATGCACTCAATACTTGGTCGGGAATTCTTTTGCAGAAATTACTGCTTCAATGCGGCGTGGCATGGAGGCAATCAGCCTGTGGCACTGCTGAGGTGTTATGGAGGCCCAGGATGCTTCGATAGCGGCCTTAAGCTCATCCAGAGTGTTGGGTCTTGCGTCTCTCAACTTTCTCTTCCCAATATCCCACAGATTCTCTATGGGGTTCAGGTCAGGAGAGTTGGCAGGCCAATTGAGCACAGTAATACCATGGTCAGTAAACCATTTACCAGTGGTTTTGGCACTGTGAGCAGGTGCCAGGTCGTGCTGAAAAATGAAATCTTCATCTCCATAAAGCTTTTCAGCAGATGGAAGCATGAAGTGCTCCAAAATCTCCTGATAGCTAGCTGCATTGACCCTGCCCTTGATAAAACACAGTGGACCAACACCAGCAGCTGACATGGCACCCCAGACCATCACTGACTGTGGGTACTTCACACTGGACTTCAGGTATTTTGGCATTTCCCTCTCCCCAGTCTTCCTCCAGACTCTGGCACCTTGATTTCCGAATGACATGCAACAGTCCAGTGCTGCTTCTCTGTAGCCCAGGTCAGGCGCTTCTGCCTCTGTTTCTGGTTCAAAAGTGGCTTGACCTGGGGAATGCGGCACCTGTAGCCCATTTCCTGCACACGCCTGTACACGGTGGCTCTGGATGTTTCTACTCCAGACTCAGTCCACTGCTTCCGCAGGTCCCCCAAGGTCTGGAATCGGTCCTTCTCCACAATCTTCCTCAGGGTCCGGTCACCTCTTCTCGTTGTGCAGCGTTTTCTGCCACACTTTTTCCTTCCCACAGACTTCCCACTGAGGTGCCTTGATACAGCACTCTGGGAACAGCCTATTCGTTCAGAAATTTCTTTCTGTGTCTTACCCTCTTGCTTGAGGGTGTCAATGATGGCCTTCTGGACAGCAGTCAGGTCGGCAGTCTTACCCATGATTGCGGTTTTGAGTAATGAACCAGGCTGGGAGTTTTTAAAAGCCTCAGGAATCTTTTGCATGTGTTTAGAGTAAATTAGTTGATTCAGATGATTAGGTTAATAGCTTGTTTAGAGAACCTTTTCATGATATGCTAATTTTTTGAGATAGGAATTTGGGGTTTTCATGAGCTGTATGCCAAAATCATCAATATTAAAACAATAAAAGGCTTGAGCTACTTCAGTTGGTTTGTAATGAATCTAAAATTTATGAAAGTCTAATGTTTATCAGTACATTACAGAAAATAATGAACTTTATCACAATATGCTAATTTTTTGAGAATTTTTTGTATACTGTGACTAGTTTAAAGTCTATAGCAAAATATTGAAATATCTATACACAGTGACTTGGTATTTTTGTTGTGGTTTTTGAGTCAGTGGTGTTTTTTCCCCCAAAATGACATGTTCTAGGTGTGGCTTTGTACCCATAGGGTTCTCTATAAGACTTCAAAAACATGATAAAAAAAATAATGTGCATGTTACAGAATAAAACTACAAAGCTCGTCATAAAATACCATTAAAATGCTTGAAATGCATGTCGGTTCTACAAGGGTTTTAAAATGCTGAAAAAGTATGTGTAGGAGCCCTTGCAGTTTTTGCATTAGGCCTGGGACTTCACATTGTGCCTCTGTGCAACTAGATGCTGTTGCTGTCTCAATAATTGAAGATCATTTCAATGGAATTCCACGTGACATTCCAATGTAATTTGTATGGGACAGGAAGCAAGTTTAAAATAATCTTATGTGCAGCCTTGACCGCAAGGCTGGAGCTACATGGCGACTTTAGCCACGCAAGTCATAAATCACTGTATAGCAGCCCAGTCTCATAAAATAATAGAACTGAAAGGGGTCATAGCGCAATTCATATGTTAGCACAAGCACAGCCCCAGAATTTCAAAATGTCCAAGAATCCAAAATTGCCCAAGGCTTAGGGTGATTTGACACTATGTTTATTTTTTTAAAGCCTTTTTTTGGAAAGAATTTCTTTAAGACAAAAACTCAGCAGTCAGACGTTACATGCTGGGCAGCAGGACATTTTAAAACACCCTAAACACAATTGCCTCTGGCTTAGGGTGATTTGACACTATGTTTTGTTTGTTTTTTTAACGCCACTTTTTTTTTAATAGAGTTTTTTTAAGACAAAAACTCTGCGGTCACATGTTACATGATGGCCAGCAGGAAATTATAAAACACCCTAAACACAATGCTTTTTTAAGACAGTTTCCTAGTATTTTCTGCTCCTAAGTCTATAAAGTCTATAAAGTGTACAGTGTATTACGCACAACATACAAAAATACGAGGGTGAGTTAAAAATTATCTGCACTCTGCCTGTAGAATGTTATTTAATTTACTTTCAGAAAAGACAAATACATTGTATTTCAACATAAACGTCCTAGTTACTGCTGCAAAGGATTCAATATATTGTATCAGTTAATTTGTTAAAGTTTGTGTAAAAGATTAGCAGTGTGCAGTGATTTGTTTTTTGTGGTCATTGTGGTGTGTCTGGTGGCTATATTTATTGAAGACTTTCTGCACAGTGTGAAGAAAGTCTTTTGTTAAGAAGTGTGTATAAATGGATAGCGAAGTTCAAGGAGGGTTGCACAAGTGTCAGCCATGAAGGAGGAGCTGGACACCCGTTCACTTCCATGACTGATAACAACATTGAGCATGCACGTGAACTGATTGGGTTGGATTGGTCTGATGAAGAGGTGAAGACCGAGGTGCATTCATGGCTCGCAGCTCAGCCTAGAACATTTTTTTAATGAGTGAATACGAAAACTTGTTGAGAGATGGACAAAGTGTATTGAAAAATATAAAATAAAAAACCCCACCTTCCCCAAACAAAAATATTTGTAAAGGAAGTCTAAAGCAGAAGTGAAGCCTGGCAACTTTTTGGTCTGCTCTATAAAAGAAGAGCTATGACAGGTGACTTTAGCTTAGCTACACTGCTGAACCCTAATGAGGTCTAACATTGTTAAAATTGATCTTTTCTGTTCTTCCAATGATGTCAGAGCCTCAGACGCCATCTGTTCCTTTCATTGCCCAGATTGGCTGTGCTTGTGCTTAAACACAATCCCAGTAAAAAGTCAGTACATGAAGGAAAGCTGTCTATTACAACAAGGACAAAGCCATTATAACATTCAGACAACTAAATAACCAATGAAGACATTACAAAGTAGCTGACACACACATCCTGAGCATATTGAACCTTACTAATAGGTGGTTTACATGGGGCGACGATCTGGGCAATTATGGTGAACCAGCATTTTATAAGAATGCTCATTCTTGTTGATTGCCTTTGTATATGCCACCAATCACCCAATCATCTGTCAATACAGAGAAGATGATTGCTGCATGTCAATTGAACTTTCCTCTCTCCCTATATTTAACAGTCAGGCAAAAGATCTGGAACGAACGGCCAATGTAGAATGTGCTCTGCTTTGCGGGTGCCTTAAATTACTGAAGAACAACTATATCTTAACTCAGTGTTGGATTTATTTACAAATAGGGATATATCTACATTCTAAATACAATTAAGGGAATGGGAGAGGGGATTGGAGGGGGTCAGGATCCTTGAGCTAGCTACACCATTCTCTCTCTCAGTCACACGTGCTATGGGCTTTTCTTCTGTACTCAGAACACTCCTCTCCAGCAGGTCTCAGCGAATCACATTCTTGATTGTAGAGTCCAGGAAGACTTGTCTTGTCCCAGAGGTCATCAAGGTCACCATTGCTCTTACTTGTGAGTTAGGTTGGTGCAGGTAATTACACAGGAAGAAAGTTGTATCATATACCCCTGCCCCCATCCCAGCATATATGTCCTTGCTGACACAGGTGTGGGTAGTAAATACCAGCAGGGGGTCGGGCTTTCCCCAGGATGTGACAGTCCTGGCAGATCTTCCTTTCATCAGTGTCCTGCCCCAAGAGCCCTTTGATGATTCTCATTTGCATATCAAGCAGACCCGGGCTGATTCAGTTCAAAATATCAAGGAACATCTTTGCATTAAAGCTGTATCATAGATGTCAATTTTATCAGTTCCAACAACCATCATTAGAAAAGACTAGACTGAAATACAGTATATGCCTAGACGCAATTGTACTCAAGAGAATGCCTAATTCCTCATATTGCCATGTGTCATCTGTGGCTTTTAGCCACTGGCTCAAACATTAAGTTCATGTGTGAAACATTCTAGAAAACTATTATAAAACTTTTTCAACATATTTGCTTGCTATCAGTGAATGAAACTTTTGTTACATTTCCAAACCTTAATTTACCTAGTCTAAGCTGAGACGTGTATACAGCTGTATTTAGTCCATGACTGGACTCCAGACTGACACATTGTACCAAACTTTTAAAAAAGCTAATTGGCTGCAATCCTGTATTTTATTGAACTTTCATCAACCCAACATGCAATATTTCAGTTACATATGAAACCCTTTTCAAGCAATTGTAGCCAACTATTAGTGACATTTAGGGTACATTTTAGGGTACATTTTTGCATGTCCATTTTCTAGCCGTTTTGCCATTTTTAAAAACCATTAAAAAAATATGAATTTCATAGGCTGAGTGCCCTCAGTATACATAATGCCCCACATAGTTTTGCTGGACAGCCAATGGGCCGCATAGTGCCCCCATTATAAAAAAAAATGCCCCCTGTAGTGCCCCCAGTATAATGAATGGCACTCTTTGTTCCTCCAGTATAAGTAATGGACCCTTTGTGTACCCAGTATAAGTAATGGACCCCACTGCCCTCATTATACATAATTTACCCTGGTTGTGCACTCAGTAATTATAGTGCCAACCCCTCGCTACCCCCCAACCCCTGGTAGTGCCAACAGTTAAGAAAATGCTCAGTTCATTCACTTACATGCGAAGAAACACTTGCTCTGAACTGCAGGTACAGGACCTGACGGCCCCAGCATCGTGTTGTCACATCAGGTCCTGCTGCCCTTAGAACGGAGAAAGTATTCCCTCGTTTGGAGGTGTATTAGGTGAGTATTTTTTTTACTGTATTTTAATTCCTGAAATGCCCTTTTTCTACACAGTGGACTTGCTTTTAATGGCTGTTAGATGGATGCATGGCCCAATTAATTTCATTGAGGTCCGTATGACTGTGGAAAGAGCCAAAAATGGGACATAGACATAAATGCCACATAGACATTAATTGGTTCTGAAAATGGCCGTGTCAATGAGCCTAACAGGGCCTCTAGCGCATATGTGAAAGCAGCTTAAGATTGTTCTAACTTATTAACAGTAAACAAATGTCTTGAAAATGGTGAGAAATTGAAGCGAAGTATAATATATTAGAAATTGTAGAACATTTGATTTTTACAGTGATCAAAGCTCTGTTCACGTCTAAAGCCATTTTCGAAGATTCCATGCACATTAACTGTGCTGTATTCACATATAGGGGCACATTTATTAAGATTGGCGAGTGATACGCTGGTCTTAATCCCTTTGCTCTGCAGTTGGCAAAGGCCTCTACATAACCTTGGCGCTTGCTGCTGCCGGCCATGCCATGCCCCTTTTTCTGCCACTTTGGGATAAAGTCACAGATTTTGCTGCTAAAAAATCTGCAACCTAAATAAGCCAAAAAGTGGCATATAGCACATAATAAATGACTGTCATATTTTATGTTGAGTACAACTGCCACTATACAGTCACTGTATCATGGTAATATTGGCCTTTCTATACTGATTTTTATTCAGTAACAGTATGGTGGTATTATTGAGTCACTATTGAGTGGTAATGGTATAATTTTCATGATGTGTCGACATTATTTGGGTCTAGTATAGTGGAATTATTCGTAATATTGTGCTTTGTATAATAAATGTGAGTATAGTATACACTGTAGTGTGTGACTATGTTGTTGGTGCGATATTTCAGAATGTGGGACCTCGCTTCTATTTTTCCCAGGGCTATACTTTTTATAATACCAGCCGTGCATGTAATCACACGTAAGTCACATATACATGGGTATGTTTTATCCACAGTTAGGGCTCATGCACACAAACATATTGTCTTTCCGCTTTAGTTTTTTTTTTTTGCGGACCATATGCGGAACCATTCACTTCAATGGGGCTGTAGAAAATACGGAAGTTACTCTGTGTGCATTCCGTTTCCGTTTGTCCGCATGGCCGTTCCGCAAAAAAGTAGTGCATGTCCTATTAATGTCTGCAAATCACGGTCCGAGGCCCCATTCAAGTCAATGTGTTCGCAAAAAATACAGGACGCACACGGAACACATCCGTATGTCATCCGTATTTTGCGAATCTATACTGTAGAAATGCTATGCCAGCCCATATTGCTTATGTATTTGGTGATTAATATTACTGTTTCCGTTTCCGATCAGCAAAAAACAGATCAAATACGGATATGTTTTGTGCAATAACGGAACGGAAGAGGACTTAAATCAGAGAAAAAAATAACTCAGATACAGAACAATGGATCCATGAAAAACGGACCACAAAACAACAACAGTCGTGTGCATGAGCCCCTAAAAAGAGGAGAAAAAAAACCTATAATCTCATGAAATAATATGTTTAGCAGTAGCTTCAAAATGTGTTCTCCACACTGCACATGCCCTTTGTGGCTGTTTAGTTCAAATGTGCCCAATGTTTAGCAACATAATGTTCATTTTTGCTTCTTCTCAGGGAAGACTTTGCTCAGATGTTGGTGTTTCTTGCTGAATGCTTCCAGGCATAAGCCTACATAAAAAAAAAAAGAATATCAAGGTTATTAAAATGCTTTCAGTGGACTGAAAACTACACATTTCAGGATCATTTCCTTCTTAGTAGAGGGACATACAACATTTATTCCTGAAAATATACAGTACGTGCATAGTTTCCAGCTTGCAGAGCTTACATACAACTACTCAGAAAAAGTTAGGGATATTTGGCTTTCAGGTTAAATTTATGGAAAACATAAAAAGTTCATGCTAGAGCAAACTTATACAGTGATATTATATCATGAAAGTAGGATATTTAAGTAGAAGCATGCATGCAATTTCCTTTTCTCAAACAATTTATTGAAACAAAAGCCAACAACAGTGGTGGGTATACCCCCACAAAAATGTCAATATCTCAAAAACTTGTCATGTGAGCTTGAGCATCGATTACAGATTGACAACAATGTCTAATGCTGTTCACAAGTCGACTTATTGTCTGCTGAGGTATGGCATCCCACTCTTCTTGAAGAGCGGTCCTCAGGCCATTGAGGTTCTAGGGTACACAGAGTATGGACTTGTCACTGTACCATTCACAAAGTGTATGGCAGTTCTGTATTAACTAGACACACCTGCCCACACTGTAACACCACCACTACCAAAGGCTCGTCTGGTGACAACAGTGGCTGCTGCATAGTGTTCTCCTTGATGTCTCCAACATCGTTGGAGGCCATACTTCCTGATCAGTGTGAATCAACTTTCATCAGTAAACAACACTGAAGCCCACTGGTCCCTCGTCCAGCGTAGATGCTCCCTGGTCCATGCAAGACAATGATTCCTGTGGTCAGGTGCCCTTGCAGGTCATCTAACACGCAGACCACGCTTATGTAAACGGTTTTGAATAATCTGATGTGACACTTGGGTGCCTCTCACCTCCCTTAAACGCCTAACGCAGGATTGCGTTCTGGCGGCGGTCGATCTGTACCTCCTTGACGCGCGCGTTCAGAGGATCGGGAGGTAAACGAGTGCATCTACAGCCTGCCAGCGGCGATCATTCGCTGGCAGGCTGTAGATGTGATTTTTTTAACCCTTGAAAGGTATATCAGATGCTGTTTTGCTAACAGCATCTGATATACCTGCTACCTGGTCCTCTGGTGGTCCCTTTTGCTTGCTGGATCGACCACCAGAGGACACAGGCAGCTCTGTAAGTAGCACCAAACACCACTACACTACACCCCCACCCTCCTGTCACTTATTAACCCCTTATTAACCCCTGATCACCCCATGTAGACTCCCTGATCACCCCCCTGTCATTGATCACCCCCATGTAAGGCTCCACGGATCCACAAAACACATATGGACGTCTGAATGGAGCCTTACAGGGGAGTGATCAATGACAGGGGGTGATCACCCCATATAGACTCCCTAATCACTCCTCTGTCATTGATCACCCCCTGTAAGGCTCCATTCAGACATCCGTATGTGTTTTGCGGATCCGTGGATCCGCGGATCCGCAAAACACATACGGACGTCTGAATGAAGCCTTACAGGGGGTTCATCACCCCATATAGACTCCCTGATCACCCCCCTGTCATTGATCACCCCCCTGTAAGGCTCCATTCAGACGTTTGTATGTGTTTTGCAGAGCCACGGATCCACAAAACACATATGGACGTCTGAATGGAGCCTTACAGGGGAGTGATCAATGACAGGGGGTGATCACCCCATATAGACTCCCTGATCACCCCCCTGTCATTGATCACCCCCCTGTAAGGCTCCATTCAGACGTCCGCAAAACACGGACACCGCGGATCCGCAAAACGCGAACACCGGCAATGTGCTTTCCTCATTTTTAGGCTCTACAAAAAATGCAGTGTTCGCCCGATCAGTCCTGATCTTGTGCGCACACTTGCGTTGAGTCCGCCCCACCGCAGTGAAAGAAAGTATTTTTTTCTGATCACTGCAAAAACACTGTAAAATCGCTGCGGCGCTATAAAAAGATCACTTTTGAGGGGCACGGGGAGTCCATAGAAGAATTTTTTTTTTTGGCACACGTTAGCTGAAAATGTTTTTTTTTTCTCTTACAAAATCATTTTCCGCTAACTTGTGCCAAAAAAAAAAAATATTCTAGGAACTCACCATGCCCCTCACGGAATACCTTGGGGTGTCTTCTTTCCAAAACGGGGTCAAATGTGGGGTATTTATACTGCCCTGGCATTTTAGGGGCCCTAAAGCGTGAGAAGAAGTCTGGAATCCAAATGCCTAAAAATGCCCTCCTAAAAGGTACTCATTGGAATTTGGGCCCCTTTGCGTACCTAGGCTGCAAAAAAGTGTCACACATGTGGTATTGCCTTACTCAGGAGAAGTAGGGCAAAGTGTTTTGGGGTGTATTTTTACAAGACAACTTTTCCCATTTTTTTATACAAAGTTGTCATTTGACAGAGATATTTCTCTCACCCAGCATGGGTATATGTAAAAATACACCCCAAAACACATTGCCCTACTTCTTCTGAGTACGGTGATACCACATGTGTGACACTTTTTTGCAGCTTAGGTGCACAAAGGGGCCCAAATTCTAAAGAGTATCGATTTCACAGGGCATTTTTTTACGCATTTGGATTCCAAACTACTTCTCACGCTTTAGGTCCCCTAAAATGCCAGGGCAGTATAAATACCCCACAAGTGACCCCATTTTGGAAAGAAGACACCCCACGGTATTCCGTGAGGGGTATGGTGAGTTCATGTAAAATTAATTTTTTTTGTCACAAGTTAGTGGAATATGAGACTTTGTATGAAAAAAATAAAAAAATAAATCATTTTCCGCTAACTTGTGACAAAAAAATAAAAACTTCCATGAACTCACTATGCCCATCAGCGAATACCTTAGGTTGTCTACTTTCCGAAATTGGGTCATTTGTGGGGTGTTTCTACTGTCTGGGCATTGTAGAACCTCAGGAAACATGACAGATGCTCAGAAAGTCAAAGCTGCTTCAAAATGCTGAAATTCAAATTTTTGTACTATAGTTTGTAAACGCTATAACTTTTACCCAAACCAATAAATATACACTTATTGCATTTTTTTTAATCAAAGACATGTAGAACAATAAATTTAGAGAAAATTTTATATAGAAATGTAGTTTTATTTGAAAAATTTTACAACCGAAAGTGAAAAATGTCATTTTTTTGCAAAAATTTCGGTAAATTTCGATTAATATCAAAAAAAGTAAAAATGTCATCAGCAATGAAATACCACCAAATGAAAGCTCTATTAGTGAGAAGAAAAGGAGGCAAAATTAATTTGGGTGGTAAGTTGTATGACCGAGCAATAAACCGTGAAAGTAGTGTAGTGCAGAATTGTAAAAAGTGGTCTGGTCATTAAGGGGGTTTAAGCTAAGGGAGCTGAGGTGATTAAAGAGGTCCTTTCACTGATCCTGACATTGTGAACTAAGTATACAGAAATGGAGAGCGGCGCCCGGGGATCTCACTGCATTTTCTATTATCCCTGGGCGCTGCTCTGTTCTCCCGCTATGCCCTCCGGTATCTTTGGTCACTAAGTTATAGTAGGCGGAGATTTCGGTCACTAAGTTATAGTAGGCGGAGTCTGCCCTTGTTCTACTGTAGTGCTGGCCAATCGCAGCGCAGAGCTCACATTTCCTCCCAGGCTGTGAGGTTATTTCCTCCCAGGCTGTGAGCTCTGCGATGCGATTGGCCAGCGCTACAGCAGAACAAGGGCAGACTCTGCCTACTATAACTTAGTGACCGAAGATACCGGAGGGCATAGAAGGAGAACGGAGCGGCGCCCAGGGATAATAGTAAGTGCAGTGAGATCCCTGCTCTTACTGAGAGGAGATATACCAGAGAATCTGGAGAGCAGAGCCTATAACTATTGCAGTGCACTGTACAGCCCTGACCCCACTGGATCTTGAATATCCAAGTGTGACCTGATAAAAAAAAAAAAAAAAAGTGAAAAAAGTAAAAATAAATAAATAAAATTAAAATAAATAAAATTAAAATTAAAATAAATTGCCTTTTCCCTTATCTGCTCATTTATAATTGATAAAAAAATGAAAAAATAAAATAAACTACACCTCAGCTCCCCAAAAAATTTAAGAAAAAGTAATCAAAAAGTCCTACGTATCCCAAAATGATTTCAATAAAAACTACATCCTGTTCTGCAAAAAACAAGTCCTCACACAGCTACATGGGGACAATATTGAACTTAATAGAATGTACCAAAATGCATAACGTTCCGTTTGCTTGCGTTCCCATGCCGGACAGAAAAACACTTTAAGCAGCGTTTTTTGGTGCGTCAGGGGATGCGGAGCAAGACGGATTCGGCATGAAACACAATGTAAGTCAATGGTGTTACATTGGTGGAAAAATAAAAATGTTATGGTTATTAGTATATGGTGATGCAAAATATAATTTTTTTTAATACAAAAGAGATTTTATGCTGAACTGAAAAAGTAGTAAAACAAAAAAAAAAATATACATTTGATATCGTCATAACTGTATCAACCCACAGAATAAAATTATCACATACATACTGCATGACAAACCCCCATAAAAATAAATATAAAAAACAGAATTGCAATTTTTGCCCACCTCACCTCCCAAGAAATGGTATAAAAAGTGCTCATAAAGACATATGTACCCCAAAACTGCAAAAAACAAGCCCTCACACAGCTACATTGGTGAAAAAATTCCATGTTAGAAAATCCCAATTCTGCTCCTTCACTTCTGAACACTGCCGTGCCCCCAAACAGCAGTTTATGATTATATACATTTTGCCATATTCAGGAAAAAATGCATAACAAATTTTGGGGTGCATTTCTCCTGTTATGACTTGTGAAAATCAAAAATTTGGGGATAAAACAACTTTTTAATGGAAATAATATAATTTAATAACATTAATGTTATTAAATTATAATGTTATTATAATTTAATAACATTAATAACAAAATGATGCCAATATAAAGTAGACATATGGGGAACGTTAATAACTATTTTGCGAGAAATCACTATTTATCTTAAAATCAGAGAAATACAAATTTAGAAAATTACTAATTTTCTGTAAATTTTTGATTTTTTTTATACATAAAGGTAAAACATGTCAACTCAAATTCACCACTAACATGAAGTATGTGTTACTAGAAAACAGCCTTAGAATCGCTTACATCAGTAAAATAGCTCCAGAGTTATTATCAGATAAAGTGAAACATGTCGGATTTGAAAAATAGGGACCCAGCATTTGGTCCAAACTGGCTTTTGATTTTAGGGCTTAAATTCACAAATGAATACATACAGTATATTTAGATTCAGCCATGTTTTTCTGATGCAATGTTTGAAGCCAAAGCCAGAAGCAGAATAAAAATAGAGGTGAGGTAGTATATGTCCCTTATGCTTACGTCTGCCTTTTTGATCCACACCTGGATTTGGCTTCACAAACTGCAACAGTGATGGGCAAGTATACGTCACGTGACCGCTGCAGTCATCAGCAGTATACTATACTTGTACAACAGAGGATGATAGTAATTCTTGCACCATGTGTTGCATCAGTGGGACAGTGATGGTACAATCTCAGGAGTTTATGTCTCATTTAGGCCTCTTTCACACTACAGTATGTTGAATTCAGTGTTTTGCGTTCCGTTTTTCACGGATCCGTTGTTCCGTTTTTTTGCTTCCGTTGTGGTTCCGTTTCCGTTCCGTTGTTCCGTTCCGTTTTTCCGTATGGCAAATACAGTATACAGTAATTTCATATTAAAAATTGGGCTGGGCATAACATTTTCAATAGATGGTTCCGCAAAAAACGGAACGGATACGGAAGACATACGGATGCATTTCCGTATGTGTTCCGTTTTTTTTGCGGACCCATTGACTTGAATGGAGCCACGGACTGTGATTTGCGGCCAAATATAGGACATGTTCTATCTTTTCAACGGAACGGAAAAACGGAAATACGGAAACGGAATGCATACGGAACACATTCCGTTTTTTTGCGGAACCATTGAAATGAATGGTTCCGTATACGGACCGTATACGGAACGCAAAAAACGGACCGTATACGGAACGCAAAAAACTGTAGTGTGAAAGAGGCCTTAAGCTGAGACATCCTTTGGGGATCCTAGATATTTAACCCCTTGAGTGCCACAGTCTATTGTGACCACAGCAACTAAAGGTGTAAACCAAGGAAGGAAACTACCTTAGTCACCCCATGTGACCAGAGTTGTCATCATTAAGGCCCAATATGTGGCCACCAACATCTAATTTGGCCATTAGACCTTTCCTTACAAATTCCATGAGAAACTGCAAGAAAAATACTGTGGTACTGCTTATATATGAGTATGTGATGCCTTGTATCAACTCCAAACCATGGCACATGCCAATAAATTGGTAAACGGACAAGTGGGAACTGCATGGGTCTATATCACTCATCAAAGCAGCGTAGCTACAATCAATGGTATGTGCTAAGAAAAGTCTTATGGTCTTTTCTAAAATCATATAACTTATTTCTGTTTAATTGATCTTTTTACAGGAGGTCAAGGTTTAAACGCTCTAACAGCGTGACTGCCGGAGTTCAGGCTGATTTGGAGCTTGAAGGCTTCCCTGGACTGACTGTTCCCACAGAAGACAAAGGCCTGCAGTTTGGACGCTCCTTTCAGCGACACTCCTCTGAGCCTTCAGACACCAGCCAGCAGTACTCAGTGTATAAGACAGTTCATACTCAAGGCCAATGGGCATATAGAGAGGACTATCAAATGCAGTATGATACAGGAGAAGAATCTCGTCAGGAGTCTTGGATGGACAGAGGCACTCGGAGTCTCCCAGACTCTGGAAGAGCTTCTCCATGTCACAGGGATGGAGAGTGGTTCATTAAGATGTTGCAGGCTGAGGTGGAAAGGATGGAAGGATGGTGTCAGCAGATGGAGAGAGAGGCAGAAGAATATGATCTACCAGAAGAAAGTAAGTAGCAACCTGTCTTTTACCTTAAAATATTTAAGGTCAAATTAGCTTTTTTTATGTCACTCACTAAATTTGAAAAATAATGTAACTAAAGAAATTACTAAGGAGATATCATTTAGGCCAAACTTTTTTCAAGAAAATTGTGTGAAATGAAGAAAACGTTGGCACAAATTTATCTACTCATATTAGGTCTAATTTTGATTTTCAAACCATTCAAAATGTGGCAAATTTAGTAATGGCTATGGGCAATTTCATGAATTTGTCAAGAGTTATTCCAGATTTTCCAGCTCATTTACTTAGTAAATGATGGGCATTAACCCCTTCAGGACCCTGCCATATTTCACCTTAAGAACCAGGCCATTTTTTGCTAATCTGTGTCACTTTATGTGGTGATAACTTTAAATCGCTTTTACTTTTCCAGGCCATTCTGAGATTGTTTTCTCATTACATATTGTACTGCATAAAAGTGGTAAAGTTAAGTTAAAAAAAATTATTTATAAAAAAATACCAAATTTACCAATATTTAGAAAAATTTGCAAATTTCCAAATTTACATTTCTCTACTTTTATAATAAATAGTAATACCTACCTCCAAAAATAGTTATTACTTTACATTCCCCATATGTCTACTTCATATTTGGATCATTTTGTGAATGGTATTTTTTTGGGGGGAGAGGTTAGAAGGCTTAGAAGTGTAGAAGCAAATCTTGAAATTTTTCAGAAAATTTCCAAAACCCACTTTTTAAAGCTCAGTTCTGGTCTGAAGTCACTTTGTGAGGCTTACATAATAGAAACCACCCAAACATGACCCCATTTTAGAAACTACACCCCTCAAGGTATTCAAAACTGATTTAAAAATTTTTGTTAACCCTTTAGGTGTTCCACAAAAATGTATGGAAAATGGAGATTAAATTTAGAATTTAACTTTTTTGGCAGATTTTTTATTTTAATCAATTTTTTCCAGTTACAAAGCATAGGTTAACAGCCAAACAAAACTCAATATTTATGGCCCTGATTTTGTAGTTTACAGAAAAAAAACATATGTGGTTGCAAACTGCTGTACGGGCACACGGCATTGCGCAGAATGAAAGGAATGCCATATGGCTTTTGTAAAGCAGATTTCATTGGCATAATTATCATTGTCCCATTTGAAGCCTCCCTGATGCACCCCTAGAGTTGAAACTCCAAAAAAGTGACCCCATTTTAGAA
Source organism: Bufo gargarizans (assembly GCF_014858855.1). Lineage (NCBI taxonomy): Eukaryota > Metazoa > Chordata > Amphibia > Anura > Bufonidae > Bufo > Bufo gargarizans. The sequence goes on from NC_058082.1 coordinate 353,215,461, forward strand.
GCTACACCCCTCAAGGTATTCAAAACTGATTTTGCAAAGTTTTTTTTAACCCTTTAGGTGTTCCACAAGAATTAATAGAAAATGAAGACGAAATTTCAGACTTTTTTTATGGCAGATCTTCCATTTTAATCAATTTTTTCCAGTTACAAAACAAAGGTTAACAGCCAAACAAATCTCAATATTTATGACCCTGCTTCTGTAGTTTACATAAACACCCCATATGTGGTCGTAAACTGCTATATGGGCACACTGCATTGCGCAGAAGGAAAGGAACACCATATGGTTTTTGGAAAGCAGATTTCACTGGGATAATTTTAAGCTGCCATGTCACATTTGAAGACCCCCCCAGATGCACCCCTAGAGTAGAAACTCCAAAAAAGTGACCCCATTTTAAAAACTACAGGATAAGGTGGCAGTTTTGTTGGTACTATTTTAGGGTATATATGATTTTTGGTTGCTCTATATTACACTTTTTGTGAGGCAAGGTAACAAAATATAGCTGTTTTGGCACAGTTTTTATTTGAAAGGTTAGATCATGTGGTATTTTTATAGAGCAGGTTGTTATGGACGTGACAATACCAAACATGACTAGTTATTTTTTGTTTTTTTGTTTCAGTTTTAGTGTCTCCACATTCTGAAAGCCATAGTTTTTTTTTATTGTTTTGGGCAACTGTCTTGTGTACGGGCTTTTTTTGGGGTATGAGATGATGGTTTGATTGGTACTATTTTAGGGTGCATATGACTTTTTGATCGCTTGGTATTACACTTTTTATGATGTAAGGTGACATAGACAATGGCTTTTTTTACACACTTTACATTTAATTTTATTACAGTGTTTTTATGTAAGTTTTAGACAATGATATTATTTTTTAAACAAAAAAAATGTTTTAGTATCTCCATAGTCTGAGAGCCATAGTTCTTTTTATTTTTTGGATGATTGTCTTGGCTAGGGGCTCATTTTATGTGGGATGAGGTGACAGGTTGGTACTATTTTTGGGGGCATACGCCTTTTTGATTGCTTGGTGTTGCACTTTTAGTGATGTAAGGTGAGAAAAATATGTTTTTTTTTTAGAACAGTTTTTATTAATTTTTTTTACAATTTTTGTTTTTACTTTATTTTGGGAAAAGGACGCATTTTTTTTTTTACTAGAAACTTTTTTGTAAAACTTTATTATTTTTACTTTTTTTTCACTTTATTTTTTGTCCCACTTTGGGACTTCAACTTTTGGGGGTCTGATACCCTTTATAATGCTTTACAATACTTGTGTATTGTAAAGCACTGGCTGTAAGTGTATTACCAGTGTAATACACTTACAGCCTGCCTGGATCGCACAGGCTCTCCCGGTAGGCAGCCGTGATGCCTAAGTAAGGCATTGGGCTGCCTTCCATGCCATCGGGTCCCTGTCACAGCAGCGCGGGGACCCGATGGCAGCTCTGATTCCCGCATGGACAGCGCACGTGCCGTGGTTATTGCGGACCACGGCACATCAAGGGTTAATGCGCCGGCATCAGTGTTTTCACCGATGCCGGCGCATACAGCAGGGGTCCCTCTATCAGTGACTACCGGACCCCTGCTGCGGATCGGGCGGGCGCAGCTCCTCTACTGGTTAAGTCATTAAACATTTTCTAGAATTTAACAGAAACATTTACTGTGAATTCCAAATGTGATCAGTAGATGACAAGGTTGTTCTTTGATCTGAAAAGGTCACATTTGCACGTGTTCAAACATTTATTAGTCAGCTTTTCATTTGCATATCAGAGTGCCAAGTTTTGAGAGTATTAGGAATCTCTCAGGGTTGCATTGGAAAACAGTTGCCATGGATGTGTTTCTACATCAGAAAGTTTGCCCTAAGCTTTTACTCCCGGTCAATCAATTAGTTGGTTGAATATTTGAAGAAATACTAATGTTGAGAATGGAGAAATATTTTTATGACTATCCATTATGGCATTATCATTAATTGGTAAGCTAATATGAAATGAATAATAAACTGGATCACTATGAGTAGGAAATGTTTAATGTTTCCCCTGTTAAACCCTTGGTTTTTTTTACTTAGATTTGCATCTATAAATTCCGCACGTCCACATGCAGAAAATCCTATTTATTGGGACTAATCCATTTGCAGCTAACCCATAACGGCATCTACATGGAAACAACATCAAGAAATAAAGTATCCCTTCTTGATGCAGATTTCAAATTTGTGACAAAACATCTGCAAATTTATGAACAGCAACATAGATTCCCATTGCACACTGGGGTTTTACTTATGGAATATGGTCTGAAATCAGTATGGAATTACTGCCTTGTGAACTTACCCTTAGGGCTCATGCACATGACCGTATGTATTTTGCGGTCCGCAAAAAATGGATCCGCCAAAAATACGGATGATGTCAGTGTGCATTCCGTATTTTGTGTAACGGAACAGCTGGCCCCAAATAGAACAGTCCTATCCTTGTCTGTAATCAGGACGATAATAGGACATGTTCTATTTTTTTGCGGAATGGACATACAAACATACAGGAACGGAATGCACACCGAGTAACTTTTTTTTTTTTTGCGGACCCATTGAAATTAATGGTTTCGCATATGGTCCAAAAAAAACCCGGAATGGACACGAAAAGAAAATACGTTCGTGTGCATGAGCCCTTAGGAATAACTCATCTGGCTAGGGGCTCTTTCACACAAACGTGTACGCTCCGTGGCCGTATTGCGGACCATATTTGCGGATCTGCAATAAACAGGCGCCCTTCCATGGGAATTCCACATCACAGCATTTTGAATGGGTCAATAAATCCGGAGATGTGGAATGGTGCGGAACAAAAGCACAGAACTCAATTGATACATGCATTTGCCTATGCAATCTGCATTCCATAGGGATCTTCCAGAAGCTCTTTATTGATGATATATCTTTAGAATAGATCATTGGTATCAGAGTGACAGTTGTCTGACTGCTGGTCCACGATGTTTTCCCTTTTCTGGACAACATTCGCTGACAGTCAACAGGTAAACTATGTCTGTCTATTGCTCAATTTACTGATATGAACACATTACCTACATTTAATGTGGGCTGTAAAATGAAGATACTGACGATCACAATGACCTGTTAATGTACCACCAGCCTCAAAAAATCATGGACACTGGAAAAAGGTCCCCTATGTTTAAAGACTGTCCAAGAATTTCTGGACAGTTAGCAACCCTGCAGCAGACTGCCAATATTCTGTTTCAGGAGCTGTGGTGTTGGAACCTGCACTAGATCAGCACAGCTTTGTGCACTGTGTAGTGGTCATCAGTGATGGTCAGTTCGCAGTGTTCGCCAGCGAACACATGCAGGCTGCCATCTTGACTCACCCGTCCGGCGATGCACAGGTAAACACTTACCTGTGCCGGGAGCCAGTCTGAAATCAAATGCAGTCACCGGGAGCAGGCAGTTCCGAGAACAGCCCGTTGAAGGCCCCCGGGCGGCTGTTCTCGGAACTGTCTGCTCCCGGTGACCGCATTGGATTTCAGACCGGCTCCCGGCACAGCCACAGGTAAGGGCTTACCTGTGCATCGCCGGACGAGTGAGTCAAGATGGCAGCCCACATGCAAACTGACCATAACTGGTGGTCATACCTTGTGAAAAACATCAGATTGGTGTTGGACCACAGCTATTCTGATATTGGGGATCTATGCAAAGGATAACTCATCAGTAAGTTCCATAAAACCACTTTAACCCTTTCATGACCGGGCGATTTTCAATTTTTTTGGTTTTAATTTTTTTACTCCCAGGCCTCCCAAAGCCATAACTTTTTTTTGTTTTTCTGTTAATATAGCTGTATGAGGGCTTGTTTTTAGCAGGACAAGACGTGGTGGGAAGCAGGAAAAAAAAAAATAATCGGGTGAAATTGGAAAACACAATTCCAGGACAGTTTTTTCAGGTTTTGTTTTTACGGTGTTCCCTAGATCATAAAACTGAACAGTTACAGTCCTGATCAAAAGTTTAAGACCACTTGAAAACTGGCAAAAAATTATATTTAGCATAGCTGGATCTTGGTTCCAAGTAGAGCTTCAACTTGCAACAAGAAGAAATGGAAGTGAGACAAAACATTTTTTGAGCATTCAATTTAATGAAAACAATGGATAAACTGAGACAGGCTGTTTTTCAGCTGATCAAAAGTTTAGGACCACACCTCCCAAAAAAAAAGTAAACCCTCCCAAACCAGAAATCCAACCTCCAAACATGAACTTAGTAATGAGTAGCTCCGCCGTTATTGTTTATCACTTCAAAAATTTGTTTTGGCATGCTTGATGCAAGCGTTTCCATGAGGTGAGTGGGAACATTTCTCCAAGTGGTTAAGACGGCCGCACGAAGGCCATCTACTGTCTGGAACTGTTTTCTATTTTTGTAAACCCTTGCCATCCATCCAAAAAGGTTCTCAATTGGATTTAGATCAGGGGAACATGCAGGATGGGCCAAAAGAGTGATGTTATTCTCCTGGAAGAAATCCCTTGTCCTGCGGGCATTGTGTACTGTACCGTTGTCCTGTTAAAAAACCCAGTCGTTACCACACAGACAAGGGCCCTCAGTCATGAGGAATGCTCTCTGCAACATCTGGACATAGCCAGCGGCCGTTTGATCCCCTGCACTTCCTGAAGCTCCATTGTTCCACTGAAGGAAAAAGCATCCCAGACCATTATGGCGCCCCCTCCACTGTGGCGCGTAGAAAACACCTAAGGTGGGATCTGCTTGTCATGCCAGTAATGTTGGAAACCATCAGGACCATCAAGGTTAAATTTTTTTTTTCATCACAAGAATAAAACTTTCTTCCACCTATGAATGTCCCATGTTTGGTGCTCTCTTGCAAAGTCCAAACGAGCAGTTCTGTGGCGTTCAAGGAGACGAGGTCTTTGAAGACGCTTTCTGTTTTGATGCCCTTCAGTCTCAGATGCCGCCTGATGGTTATGGGGCTGCAGTCAGCACCAGTAAGGGCCTTAATTTGGGTTGAGGATCGTCCAGTGTCTTAACAGACAGCCAATTGGATCCTCCGGCCCAGTGCTGATGAAATCTTTTGGGGTCTTCCACTTGACATTTTTCTTTCATAACCCTCAGGATCATTTAAGAATTTAAGAAATTCCAAATGACTGTCTTACTGTGTCCCACCTCAGCAGCGATGGCGCGCTGTGAGAGACCCTGCTTATCCAGTTCAACAATGCGACCACGTTCAAAAGGGGAGAGTTTTTTTGCCTTTGCCATCACAACGCGTGACTATCTGACTTAAAATGACAATGAATCCACATCTTTGCACAGATTTGGCCTTTTAACGGCATGTGCTCCTAAACTTTTGATCAGCTGAAAAACAGCCTGTTTCAATTGAATGCTCAAAAATCTTTTTTGTCTCACTCCCATTTCTTCTTGTTCCATGTTGAAGCTCTACTTGGAACCTTTTTAAGATCCAGCCATGCTAAATATGATTTTTTTTGCCATTTTTCAAGTTGTCTTAAACTTTTCATCAGGACTGTACTTTAATTCTCCAGGTCAGTACAAATCCAGCAATACCACATATATTTTTTTTATGGCATTTTTATGCTGAAAAAAAAAAAACTAAAACCTTTCTTATTCTTTTAGTCTCCATATTCTGACCCCTATAACTTTTTGTATTTATGCATGCTGAGCTATGTGTAGAGTCATTTTTTGCAGGACGATCTGTACTTTTCAGTGATACCATTTTGAAGTGTGTACAACTTTTGGATCACTTTTTATTTAAACGACGAATTGGCCATTTTGACCTTTTTTTCAGTTTCGTTGTTTTTCCACACAGGAGGACAGGGGCTGCTGATAACAAGCTTTGGTTCCCGCAATCCCCGCTGGGAGGAGCCGAAGCACACCCGCGTGCTTCCAGGTTTTCAGCATTCAGGATTCAGGATTGACCACGTCATCTGAAGTATTAAATGTCTGTGACCGGCATTACCGCCGGTCGCGGACATTAGCCACATGAAACAACAGGCACCTCGTGGCTATGGCATCCGCTCCACTTAGGAGCAGGTACCATCTTTAAAGTCTCGAACGCTGATGTATATAGCCATATACAATATGTGAACCACTTTTTAATGTAAAAGTGACCATTCATATACAACTTGGGCCCTATTAATATGAAGCCACTCATATTTTATTACTTCTGCGAATTCATAGTTGTATAATTTAAAGCAAACATCCTGCTGGCATTAATCTTTCCTCCGGATAATACTTAAAGAAATGTATATGTATATAAAAAGCATGTACTAAGTCAATGGCGACTCAGCGGGCTGATATCAAGTTTTGGAAGTGGTTAATTTATGAATACTTTGGAGGAGTAAAAGTTCAGACCTTTAGATCATGTTGTAGCAACATTTAAAATTTTATATATACAGTACAGACCAAAAGTTTGGACACACCTTCTCATTCAAAGAGTTTTCTTTATTTTCATGACTATGAAAATTGTAGATTCACACTGAAGGCATCAAAACTATGAATTAACACATGTGGAATTATATACATAACAAAAAAGTGTGAAACAACTGAAAATATGTCATATTCTAGGTTCTTCAAAGTAGCCACCTTTTGCTTTGATTACTGCTTTGCACACTTTTGACATTCTCTTGATGAGCTTCAAGAGGTAGTCACCTGAAATGGTCTTCCAACAGTCTTGAAGGAGTTCCCAGAGATGCTTAGCACTTGTTGGCCCTTTTGCCTTCACTCTGTGGTCCTGCTCACCCCAAACCATTTCGATTGAGTTCTGGTCCGGCAACTGTGAAGGCCAGGTCATCTGGCGCAGCACCCCATCACTCTCCTTCATGGTCAAATAGAACTTACACAGCCTGGAGGTGTGTTTGGGGTCATTGTCCTGTTGAAAAATAAATGATGGTCCAACTAAACGCAAACCGGATGGAATAGTATGCCGCTGCAAGATGCTGTGGTAGCCATGCTGGTTCAGTATGCCTTCAATTTTGAATAAATCCCCAACAGTGTCACCAGCAAAGCACCCCCACACAATCACACCTCCTCCTCCATGCTTCACGGTGGGAACCAGGCATGTAGAGTCCATCCGTTCACCTTTTCTGCGTCGCACAAAGACACGGTGGTTGGAACCAAATTTGGACTCATCAGACCAAAGCACAGATTTCCACTGGTCTAATGTCCATTCCTTGTGTTCTTTAGCCCAAACAAGTCTCTTCTGCTTGTTGCCTGTCCTTAGCAGTGGTTTCCTAGCAGATATTCTACCATGAAGGCCTGATTCACACAGTCTCCTCTTAACAGTTGTTCTAGAACTCTGCTGCTAGAACTCTGTGTGGCATTGACCTGGTCTCTAATCTGAGCTGCTGTTAACCTGCGATTTCTTGGTCTTCCTTTCCTGGGGCCGTCCGCATGTGAGCCAGTTTCTTTGTGGCGCTTGATGGTTTTTGTGACTGCACTTGGGGACACTTTCAAAGTTTTCCCAATTTTTCGGACTGACCGACCTTCATTTCTTAAAATAATGATGGCCACTCGTTTTTCTTTACTTAGCTGCTTTTTTCTTGCCATAATACAAATTCTAACAGTCTATTCAGTAGGACTATCAGCTGTGTATCCACCTGACTTCTCCACAACGCAACTGATGGTTCCAACCCCATTTATAAGGCAAGAAATCCCACTTATTAAACCTGACAGGGCACACCTGTGAAGTGAAAACCATTTCAGGTGACTACCTCTTGAAGCTCATCAAGAGAATGCCAAGAGTGTGCAAAGCAGTAATCAAAGCAAAAGGTGGCTACTTTGAAGAACCTAGAATATGACATATTTTCAGTTGTTTGACACTTTTTTGTTATGTATATAATTCCACATGTGTTAATTCATAGTTTTGATTCCTTCAGTGTGAATCTACAATTTTCATAGTCATGAAAATAAAGAAAACTCTTTGAATGAGAAGGTGTGTCCAAACTTTTGGTCTGTACTGTATATATATATATATATATATATATATATATATATCGGGGGGGGGACAGTTGCTATACCAAGTTTCAAATAAACTACTGCAAAAGTAAATTACTGTAAAAGCTACGGCAACTGCAACGGGATGCCTCCCCCCAGGGCCCCTCTAGCGTGACCCAGGTATAGTAGCAATGCCGAGTGGTGGAGTGCGGCCTATTTGTCTCTTATTTTGTGACAGAGTGCTTTTACCTGGATACCCCTGGACCCACGGCTTTGGCTCCGAAGCAATAAAAGGGGAAATAATTGAGGGATTTGAACGATTAACTTGGGTACAGTCAGACCGGACGGGAAGCGCAGCGGTAAGGGGAGGCTGCTCATGAAGAGGGTTTTGGGTGTGAGGGGACAGGTGAGGTAGGGGTTAAGTAGTAGAGGCAGGGAATGAGAGAAGGGCGCGTGTTGCCATGCGAACATGGGGGGTGGCCAACGGTCAGGCGAAGGAGGAGGCGGGAGCATTCGGCCGGGGCAAGTGAACGGACAGGCGGTACAATGGCTGCGCTTTCATTATCGGCAGAGGAGCTGTTGGAGCGGCTGCGCAGGGAGGTGGAGGTGCGGGGGCCTGGCTGGCTGCAGGAGCAGGTTGGTGCCTGTGTAGTTTCGCCTGTTCCTGCGGCTACCCCCACTGAACGGGCTGCCCGGCCGCGGCGGGGTCACCCACCGGCGCGCCTGAGCCCTGAAAGCAGCCCCAGGGTCCGGCGCCGTGTAGGGAGCCCCTCAGGGGACCCTCCGCGGCGGAGAGGGCCCGCTCAGCCTTCAGCGAGGCGCTCCCGCCGTGGGAGGAATCCCACCACATGGCGGGGCCCAGAGCAGAGCGGGACGCCACTTCCCCTGCTCTCTGCAGCTAGTCAGGAGGATTCAGGACCAGGAACGGTGGACCGGCCCAGCCCATCTTCTAGCGGGCGGTCCACTCAGCTGAGAGATGGGATCCAGGTGCCTCGGGCTGCACAAAGTGGAGGAGAAGATCTGTGCAGGCCCAGAGAAGTTCCGGACAGAGAGGAGGAGTGTACTCTTAATGTGGCAGGAGCCAGGTTTTCGTGCCAGAGGCCTTCCAGCATCGTCCAGAGGGTCTTGCAGGTGGTCCAGGAGGAACAACCGTCGACGTCCGTACAGCGGGAGTCAGGATCTGCGGTAGCGGGAGTCACAGCGCCCGTGGTGCCTGGTGAGACAGCATGGGGTTCCATGCTAGCGCAGGGCTTCCCAGTGGGAGGTGCTGGGGGGTGGCCATGGGTGAGTTAGGAAAAGGGTTGGGGCAGTTTTTGGGGGGACTGGCGGGATGGTTGTCTAGCTTGGGGTAAGCCGGGGGGTCGCCATTGCCGCCTTGGGGAGTGTTGCCGAGACCGGTAGCTGGGACGCGCGGGGGAACAGTGGGGTCGGTGTCTGTTGAGACTTAGGCAGGGGGGAGGAGGAGGGGCAGAGGCTGGATGACAGAGCACGTGGGGAAGTGTATGTGTGCTTTGAGGGCCCCTTGGGGGCCCATTTGAAGCAGGAGGTAAAAGAGAAGATCTGGAAAGGGGAGTAAGTGGAAATATTTTCCCTGCTCCCCTTGGAACGGTTTAACTTGGATAGGGGGAAAAAAGACGAGGGAAAAAAGGAGGAGGAGGATAAGCGGCGGCATAGGTTGATTCCATGCAGATTTACTAATTTGCTGCAAGCATTTGCCATATTAGCAAGTGTCATTGGGGAAAGGTCCCCAGAATGCTGTTCGGCGCTATTCTGTTACCAAGATGCCATAGGGGAGGCGTATCGGGTCTACGGCGGGTTGCCAACCGCATTGCATGAAGGGTTAGACCAGACTAACTAGAGGAGTTGGAATGACCAGTTAAGCTACACTTGAGACAAGAGGTGTGGGCATAACCAGCAACAACACAGAAACAAATGAAACCAAAGAGGCTGTCAGATCACATCACGTGCAGCCAGTCTCTTAGATCTTCTGACCCCTGTCACGGGAGAGACCGTAACACTAGCCCACTTCTCCCCAGAGGGTGGGTTAGAATGGAATGGGAAGTTCCATTCTCTCTAACTATAGCTCTGCCGTATTTGCTGCCACCTGCTGGTGAACCAGGCACATTACATGAACATAGTTGCATAAAGATATTAGAAATGCACAGTGTATAGGACCTGGACAGAAATACATAAGATAACATTGTGTTAGCCCATTAGAGATAGTAATAGAGTGCAGGTTCTGGTAACACCACTATGGGGTGTTACACACCCTGTACATAGGGCCTGGACATTTACTAAGCATGTTGCATGGTGTTTAGATTTGTGACAACTATATCTACTGTTTTCTCTAGGATTTTCACCATAAACAATTAATCACACCAGAACTAATTTATAAATGTCAAAGTGGGCGGGGCTATAAAATTGGTGTATATCTCGTCTCATTTATCATCCGCTTATCTTCAGAAATGCCTCAAATTGTTGAGGACAATTAAGCCAGCTTATTTGGTGGTGTTTTGTGTAAAAAGTCGCATTTATGGAATAAAGATGCAACTTTTTTGTCAAAAAGTCGGATTTAGGCCTCATGAGCACAAACGTATTTTGTTTTCTGTTTCCGTTCCATTATTTTTTTCGCAGATAGGATGCGGACCCATTCATTTCAATGGGTCTGAAAAAACGCGTGTGCTTGCGCACTCGTATGTCCGTTCCATAGCCCTGCAAAAAAGATAGAACATGTCCTATTCTTGTCCGGCATTGTTACAATGGATCTGCAAAAAACGGATGCAATACAGCTGCCAAATGGGCGTCTTCCGTATTTTTTGCAGATCAGGACCGCAAAACACGTACGGTCGTGTGAATGTAGCCTTATGAAAAGAAAATCAACTCGTGGTGGCAACAAGTGATAGGTACTGTAAGTATAAAAATAGGAAGCATTTGTTTTTTCTAATATGAGCTAAATATCATGGTTTTATCCGGAGACAAAAGACAAAAGTCGCAATTTACCAGTGGAAATGTTGAAAATATGTTTCAAAAGTCTCAAGTGTAGTCTGGCAGGGGGTGGCTGAAATGGCACATTTTGGTTTAAAAAAGTCACATTTTAGTGCTATTGGTGTTAAAATGTCGCAAATGGAGAAAAATAGGTGGATAATCAGGTTCATATTTTAATAAGTCACATTTTAAAAGTGGTGTGCACCTTTTGATATATGAGGTGAAGTAATTCACCACTTTTGATTTGTAATTAGAGATGTCAAAAGTAATTTGAGATCAAAAATTCAATTTGCCGGTTCGCATCAGATGTGTGGCATCAGGCGGGTGGCAGCATCAGAGTAGTAGCTGAAGCAGGTAGTCAGAAGAAACCGGTCTCTTTTATCAAAGTGTTGGTGTGGCACCACTGATTATCTAGTCTGATGCATCAGGAATTGGTGGTTGGAAATCCTGGCTGATCCAAGCCTGATTCATCTTGACAAAGGTCACTCTCTCCACATTTTGGGTTCTCCGAGTTCTCCTTGGGTAACTATGGCCCCCTTCAAACTAAACACCCACTCTTATGCCACACTACTGGCCAGACAGGACAGCTTTTCCAGGGCAAACTCTGCTAGTTGCAGCCACAAATCCAGTTTGGCTGCCCAGTAGTCCAGCAGATCTTCAATATGGGTTGGCAGGGTGCTGTCCAAGTTTGCCACCACCTGCTGGTTCAACTTCTGCTCCAGGGTCTACCTGCTGCTACTGCTGGTGAGTAGTTTCTTTAATATGCGGGTGAAAAAAGCTACTCATCAGCGACTGTAGACTCAGGCTGCTGCTGATAGAGCTGGTACTGCTTCTGCCACCCCACCCCTCCCCATCAGCCATGGCAGTGGAACGTGAGCACAGAGGGCCCCCCAGTCATACCTGCGAGAGGAAGGATGATGGCGCAGATAGGCAGTGGCCAACTGACTACATAGGATGTCTCTGTAGTAGTTCAGTTTGTCCTCCTTCTTAGTGGGTGTAAAAAAGGCCCCCATTCTGGACCGGTAGCAAGGGTCCAACAAGGTGGAGATCCAGAAGTCATCCCTCTGCCGAATGGTGACAATTCGACTGTCACTGCGCAAGCAAGTGAGCATGGATCGGGCCATTTGCGCAAGTGACTGGGAGGGACTCCCTGCCTCCATCTCTACTGCATACTGCCATGATGTGTCTGGGACCTCTGTCCTTCCTCATCGCCTTGGAGCTCCTCTAGCTGCTCCTGCTCCTCCTCTCCTGTCACCTGAGTAGAAAAACCACCCATTTTGCTACACATTGGCCAAAATGTACACTAATGCCTCATTCAACATCCAGCATAGAGGCAGGGCAGAGTGCTGGTTGCAGAGTGCGATTACATTTGTGTTTTTGTGTTTGTATGGCATTGCCTGTGCTCCAATGTCCTCCTCCTCTTCCATTTCAGTCCCCACAGGGCTCATGTGGCCGTGAGATCTAGGCGCCACGTCTCCAGTCCACTGACCAGCCTTTGTTACCAGCATCTGTTCCAGGACATGAAGCAAGGGAATTACGTTGTTCAGCCCGTAGTCCTGACGACTGACAAATAACGTGGCATACTCACCTGAGCAAACGACAGGTGTCACGCATGAACTGCCACTGGCTGACATCGAAGTTACACAGGGGAGTACACCTATCTTCTTGCATCATCAAGAAATCGTTGATGGCCTTTCTCAGTTCGCATAGTCAGTCCAACATATGGAGGGTGGAATTTCAACGGGTTGAAACATCGCATATCAGCATATGTTAGGGGATGCTGTTCTGCCACTGCAGCTCAAGGAGGGTGTGCTTTGCTGTGTACGAGTGGCTGAAGTGCATGCAAAGTGTCTTGCAGATGGGTGGAAGACTTCAGGAACCACTTGACAACCAGATTGAACACGTGTGCCATGCAAGGCGCATGGCTCAGCTTTCCTTGATGCAGTGCAGACACAATGTTCTTCCCATTATTGGTCACCATGGTTCTGATTTTAGTTGTCGGGGAGAAAGCCAGAACTCGATTTCTTGACGAAGGACACGGAGCAGTTCCTCAGGCAAGCGAGGTGCAGAACAGCATGACACCGCCGTGCCCTGCACATGTGGTATTCTGGAGGGGCACTGTGAATTGTCCCTGCAGTGGAGGCTGAGGACACGGTGGAGGATGAGGAGGCAGAGGCAGCATCACCTGGTCAAGTTGCTGGTGTGGCTGTGCAGGAACCAAATTCACCCAGTGGGCTGTAAAGGACATGTATTGTCTCTGACCATAGTTACAGCTCCAAATGTCGATGCTGCCGTGCACTTTGGCAGACACCGACAGGCTCAAGGACTGGCCCACATTCTGTTCTACATGTGTGTGCAGGGCTGGTACTGCCTTTTTGGCAAAGAAATTACATCTTGGGACTCTCCACCTAAGCTTGGCACAAGCCATCAGTTCTCGGAAGGGTGCAGAGTCCACCACTTGGAAAGGGAGGGACTGCAGCACCAGCAAATTGGACAGGAGCATGTTCAGCTTCTGCGCCGTTGGATGCGTGCACGCATACTGCTGTCTCTTGGCAATCGCTTCGGTGAGAGGAGGAGCAGGAGCAGCTGGACCAGCAGACTATGGGAATGACAGACAGCTTACTTCGGCTGAGGTGGTGGAGCCTTGACTGTCTGAAACCATTGGTTGATGCAGCGGTAGCTGCGGCAGGCTGGACCACCACATTGGAGCCACGGTTATCCCAGGCCACTGCATGGCGATGCCGCATATGTTGACGCAGGGCCGTTGTGCCAACATTGGCACACTGGCCACGCTTCACCTTCTGCACGCATATTCTACATGTAGCCACATTAACCTCCTCTGGCAGCTTAATAAAAAACTGCCACACCGCCAAGTAGGTGATTTTCCCCCCAACAGTCTGCACTGACGGACTGCTATCGCCGCTGCCTCTGTGAACCCCTGCACCACTACTTCTCAGGCAGGTAGGCTGCTGCAAAGCAGGTGGTCTACCCCGGGCACATTTGGCTCCCGACCTGCAACTGCTGCCAACTCACAGGCAAGCTGCCACCCTCTTATCCTGATGATGATGATGAAGCCTCTTCTGCACCCGGCTCCCAAGTGTGACCGGCTTCATGAAGTAGTGTCTGCATGTCACTGATGTCCTCCTCAACGGTTTTAGGGTCAGGAGCCTGAACGCTCACAGCACAAGCTCCTGCGCCACTCTCCTCATCACTACTTGCCCACCTAGCAGAGGAAGCGGCGGATGTTCCCTCCAGATCTTGGCTGGGCAGTAGCTGCTGACTGTCCTCTAATAGCTCTTCCTCGCTGAAAAGTGGAGCTGAGCCCACAGCATATAGTAATTCTCGCGGTGAGGGAACAGAAAAGTTCAGAGGCAGGTTGAGGAAAGGTGAGGGCACAGGGCTTGCTCCCGGGCCATGCCAACTAATGGTTGTGTCTGATGAACCCACCGACTGTTGGGTTCATCAGTCGGTGTGGCGCTGTGGCGCACATGAGGAGGATGGAGGCCATGCCGGTTTCAGTAAGTAATAACCTGTACAGATTTATTCCATCACAATGATTAGCTTTGTTGATTGAATGTGGGGCGTGTTTTTTATTATGGGGGGTATTTATATGCCTACCAACACTGATGTCATTAGGCTTGACAAAGACTGGTGAACAGTCGAAACGTTGCCATTTGTGTCTGGAGGTACAAATAAAGAAGTTTTGATACTGCTACATGCTGCCGAAGCCATCTTCCTTTTTATATACGTATTCCAAGGCCTGATGGATCAAGGGCCTACGGCTAGGCTACTGCATTGAACGACGCATTATCTTGAGACCGTAAGGTGCTGCTTCTACATTTTCACGTTTATCTATTGTTGATCCGGGAGGCGTGCACCAGGGGGTTGAAAATCGTGGAGTTATACACACCATGGAGGGTCCCCCAGGTCCAAGTAAGAACATGGATACCTCGTCAAGACACATGTACGTCTATACTGAGGAGGACATTCAGCGGCTGATTAATGTCGATGGAGGTGATGTAACCTTTTTAAGTTCCCCCTCGGTTGATATCTTGAAACGTAAAGCTGAACAAGATCTTAAGAGATTAAATACCATGGAGTTACACCTAATAACTCTGAGAGAGTATTATAAACAGCAAAGAATACCAAGGGGCCTCAGGTCCAATCTTCGCCCGAATTTATTCCCTACCAACGGCGATTTTTGCAAAGCTTTTGAAGCAATAAATAATCAATACTCTTTCGAGTTGATGTTGCTCAATATAGATTATCTACAGAAAGAAGTGGATAACCTGAAGGTAATTACAACCAATTTGGAAACCCAGATTCGGGACCTGATGAGTGGCGAGGAGTTTACAGCTTATAAAGACAAAACGAATCAACACGTTATGCGGCACAAATCCGAGGTTGAACACATTAAAAGGGATAAGTGGCACAGAGACTTGGATGATTACCAATCTGGTAAAATTTACAATTGGCAGACGTCTCAATCACAAAGATTTAACAGGTGGAGACGTGGGAAACGCTTTGATCAAGGCAAGTTTGGCTTCAGCACTGGTGAGTCCGATTCTGCTGATGAGTCAGGTGCGTCCAATAATTTTTTAGGCCATGGCCGAAAAAGAGGCGAGGGCGATACAGAAGGGGTGGTAGGAGACACCATCGATCCAGCAAGGGCCCTTCCCCCTATACCCATGGAAGCCTCTTCCCATCCACAGGGGAGGATAACGAGACGCGGGCTACGGAAATGAACCTAGTTGTGAACATTTCATCTTCCCAACTTGATGATATACAGACCAATGTATTGAGCCGGGGCTTGACATTCTGCCCCACTACCCCACGTGATTGGTTCGAACTCGAACTGGACCTACAAAAGTTTTTTAGACGCCTTAGGCTGAAAGCCTTTTTCTCAATGAGAGACATCGATACATCCAGGTGTCCACCAATTGTACCCACTGATACGCTTATGTGTAAAGATTTTGATTTACGCAACAAAAGTTATTTTTCGCCACCGCAAAATAACCATGTGGTTGAAACATATATCAGCTTTGTCAGGAAACGAATTGACCAATTGAGGGAGGATAGTACTGACCAGTTCAGGCATAATCTGTCCCAGGTTGAGAGGCGGGCTTTGTCTGAACTGGAACGGAATATAAATTTAACCATCAAGCCAGCTGACAAGGGGGGTGCCGTGGTCGTCATGGATACCTGTAAATATATTAATGAGATCACACGACAGGTAGGGGACGTTAATGTCTATGAGATACTGAACAAGGATCCGAAGTTTGATATAGCAGGTGTTATAGGGGTACTATTGGATGAGGCACTTAGCCAAGGAGTCATCGATGATGAACTTTATAATTTCTTACATGTGAGCCACCCAATTACCCCTGTAATATATGTTCTACCAAAGATCCATAAGAGTTTAATGGATCCTCCTGGCCGACCCATTGTGTCGGGCAGGGGCTCCATCTTTAATCCCATATCAATTTTTCTAGATAGGGTATTGCGGATCCATGCGACCACGGCCCCCTCCTATGTCAGAGACACTGGCCATTTCCTGACTAAGCTGAACGCACTGGTTTTGCCTGCGGAATTTTTACTTGTTAGTTTCGATGTTGTATCGCTGTACACGTCCATCGACCACTCTTATGGTTTGGGTGTCGTCGATGTGGCCCTTGCCAGCACAGAACTCTCTCCTGGGGCACGCCGGTTGATCCTCGCCCTCCTGGAGGTGGTCCTGAGGAGGAATTATTTCCTCTTTGGGGACACCTTCTACCAGCAGAAGCGTGGTGTGGCGATGGGGTCCAATATGGCCCCCACCTACTCTAACATCTTCATGGCGGAGGTCGAGGATCGGCTTGTGTATCGCTCCACTTTTTTTGAGAGGGTTCTGTGCTGGTGGCGCTACATCGACGACATTTTCTTGATTTGGACAGGCACTATACCTGAACTGGAGGATTTCCATGTGCACCTGAACTCTGGGGTCCGGGACCTGCAGTTCACCGTGATGCATTCTGCCCGTGAGCTGCAGTTCCTTGACGTCCGAGTTCAGGTGCACAATGGAAGGATCAGTACTGATCTATTCCAGAAACCTACAGATAGGAATACCCTACTAATGTACAACAGTAATCACCCTCAGTCCATGGTGAATTCTCTTCCATGGAGCCAGTTACTAAGGGTACGTCGGATCGTATCCGATGACACCCAATTTGACTACAGAATAGATGAGATGTGTAGGAAATTTGCAAAGAGAGGCTACCCTAACCAGCTGATTAACCGTACCAAACATAGGATCACTTCCATGAATCGTGGATCCACATTGGTGAGAAAACCACTGAAACAAGAGTCTGCCCGTATCCCTTTTGTGTCCATCTTTGGGGGTGACAGCCGCAATATTGCTGCCATCTTACGCCAGGACTGGCAGATCCTTCAGAAAGGACTGCCAACAGTCAAAGAGTTTTCTGTCCCCCCCATGATGGCATATAAACGGACCCGTAATTTACGTGACAGATTGGTCAAAGCGGACATAGGAGGCAAGGATTTAGACAAACAGAAAAGACTGGCACCACTTAGGAATGGTAATTTCCCTTGCCTCTCCTGCTGCAACTGCAGTTGCATCATGAGAGGTGATGGTTTTACTCATCCCTATAGTGGTAAACGGTTTAAGATCAAGGGACACTTCACATGCAAATCCACAGATGTGGTTTACATGATACAGTGTCCGTGTAGCCTAATATATGTGGGTGAAACCACAATGGAACTGAGGGAAAGGATTAATAAGCATAAGAGTACTATTAGAACAGGAGCCATTGACAAACCGGTTGCCAAACATTTTTTTGATTGTAAACATGCTATTAATCAATTAAGATTCCGAGTAATAGACAGCGTTGGATATCTGAGAAGAGGTGGTGATAGGAAGGCGATCCTAAGGAAAAAGGAATTAAAGTGGATCCATACCCTTAGATCCCTTCAACCCTATGGGTTAAACTTGGAGTTTAACGTTACATCTATCGACTGATGTGGGTCGTTCGATGGTCCTCTTCAGTATAGGGACATCATTAATTAATTTTTTATAATTAATTTTTTATATGTGATAACACATCCCCATTATAGTGACTGCTATAATTGTATGATATAATGTCTTCTATTGTCTGATGGGTGTCATTTGTGAAATATGTGCTATACATAATGATGTGCGACGCCGGACATGGTCTCCACCTCTGTTTGATTTGGCCATTAGTTAGGGAGAATGTGGTGATCATTGTTGCGATCTTGATCTGACAATGTTCATCCAGCCACCTATCGAGTGCATGTTGACATATGGATCATGCACATCACCTTAGGTTAAGTTGCGCAGTCCGTGGCGTCGGGGTCTCTATGGCTCCGACACTTGCATTGTGTCTTCATTGGCTGCGCCGCCCATGTGACCCATGAGATTGACGCACGGTTGTGCGCACCATGTGGGGTGTCACGTGGACGTCGCGCAGATGATGACGACGATGACGACAATGTTCTCTTCTGGCTTTCTATTGGCCGGAGACGTCTATGCCTGCCGTAGTCATGGTAACTGACGACACTTCCGACATGTGTAGCCGGCGAGCCGCGGCTGCGCAATGGAGTAAACAACACGCTGTGGCGCACATGAGGAGGATGGAGGCCATGCCGGTTTCAGTAAGTAATAACCTGTACAGATTTATTCCATCACAATGATTAGCTTTGTTGATTGAATGTGGGGCGTGTTTTTTATTATGGGGGGTATTTATATGCCTACCAACACTGATGTCATTAGGCTTGACAAAGACTGGTGAACAGTCGAAACGTTGCCATTTGTGTCTGGAGGTACAAATAAAGAAGTTTTGATACTGCTACATGCTGCCGAAGCCATCTTCCTTTTTATATACGTATTCCAAGGCCTGATGGATCAAGGGCCTACCACTAGGCTACTGCATTGAACGACGCATTATCTTGAGACCGTAAGGTGCTGCTTCTACATTTTCACGTTTATCTGTTGGCTGGGGGTGTCTGATGTCAGTTAGGATGACGTGGATGAACGATTTAACCAATCAAGAACCGCTGAGTTGCTGGTCAAGACACGACCGCTAGATGACACCGCGAGCTCAGGCCTCTCGCTGCGACTCCTGCTGCCCTTCCCCCTTACTCTGCTGCGACCTCTGTTTGTGCCAGAAACATTTAGTTCTATGCCACTCCTCTGTGGTCTGGCACTTCTCTGCCTGACATACTTATAGCTGAACTAATCAAATTAAAATGAAATTAAAACACACATAAAAGCGACAAAAGCAATATTTTTCTTTTTGTACTGAAATATGCCACTAAACGCTTTTTCAACTGCAGAAGTGAACTGAGAATATATTTTTCTTGTTGGATTGAAATAGGCCACTGTACGCTTTGACCAGAATTAATTGAAGAAATGCACTGAGAATATATTTTTCTTCTTGTACTTAAACACGACCGTATATGCTTTGACCAGGAAAAACTTAAAGGGTTAAAGGGAACCTGTCACCAGTTTTATGGTGTCCTAACTAAGGGCAACATAAATAAGTGACTGATTCTTTTAGCAAAATGCTGGGTCACTTTCTTTAATTGACTCAGTCAATCTGCCAACATCTTGTAGTGAAAAGCTCCAGCTGATAATGATGAGTCATGAATATTCATGAGCTCCTGACTCTTCCCGCCCACCTGCTGCTGAATGACAGGTTGTTTCCATAGGAATCAGCAGCAGGTGGGCAGGGGAGTGGCTATAGCTCTGAATTAAATATACGCTGGACTCAATGACATCACGCCAGACTCGAATCATCTCATTAGCATGCGGCATGCGGAATCTTTGTGTGTATATTATGAGGTAACCATCTGTCACACCAGTAAGTGAATACATCTAAGGCACTTTTTAGTAGTTAATGATTGTATATAATTAGATTATAATCAAATATCCACATGACAGGTTCCCTTTAAGTGCGTATATATATTTTTACTGAAATACACCACTATAAGCTTTAAACAGAAATAACTGCAACAGTGCAGTACATATATATTTTCCTATTTTTACTGAAACACACCACTATACGCTTTCAACAGAAAGTAAACTAAGAATATATTTTTCTTGTTGGACTCTTGTTACACATTGACCAGAAAAAAACTTCAAGAGTGAAGTGTGTATATATATTTTTCTTGTAGTACTGAAATACGCCCCTATACCAGAAATAACTGCAGCACTGTAGGGCATATATATTTTTCTTTTTTTACTGAAATACACCACTATATGCTTTCACCAGAAATAACTGCAGAAGTGAAATGCGTATATATTTTTATTGTAGTACTGATATAAGATACTAAAGATACTAAAATATAAGCCACTAAAATCTTTTCACTTGCAGCTCAAATAGCTGGAATAACAGCGCTATCTAATGGCTATTTGGATTCCCAAATAATCTTTTCCTGCACTTGTAAATCGCTTTCCTATCAATGTCCCTAGCGCCTTCTGACGTCTCTCCCTGCACTAAGATGCTGTGAAATGATTCCTCCCTATCCTTTCCCTGCACCTATAAATCATTTTGTCTTTTTCCCCCCACAATCAGGTTTTTCCAATTGCTGTCCCTAGCGCCTTCACATGTCTGTCCCTGCACTCTGAACACTGGAAAATGTCTGACTGTATTTATAGGGCTGTGACATCACAGGGCTGGCTAGCTGCTGATTGGCTGCATGCAGACATGTCAATCTGGGTGATCCTGCCTTTCCAGAGTTCCTTGCCCCATGTCCTCAATCCTCACACGTGTATCCGCCATTTTACGAAAAATGTGATTCATTACAACGAAGTGCGAGGAAATTCGCATTCGTTGCCGATAAAATTTTTCCTGAAATTCAAATCGAATTCCACTTGGTCAGCTTCGATTCGCTCATCTCTATTTTTAATGTTAGTTTTTTTTGCGCAAATTACTAGTGATAAGCGGGAGGTGCCATATTTGATTTCGCGATATTTCGCGAATATTCAATTGAATATTCGTGTTATATTTGTCGAAATCGAATATTCGTAATGATTCCAATTATCACGAATAATATGCGATTTAATTAATCGCGTATTGCGATTTTTTTTCTTTTGATAGTATAAGGCAACGTTCCTATGACTAATTGACTATGGCTAGGCTAATATATGTATTTTACGAAATTTCGTAATATTGCTCTAACTTCGTCTTTTAGAATATTACGAATATTCTAAAAGACAAAGTTAAAGCAATATTACAAAATTTTGTAAAATACACATATAGATTGTAATTTAGCTAATATAGTGCTATAATCCTTTTTTTTCTCAAATTTTTTTTGACTCTTATGAACTTAAGTTTTGTAAAATATGTACACTATTAAAAAAATTACTATAGCAGTATATTAGCTAAATTACAATCTATGTGTATTTTACGAAATTTCGTAATATTGCTTTAACTTCATCTTTTAGAATATTCGTAATATTCTAAAAGACGAAGTTAGAGCAATATTACGAAATTTCGTAAAATACACATATAGATTGTAATTTAGCTAATATAGTGCTATAATCCTTTTTTTTTCTCTAATTTTTTTTGCCTCTTCTGAACTTAAGTTTTGTAAAATATGTACACTATTAAAAAAATTACTATAGCAGTATATTAGCTAAATTACAATCTATATGTGTATTTTACGAATATTCTTAATATTGCTCTAACTTCGTCTTTTAGATTATTCGTAATATTGCTCTAACTTTGTCTTTTAGTATATTCGTAATATTGCTCTAACTTCGTCTTTTAGAATATTACGAATATTCTAAAAGACGAAGTTAGAGCAATATTAAGAATATACGTAAAAAGTTGAAATCGCAATTCGATTATTATAACTTGAATTAATCGGATTGTGATTTCAACTTAGCTAAGTTAGCACTGCTATATTCCATATTAGGCTAGAATTAACAAATATGGAATATAGCAGTGTTAAGTTGAAATCGCAATTCGATTATTATAACTTGAATTCATCGGATTGCGATTTCAACTTAGCACTGCTATATTCTATATTAGCCTATTAGGCTAGAATTAACGAATATGGAATATAGCAGTGTTAAGTTGAAATCACAATTCGATTATTATAACTTGAATTCATCGGATTGCGATTTCAACTTAGCACTGCTATATTCCATATTAGCCTATTAGGCTAGAATTAACGAATATGGAATATAGCAGTGTTAAGTTGAAATCGCAATTCGATTATTATAACTTGAATTAATCGGATTGCGATTTCAACGTAATTCTCAAATCCGACAGTACATTCTAGTATATGGAGACGTTCCCATGGTGATGGGGACGCTCCATGAGCACGGAAGTCGGCAGAAGCGGCAACGGGCACTGACTGGAGCAGCCAGGAAGCCAGGAATCCAAAGGACAGGTAAAAACAACTTTAGGGAAGTGGGAAAGAAAAAAATAACAATTAAAAAAAAACAAAAAAAAAACAAATATTCGATTTCGCGAATATATAGAACAATATTCTCAATATTCGCGAAATCTTGAAGTTGCGATATTCGAGAAAAAAATTCGCAATTCTAATATTCGCGCTCAACACTACAAATTACACCATTATTGAGAAATGTCCTCCAGAGTCCTAATAAACCCCTTCACTGGCGGTGGATCCACCAGAGTTACGAAAAGGCGCCGGGCTCTACATAAGTTCGGCAGATCCACTGCCACTTCTAAATGTAAGACAGCTTCCTTACTGTCTTACATTTACACTTTTTTTCTATGCCTAAAACAGGCGTAGAAAATTATGAATGAGACGAGTCTCCTGTCCCACCCCCTTCCCCGCACCCCACACCAAGCCCACAATTTTAGACCTGGTGTGAGCGGGGAGAAGCCGCAGATTGCAGTGCAACTAACCTTTGCGCCACAATCTGCATCTGAAATACTCCTAATTTAGGCGTATTTCAGATTGATAAATGACCCCCTATGTGTGCTGCCAGGTGGTGCTTTGGGTGCCACGTTACAGCCCCTCTGTACTGTACAGAACTATAAAATAGTGCTACAGCTACTGATTTATCTGCAGTATAAGATATAACACTAGCTAGGATATCCAGAAGAAAATTTAGAACCTTAACCCCTTCACGCATTATGATGTACAGGTACGTCATTGCGTGACAGGGGATGTATGGAGCTCTCCTCTGCAGTGAGCCCGCTCCACATGCACGATCTGCTGGCCGAACTAACAGGAATCGGCGATCGCGCCGCCCCTGCCTTTCAACCCCTCAGGTGCCACGATCAAGGCTGATCGCGGCACCTGTGATGTGATGCGCCTCCATCTTTATTCCAATTGGAGCCCCCGCAGTGAAATCGCAGGGCTCCAATCGGTTGCCATGGCAGCCTGGACGCTGCTGAAGTGATCCAGGCCTGCCATGGCTTTCTCCATACTGACCTATGCACGAGGCATAGCGCAGAATGGAGTGTGTAAAAATCCTATTCACCATAATAGATCTCTATTATGGTGAATAGGAGAGGGGATCAAAAGATCCCATGTACGAGGCCCCTATGAGGGCTAATTGCTGTAAACAGAAGTTAAATAAAGTTTAAAAAAAGTAAAAAAAAAAAAAAAAACTATATTAAAAGTTTGAATCACCACCCTTTCCCAATTTTACATATAAAATTACATAAACAATAAAAAAAAAAAACAGATTGGGTATCGCCGCGTTCAAAAATGTCTGAACTAATAAAATATTTTTAAAAATTCTTGTGCGGTGAATGCAGTAACCGAAAGAAAATGTTTTTGTCCCAAAAAACTTTTGAATAACGGTGATCAAAACGTTGTATGTACTACAAAAATGGCATCAATGAAAAGTACAGTTCGTTACGCAAAAAACATGCCCTTATAAAGCTCTGTAGATTGCAATATAAAAAAGTTATGTCTGTCAGAATATAGCAATGCAAAGAAAATTTAGATTTTTCTGAAGATGACATTTTTTTTAAGTAGTAAAACAAAAACAAAAATTTCAAGTTTGGTATCGCCGCATTCGTATTGAGCCACAGAATAAGAATGTAAGGTCAATTTTAGTGCATAGTGAACGCTGTGATGTCAAAACCCCAAAAACCTTGGTGGAATTTAGTATTTTTTTCAATTTTGCCACACAAATAATTTTTTTATTTTTTCTAATACAAAACATGGTAAATTAAATGGTGGCATTAAAAAATGCATCTTGTCCCGCAAAAAAAGCCCTCATATAGCTATGTGAACGGAAAAATAAAAAAGTTATGGCTTTTGGAACCTGAGGAGGACAAATAAAAAATGTAATTATGAAAATAGGCCTGGTCTTGAAGGGGTTGAAGGATAACTGTCATATTTTCATTTACCACTGTTTTCCTTGAGTTTTCCCCTTATTGGCTGTTTTGAATCCTACATGATGTGAATTTTCTCAAGACGGCTCCTCTGCCAGTTCTCTGAGGCCAAAACTGCATTCCCTCAGGTCACAAACAAACTTGCTGTTAGTGATAGCAGGGAAACCCAAAGAGAAGGCAGGGACAGTTCCCAGGTGTCCCTGCCTTCTAGTTCGCTGAATACACAACGCTCACCAAGGGCTGTGTGTACAGTTTAGGAAGCGCTATGCACTTCCTGTTCCGTCCTGGTGGTCATGCGACCGCTGGGGCAGGGAGAGTTTTCAGGTCTTCTACAGACCTCGATTAGCCCTGCACTGAGGCTGTACAGCGCAACTACTATGTCAGCCCCAGTTACAGGAGAAATCAATAGTGGGGAAGAAAATAATAAAAATTGAAGTTAAATGTCCCCCAGAGGTCTTGTATGACCTTATGGGGGACGCAAAGTGTAAAATAAAAAAAATAATAATAATAAAGTGTTAAATAAAAAAATAAAAAAAAGGTTTCACATGTAAAAAAGGAATTAAAAAAAATGTTAAAAATAGAAAAAATAAAATAAAATAGACATATTTGGTATTGCCGTGTCCGTGGCGGTCAGCTCTATAAATATATCACATGATCCACCCAGTCCGATAGACACCATAAATTAATAAAAGTAGTAACTGTGTCAATAAAAGCCATTTTTGCCACCTTACATTACAAAAAGTGCAACACCAAGTGATCAAAAAGGTGCATGTCCCACAAAATGGTACCAATAAAACCGTCAGCTCATTCCACAAAAAATGAGCCCCAACATAAGAAAATTGTTTACAAAAAAAAAAATATAACTCTCAGAACATAGACACATTAAAACATCATTTTTTTGTTTAAAAAATACTATTATTGTGTTTAAGTAAAATAAAAAATGAAAAGTATACATATTAGGTATCACCGTGTTCGTAACAACCAGCTCTATGAAAATATCCCATGACCCAACCCCTCGGTGAACACCGTAAAAAAATAAAAATAAAAACTTTGTGAAAAAATGCGATTTTTGTCCCCTTACATCACAAAAAGTGCAACACCAAGTGATCAAAAAGGCATATGTCCCACAAAATGGTACTAATAAAACCGTCACCTCATCCCGCAAAAAATGAGCCCCAAGATTGGAAAATTGCTCAAAAAATAAAAAAAACTGTAGATCTCAGAACATGGACACATTAAAACATCATTTTTTGTTTCAAAAATGCTATTATTGTGTTTAAGTTAAATAAATAAAAAAAAAGTATACATATTGGGTATCACCACATCCGTAACAACCAGTTATATAAAAATATCACATGACCTAACCCCTCGGATGAACACCGTAAAAAAAAAATATCAAATAAATACTGTGCCAAAAAAGCCATTTTTGTCACCTAACATCACATAAAGTGCAATACCTAGCGATTAGAGTTGAGCGAACACCTGGATGTTCGGGTTCGAGAAGTTCGGCCGAACATCCCGGAAATGTTCGGGTTCGGGATCCGAACCCGATCCGAACTTCGTCCCGAACCCGAACCCCATTGAAGTCAATGGGGACCCGAACTTTTCGGCACTAAAACGGCTGTAAAACAGCCCAGGAAAGGGCTAGAGGGCTGCAAAAGGCAGCAACATGTAGGTAAATCCCCTGCAAACAAATGTGGATAGGGAAATTAATTAAAATAAAAATTAAATAAATAAAAATTAACCAAAATCAATTGGAGAGAGGTTCCATAGCAGAGAATCTGGCTTCCCGTCACCCACCACTGGAACAGTCCATTCTCAGATATTTAGGCCCCGGCACCCAGGCAGAGGAGAGAGGTCCCGTAACAGACAATCTGGCTTCATGTCAGCAGAGAATCAGTCTTCATGTCATAGCAGAGAATCAGGCTTCACGTCACCCACCACTGTAAGAGTCCATTTTCATAAATTTAGGCCCAGCACCCAGGCAGAGGAGAGAGGTCCCGTAACAGACAATCTGGCTTCATGTCAGCAGAGAATCAGTCTTCATATCATAGCAGAGAATCTGGCTTCCCGTTACCCACCACTGGAACAGTCCATTCTCAGATATTTAGGCCCCGGCACCCAGGCAGAGGAGAGAGGTCCCGTAACAGACAATCTGGCTTCATGTCAGCAGAGAATCAGTCTTCATATCATAGCAGAGAATCAGGCTTCACGTCAGCCACCACTGCAACAGTCCATTGTCATAAATTCAGGCCCAGCACCCAGGCAGAGGAGAGAGGTCCCGTAACAGACAATCTGGCTTCATGTCAGCAGAGAATCAGTCTGCATGTCATAGCAGAGAATGAGGCTTCACGTCACCCACCACTGCAACAGTCCATTTTCATAAATTTAGGCCCAGCACCCAGGCAGAGGAGAGAGGTCCCGTAACAGAGGATCTGGCTTCATGTCACCAGAGAATCAGTCTGCATGTCATAGCAGAGAATCAGGCTTCACGTCACCCACCACTGCAACAGTCCATTTTCATAAATTTAGGCCCAGCACCCAGGCAGAGGAGAGAGGTCCCGTAACAGAGGATCTGGCTTCATGTCACCAGAGAATCAGTCTGCATGTCATAGCAGAGAATCAGGCTTCACGTCAGCCACCACTGCAACAATCCATTGGCATATATTTAGGCCTAGCACACAGGCAGAGGAGAGAGGTCCCGTAACAGACAATCTGGCTTCATGTCAGCAGAGAATCAGTCTTCATATCATAGCAGAGAATCAGGCTTCACGTCAGCCACCAATGCAACAGTCCATTGTCAGATATT
The DNA here is from genome assembly GCF_014858855.1 of Bufo gargarizans. Classification (NCBI taxonomy): domain Eukaryota; kingdom Metazoa; phylum Chordata; class Amphibia; order Anura; family Bufonidae; genus Bufo; species Bufo gargarizans. The sequence goes on from NC_058082.1 coordinate 353,242,523, forward strand.
TAGGCCCAGCACCCAGGCAGAGGAGAGAGGTCCCGTAACAGAGGATCTGGCTTCATGTCAGCAGAGAATCAGTCTTCATGTCATAGCAGAGAATCAGGCTTCACGTCACCCACCACTGTAAGAGTCCATTTTCATAAATTTAGGCCCAGCACCCAGGCAGAGGAGAGAGGTCCCGTAACAGACAATCTGGCTTCATGTCAGCAGAGAATCAGTCTGCATGTCATAGCAGAGAATGAGGCTTCACGTCACCCACCACTGCAACAGTCCATTTTCATAAATTTAGGCCCAGCACCCAAGCAGAGGAGAGAGGTCCCGCAACAGAGGATCTGGCTTCATGTCAGCAGAGAATCAGTCTGCATGTCATAGCAGAGAATCAGGCTTCACGTCAGCCACCACTGCAACAGTCCATTGTCATAAATTCAGGCCCAGCACCCAGGCAGAGGAGAGAGGTCCCGTAACAGACAATCTGGCTTCATGTCACCAGAGAATCAGTCTGCATGTCATAGCAGAGAATGAGGCTTCACGTCAGCCACCACTGCAACAATCCATTGGCATATATTTAGGCCTAGCACACAGGCAGAGGAGAGGTTCATTCAACTTTGGGTAGCCTTGCAATATAATGGTAAAATGAAAATAAAAATAGGATTGAATGAGGAAGTGCCCTGGAGTCCAATAATATATGGTTATGGGGAGGTAGTTAATGTCTAATCTGGACAAGGGACGGACAGGTCCTGTGGGATCCATGCCTGGTTCATTTTTATGAACGTCAGCTTGTCCACATTGGCTGTAGACAGGCGGCTGCGTTTGTCTGTAATGACGCCCCCTGCCGTGCTGAATACACGTTCAGACAAAACGCTGGCTGCCGGGCAGGCCAGCACCTCCAAGGCATAAAAGGCTAGCTCTGGCCACGTGGACAATTTAGAGACCCAGAAGTTGAATGGGGCCGAACCATCAGTCAGTACGTGGAGGGGTGTGCACACGTACTGTTCCACCATGTTAGTGAAATGTTGCCTCCTGCTAACACGTTGCGTATCAGGTGGTGGTGCAGTTAGCTGTGGCGTGTTGACAAAAGTTTTCCACATCTCTGCCATGCTAACCCTGCCCTCAGAGGAGCTGGCCGTGACACAGCTGCCTTGGCGACCTCTTGCTCCTCCTCTGCCTTGGCCTTGGGCTTCCACTTGTTCCCCTGTGACATTTGGGAATGCTCTCAGTAGCGCGTCTACCAACGTGCGCTTGTACTCGCGCATCTTCCTATCACGCTCCAGTGCAGGAAGTAAGGTGGGCACATTGTCTTTGTAACGTGGATCCAGCAGGGTGGCAACCCAGTAGTCCGCACAGGTTAAAATGTGGGCAACTCTGCTGTCGTTGCGCAGGCACTGCAGCATGTAGTCGCTCATGTGTGCCAGGCTGCCCAGGGGTAAGGACAAGCTGTCCTCTGTGGGAGGCGTATCGTCATCGTCCTGCCTTTCCCCCCAGCCACGCACCAGTGATGGACCCGAGCTGCGTTGGGTGCCACCCCGCTGTGACCATGCTTCATCCTCATCCTCCTCCACCTCCTCCTCATCCTCGTCCTCCTCGTCCTCCAGTAGTGGGCCCTGGCTGGCCACATTTGTACCTGGCCTCTGCTGTTGCCAAAAACCTCCCTCTGAGTCACTTCGAAGAGACTGGCCTGAAAGTGCTAAAAATGACCCCTCTTCCTCCTCCTCCTCCTCCTCCTCCTGGGCCACCTCCTCTTCCATCATCGCCCTAAGTGTTTTCTCAAGGAGACATAGAAGTGGTATTGTAACGCTGATAACGGTGTCATCGCCACTGGCCATGTTGGTGGAGTACTCGAAACAGCGCAACAGGGCACACAGGTCTCGCATGGAGGCCCAGTCATTGGTGGTGAAGTGGTGCTGTTCTGTAGTGCGACTGACCCGTGCGTGCTGCAGCTGAAACTCCACTATGGCCTGCTGCTGCTCGCACAGTCTGTCCAGCATGTGCAAGGTGGAGTTCCACCTGGTGGGCACGTCGCATATGAGGCGGTGAGCGGGAAGGCCGAAGTTACGCTGTAGCGCAGACAGGCGAGCAGCGGCAGGATGTGAACGCCGGAAGCGCGAACAGACGGCCCGCACTTTATGCAGCAGCTCTGACATGTCGGGGTAGTTGTGAATGAACTTCTGCACCACCAAATTCAGCACATGCGCCAAGCAAGGGATGTGCGTCAAATTGGCTAGTCCCAGAGCTGCAACGAGATTTCGCCCATTATCACACACCACCAGGCCGGGCTTGAGGCTCACCGGCAGCAACCACTCGTCGGTCTGTTGTTCAATACCCCGCCACAACTCCTGTGCGGTGTGGGGCCTGTCCCCCAAACATATGAGTTTCAGAATGGCCTGCTGACGTTTACCCCGGGCTGTGCTGAAGTTGGTGGTGAAGGTGTGTGGCTGACTGGATGAGCAGGTGGAAGAAGAGGAGGAGGAAGCCGAGAAGGAGGAGGTGGCAACAGGAGGCAAAGAATGTTGCCCTGCGATCCTTGGCGGCGGAAGGACGTGCGCCAAACAGCTCTCCGCCTGGGGCCCAGCTGCCACTACATTTACCCAGTGTGCAGTTAGGGAGATATAGCGTCCCTGGCCGTGCTTACTGGTCCACGTATCTGTGGTTAGGTGGACCTTGCTACAGATGGCGTTGCGCAGTGCACACTTGATTTTATCGGATACTTGGTTGTGCAGGGAAGGCACGGCTCTCTTGGAGAAGTAGTGCCGGCTGGGAACAACATACTGTGGGACAGCAAGCGACATGAGCTGTTTGAAGCTGTCTGTGTCCACCAGCCTAAATGACAGCATTTCATAGGCCAGTAGTTTAGAAATGCTGGCATTCAGGGCCAGGGATCGAGGGTGGCTAGGTGGGAATTTACGCTTTCTATCAAATGTTTGTGAGATGGAGAGCTGAACGCTGGCGTGTGACATGGTTGAGACGCTTGGTGACGGAGGTGGTGGTGGTGGTGTTGGTGGTACATCCCCTGTTTGCTGGGCGGCAGGTGCCAACGTTCCTCCAGAGGCGGAGGAAGAGGCCGAGGCGGCAGCAGCAGAATAGGCCGAGGCGGCAGCAGCAGAAGAGGTAGCAGGGGGAGCCTGAGTGACTTCCTTGGTTTTAAGGTGTTTACTCCACTGCAGTTCATGCTTTGCATGCAGGTGCCTGGTCATGCAGGTTGTGCTCAGGTTCAGAACGTTAATGCCTCGCTTCAGGCTCTGATGGCACAGCGTGCAAACCACTCGGGTCTTGTCGTCAGCACATTGTTTGAAGAAGTGCCATGCCAGGGAACTCCTTGAAGCTGCCTTTGGGGTGCTCGGTCCCAGATGGCGGCGGTCAGTAGCAGGCGGAGTCTCTTGGCGGCGGGTGTTCTGCTTTTGCCCACTGCTCCCTCTTTTGCTACGCTGTTGGCTCGGTCTCACCACTGCCTCTTCCTCCGAACTGTGAAAGTCAGTGGCACGACCTTCATTCCATGTGGGGTCTAGGACCTCATCGTCCCCTGCATCGTCTTCCACCCAGTCTTGATCCCTGACCTCCTGTTCAGTCTGCACACTGCAGAAAGACGCAGCAGTTGGCACCTGTGTTTCGTCATCATCAGAGACATGCTGAGGTGGTATTCCCATGTCCTCATCATCAGGAAACATAAGTGGTTGTGCGTCAGTGCATTCTATGTCTTTCACCGCTGGGGAAGGGCTAGGTGGATGCCCTTGGGAAACCCTGCCAGCGGAGTCTTCAAACAGCATAAGAGACTGCTGCATAACTTGAGGCTGAGACAGTTTCCCTGGTATGCATGGGGGTGATGTGACAGACTGATGGGGTTGGTTTTCAGGCGCCATCTGTGCGCTTTCTGCAGAAGACTGGGTGGGAGATAATGTGAACGTGCTGGATCCACTGTCGGCCACCCAATTGACTAATGCCTGTACCTGCTCAGGCCTTACCATCCTTAGAACGGCATTGGGCCCCACCATATATCGCTGTAAATTCTGGCGGCTACTGGGACCTGAGGTAGTTGGTACACTAGGACGTGTGGATGTGGCAGAACGGCCACGTCCTCTCCCAGCACCAGAGGGTCCACTAACACCACCACGACCATGTCCACGTCCGCGTCCCTTACTAGATGTTTTTCTCATTGTTATGGTTCACCACAACAACAAATATATTATTTGGCCCAATGTATTGTATTCAAATTCAGCGGGATATAAATTTGAGGCCTAGTATTTAGGCGCTGGGTGACCGGTATGGATTTAGTGACAGAATTAGACTTGGAAATGCACAGAAGCGTGTGTGTGAAGTTATTCTGAATGACCCTATGTGCACCTTGAATATTATATACCCTTTTTGGGATAGATTTCAAATAGCTCTGATATAGCAGGAACCACTAAATTATGAAATTGCTAAATTGGGAATTGTATTTCAACCCAGAACAAAAAATGTGCTTTGACGGACACTAAATATCTTGCCCAGCAACAACAGTACAGCGGTAACGAGAGATTTAGCAGGATATAAATTTGAGGCCTAGTATTTAGGCGCTGGGTGACAGGTATGGGTTTAGTGACAGAATTAGACTTGGAAATACACAGTAGCGGGTGTGTGTGAAGTTATTCTGAATGACCCAATGTGCACCTTGAATATTATATACCCTTTTAGGGATAGATTTCAAATAGCTCTGATATAGCAGAAACCACTAAATTATGAAATTGCTAAATTGGGAATTGTATTTCAACCCAGAACAAAAAATGTGCTTTGACGGACACTAAATATCTTGCCCAGCAACAACAGTACAGCGGTAACGAGAGATTTAGCAGGATATAAATTTGAGGCCTAGTATTTAGGCGCTGGGTGACAGGTATGGGTTTAGTGACAGAATTAGACTTGGAAATACACAGTAGCGGGTGTGTGTGAAGTTATTCTGAATGACCCAATGTGCACCTTGAATATTATATACCCTTTTAGGGATAGATTTCAAATAGCTCTGATATAGCAGAAACCACTAAATTATGAAATTGCTAAATTGGGAATTGTATTTCAACCCAGAACAAAAAATGTGCTTTGACGGACACTAAATATGTTGCCCAGCAACAACAGTACAGCGGTAACGAGAGATTTAGCAGGATATAAATTTGAGGCCTAGTATTTAGGCGCTGGGTGACAGGTATGGGTTTAGTGACAGAATTAGACTTGAAAATACACAGTAGCGGGTGTGTGTGAAGTTATTCTGAATGACCCAATGTGCACCTTGAATATTATATACCCTTTTAGGGATAGATTTCAAATAGCTCTGATATAGCAGAAACCACTAAATTATGAAATTGCTAAATTGGGAATTGTACTTCAACCCAGAACAAAAAATGTGCTTTGACGGACACTAAATAACTTTCCCAGCTACAACAGGACAGCGGTAACGAGAGATTTAGCAGGATATAAATTTGCGGCCTAGTATTTAGGCGCTGGGTGACAGGTATGGGTTTAGTGACAGAATTAGACTTGAAAATACACAGTAGCGGGTGTGTGTGAAGTTATTCTGAATGACCCAATGTGCACCTTGAATATTATATACCCTTTTAGGGATAGATTTCAAATAGCTCTGATATAGCAGAAACCACTAAATTATGAAATTGCTAAATTGGGAATTGTATTTCAACCCAGAACAAAAAATGTGCTTTGACGGACACTAAATATGTTGCCCAGCAACAACAGTACAGCGGTAACGAGAGATTTAGCAGGATATAAATTTGAGGCCTAGTATTTAGGCGCTGGGTGACAGGTATGGGTTTAGTGACAGAATTAGACTTGAAAATACACAGTATTTGGTGTCACAGCTTGACCAACCACACTACTGAGGGTTAAATGCACTTGGTGACGGGCGCAGCTTGCCCCTGATGTAGTATATGGCCAAAAAATAAACAGACTATTGCTGGTTAAATGCACTTGGTGTGACAGCTTCACCCTGATGTAGGCTTTAGCCAGAAAACAACCACACCATTGAGGGTTAAATGCACTTGGTGACAGGCGCAGCTTGCCCCTGATTTTGTATATGGCCAAAAAATGAACAGACTATTGCTGGTTAAATGCACTTGGTGTGACAGCTTCACCCTGATGTAGGCTTTAGCCAAAAAACAACCACACCATTGAGGGTTAAATGCACTTGGTGACAGGCGCAGCTTGCCCCTGATTTTGTATATGGCCAAAAAATGAACAGACTATTGCTGGTTAAATGCACTTGGTGTGACAGCTTCACCCTGATGTAGGCTTTAGCCAAAAAACAACCACACCATTGAGGGTTAAATGCACTTGGTGACAGGCGCAGCTTGCCCCTGATTTTGTATATGGCCAAAAAATGAACAGACTATTGCTGGTTAAATGCACTTGGTGTGACAGCTTCACCCTGATGTAGGCTTTAGCCAAAAAACAACCACACCATTGAGGGTTAAATGCACTTGGTGACAGGCGCAGCTTGCCCCTGATTTTGTATATGGCCAAAAAATGAACAGACTATTGCTGGTTAAATGCACTTGGTGTGACAGCTTCACCCTGATGTAGGCTTTAGCCAAAAAACAACCACACCATTGAGGGTTAAATGCACTTGGTCGCAGCTTGTGCTGGCGCACCACAAGACACAAAATGGCCGCCGATCACCCCAGAAAAATGTGACTGACAAACGGTCTGGGCAGCCTAAAAACAGTGAGCAATTGAGGATCAGCAGCTCAATGATCCACAGCTGCAGATCGATCAGTTAATCAAGTCCTTTGGAGGAGTTAATCTGCCTAATCTCGCCCTACTGTCGCAGCCGCAACCTCTCCCTACGCTAATCAGAGCAGAGTGACGGGCGGCGCTATGTGACTCCAGCTTAAATAGAGGCTGGGTCACATGGTGCTCTGGCCAATCACAGCCATGCCAATAGTAGGCATGGCTGTGATGGCCTCTTGGGGCAAGTAGTATGACGCTTGTTGATTGGCTGCTTTGCAGCCTTTCAAAAAGCGCCAAGAAAGCGTCACAAAAGCGCCAAGAAAGCGACGAACACCGAACCCGAACCCGGACTTTTACGAAAATGTCCGGGTTCGGGTCCGTGTCACGGACACCCCAAAATTCGGTACGAACCCGAACTATACAGTTCGAGTTCGCTCATCCCTACTAGCGATCAAAAAGGCCTATGCCGCCCAAAATTGTACCAATCAAACTGTCACCTATTCTTGCAAAAAATTAGACCCTAACTAAGACAATTGGTCAAAAAATAAAAAAGCTATGGCTCTCAGACGATGGAGACACTAAAACATATTTTTTTGGGTTTCAAAAATGCTATTATTGTGTAAAACTTAAATAAATAAGAAAAAGTATACATATTAGGTATCGCCATGTCCGTAACGATCTGCTCTATAAATTGCACAACCTAACCCCTCAGATGAACACTGTAAACATAAATAAATAAATAAAAACTGTGCTAAAACAACCAATTTTCTGTCACCTTGCCCCATAAAGTGTTATAATGAATGATCAAAAAATCATATGTACCCAAAAATGGTACCAATGCAAACGTCAACTATTCCTGCTAAAAAAGATTTGCTGCACAAGACGATCGGCATAAAAATAAAAAAAATATGGCGTTCAGAAAATGGAGACACAAAAACATATCATTTATCCATAAAATGATATCATTGCATCCGTAAAAACCTGCTCTATAAAAATAGCACATGATCTATCCTGTCAGATGAATGTAAAAAAAAATAATAATAACACTGCTAAAACAGCCATATTTTGGTTACCTTTCCTCACAAAAAACTTAATATAGAGCAATTAAAAATCAAATCATATGTACCCCAAAATAGTAGCCAATAAAACTGGCACCTTATTCCCTAGTTTCCAAAATGGGGTCACTTACTGGGAGTTTCTACTGTTAGGCCCCTTGCAGACTAGTGTGTCTGGATATGGTCCGGATGCGTTGCGGCAAACCCGCGCGAGTAGGTACGTAATTGCAGTCAGTTTTGACTGCGATTGCGTTCCGTTGTTCAGTTTTTATCTCGCGGGTTCAATGTGTTTTGCACTCGCGTGATAAAAAACTGAATGTAGTACCCAGACCTGAACTTCTTCACAGAAGTTCAGGTTTGGGTTCAAGGTTGTGTAGACTGTATTATTTCCCCTTATAACATGGTTATAAGAGAAAATAATAGAATTCTGAATACAGAATGCATAGTACAATAGGGCTGGAGGGATAAAAAACAATAAAAAAACAATTTAACTCACCTTAATCCACTTGTTCGCACAGCCGGCATCTCTTCTGTCTTCTTCTTTGAGGAGTAAGACCTTTGATGATGTCACTGCGCTCATCACATGGTCCATCACATAATCTTTTACCATGGTGATGATTCATGTGACGCACCATGTGATGAGCACAGTGATGTCATCAAAGGTCCTTTTCCTGTGCACAGCAAAGAAGAAGACAGAAGAGAAGCCGGGCTGCGCGATCAAGTGGATTAAGGTGATTTATATTATTTTTATTTATTTTTTAACCCCTCCAGCCCTATTGTTCTATGCATTCTGTATTACGAATGCTATTATTTTCCCTTATAACCATGTTATAAGGGAAAATAATAATGATCGAGTCACCAGCCCGATCGTCTCCTAGCAACCGTGCATGAAAATTGCACAGCATCCGCACTTGCTTGCAGATGCTTGCAATTTTCACACAGCCCCATTCAATTATATGGGGCCTGCGTTGCGTGAAAAACGCAAAATATAGAACATGCTGCGATTTTCACGCAACGCACAAGTGATGCGTGAAAATCACTGCTCATGTGCACAGCCCCATAGAAATGAATGGGTCCATTTTCAGTGCGGGTGCAATGCTTTCACGTCACGCATTGCACCCGCACAGAAAACTTGTTCGTGTGAAAGGGTCCTAAGGGTGCATCGGGGGGGCTTCAAATAGGACATGGCATCTAAAAACAAGTTCAGCAAAATCTTCCTTCCAAAAACCATATGGTGCTCCTTTTCTTCTGCGCCCTGCCGTGTGCCCTTACATCAGTTTACGACCAAATGTGGGATGTTTCTGTAAACCGCAGAATCGGGGTAATTAATATTGAGTTTTGCTTGGCTGTTAACCCTCGATGTGTTAAAGAAAAAAATGAAATGGAAAATCTGCCAAAAAGGTGAATTTTTTCAATTTGATCTCCATTTTCTTTTAATTCTTGTGGAACACCTAAAGGGTTAACAAAGTTTGTAAAATCAGTTTTAAGTAACTTGAGGGGTGTAGTTTCTACAGTAGGGTCATTTATGGGGGTATCCACTATTTAAGCCCCACACTTAAAAAGTGGGTTTTGGCAATTTTCTTAAAAATATTAAGAATTATCTAAAATTCTAAGCCTTCTAAAGTCCTAAAAAAAGAAAATGACATTTACAAAATGATACCAACGTATGTAGACATATGGGGAATGTTAAGTAATAGATATTTTATGAGGTATCACTTTATGTTTTAAAAGCAGAGAAATTGAAATTTTGAAAATTGTGAAGTTTTCAATTTTTGGGGGGTAAATTTGGGATTTATTTTCATAAATAAAGGTGAAATTTATTGACTCAAATTTATGACTATCATGGAGTACAATGTGTCACGAGAAAACACTCTCAGAATGGTTTGGATAAGTAAAAGCGTTGCAAAGCTATTACCACATAAAGTGACAAAATTGCTAAATTAGGCCTGGTCAGAAAGGGGGCAAATGGCCCGGATGTAAAGTGGTAAGTGAAAGCTGTTATTATAAGGTAATTGCAGATCTTTTGGCGATCATTGACAGACTAACTCAGGTATGCATTCCTAGCTCTAATAAACTATCAAATAAAAAAAATATGACAGTTATCTTTTAATCTAAGAGTTCATTATACTTTATGACGACATTTTATATATTTAACTATGCTAACATTTCTAATGATTATTTCAAGAAGCATTTAGGAAGGAATGGTAGATTTGAAATTACCAACAGTTTTTTAACTATTACATATACATTAGTATTTATGCAGAAGTGAGTAGGTTAGATGAAGCTTGGCAGGGCATACAGGTTTGCTTCAATTCAGGTCGTACCTTAAAGGGAACCCGTCACCGGTATTTTGGGTATAGAGCTGAGGACATGGGTTGCTAGATGGCCGCTAGCACATCCGCAATACCCAGTCCCCATAGCTCTGTGTGCTTTTATTGAGCAAAAAATACTATTTGATACATATGCAAATTAACCTGAGATGAGTCCTGTCCCTGACTCATCTCACGTACAGGACTCCTCTCAGGTTAATTTGCAAATGTATCAAATCGGTTTTTTTACACAATAAAAGCACACAGAGCTAAGGGGACTGGGTATTGCGGATGTGCTAGCGGCCATCTAGCAACTCATGTCTTCAGCTCTATACACAAAATCCTGGTGACAGGTTCCCTTTAAAGGCTATGGACACTATTGCACTTAATGTTTTACTGTTCATTTGTTTCCTAAATGCAACTTTTTATGTAGTCTTCATTATAAATGTCCTATGATTTTGCTACTGCAGAATGTTTATAGTTGACTAGCCTGCTGAATCGGGCATAAATCCAGTCAGAGCATTGCTGCTATTTATGTCTTTCTAAGATTTACCCTCCCTTCGCTGAGTGTTAAAATTAGCAGCAGGGAGGGGGAGGAGTTTGTACATGGTAGATTTTTCTGTTGTAGAGCTCTAAATACCCTTATGCTTACAGCACTCATTAAGGGATTAGATTTAGCACCAGAAAAAAAAAATCTAAAATCTATCTGTTCTTAGTGTTGCCTTGCTATTTCATACAAATGAAGTGTAGGTTTACTTTCTGGAATGACTACATAGACTAGCCCCAGCTGGATATTGCCTAAGAGATCTTGATGTTTATTTAATGATTAGTGAGTTCTACAATGGGGAGTCCTGTCACTTCATCTGATAATTATTTTTTTATCATGTTGAGAACAAAATGAATAATTCATGTTAAATATTTTTTGTAATTCTTCTGGCAGGAGCAGACTGGGAACTTAAAGTGGCCCTTAAAAAAAACTAAAAGTGGCCCCATATTATACCATGTCCAAATTGACAAAAGTCAGGGTCAATATATGTAAGTAAGCAAGGCCAACAATACTGTAGTGCAGCACAAAATACTGCCCCAGGAAAACCAAAATACACAGTGCAGCATAAAATACCCGATGACACGTGTTCGGCTCAGTCTTGGTCAGGGAGAGCTGGAGAGCAGAAGGGAGATATAGTGTAGGGAGTGAAATAGGAATATTTTAGTTTTTATACTTGTTATATACTTATAGTTAAGAATTATTGTTGTGTCTGGCAGCAATATATATTTTTAGTGCTACCTGCACTAAATTGCTAAAACTTGTTAGAGACCCAAAAGTCCTTTTAAGGACTACAGTTGTATCTGGCAGCAATATATATTTTTAGCACAACCTGCACTAAATAGCTTGCAATTGTTTGGCCGATGCAGACAGCGATATTATCTTTGCTACATCTCCTGTCTAACGTGTGCGCTGCCCAAAAATATCTGTGACCAGTGGTGTATCTTGGTTTTGTGCTGCCCTAGGCAAGACTAAACTCGGGCACCCCCCTAATATAAATTTGACCCATCCCTTCCTTGTTAAAAAACAATGTGCAGCTAGAGTTAGTACAGTATTAATCCCTCCCTAATTCTCCCCCCTCTAACCACCCAACGGGTCCCAACCCCCTTACCCCATAAAACAACTAATTAATTGATTTTTTGTGAATTACTGTAATTTAAGTACTTACAGTTTTTGAAGACAGCAGGCTCAGGGTTCAGTGCATTGGTGGCCGGGGCCTGACCTCAGTGTTCACGGTGACCGTGTGCAGGATCCGCTCTGCATTTGGAGGAGATAAGGCTCACCCTACCGTTGCCGGCCCATGACTCCACCTCCGTGTGACGTCACAACGGCAACGTGAGGACGCAAAAGGCAGGGGAGGTCGGGAGGAAGTCAGGAGGGGGAGGAAGTACGTTTTTCAACTCCTTCACTATGCAGCGCCGGCGATGCCGCTCGCATAATGAAGGATCGGACAAGGGGCAAAAAATATATTTAGCATATTGTGTAACTATCACTAAGCAAACAAGGCATTTTGCCGCCCCCTTTTCAAGTGGCAAATGCCTTGTTTGCCTTGTGATAGATACACCCCTGTCTGTGACATTCAATGTACTTTTTTCATAGATGGTGTCCGCTGCGGACAGTTACATTACCTGTGCTACATCTCCTGTATAACGTTAGCGCATCCTAATTATCAGTGACATTCAGTGTAATTTTTTTCGCCACTGGTGACATTATCTGCGCTACATCTCCTGTCTAACGTGTGCGCAGCCTAAAAATATCTGTGATATCCAGTGTACTTTTTCTGTAGACGGTTTCCGCTGCGGACAGTTACATTACCTGCGCTACATCTCCTTTATAACATTTGCGTATCTGAAATATCAGTGACATTCAGTCAAATTTATTTGCTTCTGGTGACAGCGACATTACCTGCGCTACATCTCCTGTGTAACGTTTGCCCATCCTAAATATCAGTAACATTCATTCAGTGTAATTTTTTATTAGCCGGTGGTGACAGCAATATTGCTTGCGCTATACCTCCTGTATAACATTTGTGCATGCTAAATATCAGTGACATTCATTCAGTGTAATTTTTTATTCCTAAAAATATCTGTGACATTCTGTGTACTTTATTTGCTCATACACTTACAAAACCTGCTCTACTGTACGTGTGACATACTTGCAAGCATATATACCATTTAATATGCGCAAGGCGAGCACTAAGGGACTGGGAAGTGGCCGTGCTGCTGATGGTGCACACAGAGGCCATGGCCCTGGGTGCGGTGAAACTGCGCCTGCTTCCAGAGCACAAGAAACACACTCATCCACGATACCTAGCTTCATGTCCCAGTTTGCAGGACAGCGCAGGACACCACTCTCGAAGTCAGACCAGTGCGACCAGGTGGTCGGTTGGATTTCAGCAGATAATGCTTCCAGTCGGTTAAGCATCACCCTGTCTTCCACAAAGTCCTCACCCTGATACTCCTTCCACCCACCATGGAGAGTCTTGGCAAACAAGTGATCCCACACTCAGATATTCAGAGGAGCTGTTTTCATCTCCATTCCTTATATTATATTATATTTGGGCCTCTTGTCAAACTCGCTTGAAGAGGGACATGAGGAGATCTTGTGCCCTGATTCCCAAACTCTGGAGCATCCACAGTCACAAGAAGATGACAGTGGGGAATGGCAATTAGTGTTTCACTAGGTGGATGATGATGATGATGAGATACAGTTGCCAATAAGTCAACCACAATTAGTGTCTCAAGAGGTTCATGATGAGGATGAGACACAGTTGTCAATAACTGAGGTTGTTGTTAGGTCAACAAGTCAGGAGGATGACCAGAGTGAGGAAGTGGAAGAGGAGGTGGTGGGCGATGAAGTCACTGACCCAACCTGGGAAGGTGGCAAGCCAAGCGAGGACAGCAGTACAGAGGGGGAGGGATCCGCAGAACCGCAACAGGCTGGAAGAGACAGTGAGGTGGCAAAAGGGAGAAGGCGGGCCACAACAAACAGGCCTGCAACTGTTCCCCAGAGCACCCCCTTGCGTCAATCTCCCTTGTCGAGGGGTAGGTGTTCCGCAGACTGGCGCTTTTTTGAGGAAAGTGCGGACGATAAAATAATTGGCATTTGCAACCTGTGCCATACCAAAATGAGCAGGGGCGTGAACACTAGCAACCTCACCACCACCAGCATGAGTCGCCACATGGCATCAAAGCACCGTAATAGGTGGGCCGAACGCCTGGGTCCACAATCTGTGTCTGCGGGTCAAACCACTGCCTCCTCTTCCCCTGTGTTATGTGCTGGCCAATCCCCTGTCCAAGACGCAGGCCCAGATGCCTCCCACCATGCACCTGGAACTTCGCAAGCGCCATCAGCTAGCACATCCACTTCTGTGTCCTAGCCCAGCGTACAGATGTCTATAACCCAGGCCTTTGAACGAAAAAGTGCAAATACCCAGCCACCCACACACAGACCATAGTACTAAATGCGCACCTTTTCAAGTGCCTAATTGGCACTAAATTGCCAATCAGGCTTGTGGACACTAAGGCTTTCCGCACCCTGATGGCGGCGGATGTCCCACGGTACTCTGTCCCCCGCCGCCAATATTTTTCACGGTGTGCAGTCCCAGCCTTACACCTGCATGTGTCCCATAACATCACCCGTGCCCTGACCAATGCAGTTATTGGGAAGGTCCACTTAACGACTGACACGTGGACAAGTGCTTTTGGCCAGGGGCGCTACATTTCCCTGACGGCACACTGGCTGAACGTTGTGGAGGCCGGGAGCGAGTTGTACCGTGGGATAGCACAGGTGCTACCGAAGCCAAGGATTGCAGGCCCTACTTTCATCAGGGTTTCCGCCGCCACCTACATCAGTGGCTGCAACACCCCCCCTTTTCTCCTCTGCCTCCTCCTCCACTTCCACCTCTGAATTATCATCTTGCAGCACCAGTTAGCCATCAGTCAGTAGCTGGAAGCAGTAGCAATGTAGCACTGCAGTGGGGAAGTGGCAATAGGCTGTGCTTAAATTGATCTGCTTAGGTGACAAACAGCACACTGCCGCAGAGCTATAGCAGGGGATAAGGGACCAGACTGAGCGGTGGCTCTCGCCACTCAACCTACAACCAGGCATGTTTGTGTCTGATAATGGCCGTAACTTGGTGGCGGCTTCGGACCTCGGCAAGCTCACACACATACCATGCCTAGCCCAAACGTTCAACCTAGTGGTTCAGCGGTTTCTGAAAACCTACATCAATTTTCTTGAGGTACTGGTGAAGGCGCGCCGTGCGTGTGCCTATTTCCACAAGTCATCCACAGCTTCTGCCAGTCTGGCAACGCTGCAGTAGTGCTCGAAATTGCCAGCTCACCGACTGTTGTGCGACGTGAGCACGCGCTGGAACGTCACTTTCCACATGTTGGCCAGGCTTTGTGAGCAGCAGGGGGCAGTAGTGGAATACCAGCTGCAACATGGTCATCGCCTTTCCAGTCAGCTTCTGCTCTTCACAAGCGATGAGTGGGCATTGATGTCTGACCTCTGTGAGGTTTTACACAACTTTGAGGAGCGGCGATAACGCTATTATCAACATAACCATCCCACTTCTGTGTCTACTGAAACGCTCACTGCTCACAATAAAGGCGGACGCTTTGCATATGGAAGAGGTGGAAATGGGGGAAGAAAGTACACAGGGTGATAGCCAGACCACCCTCAGTTAATCTTCTCAGCACTAATTGGATAATGATGATGATGAGGAGGAGGAGCAGGAAAGGGTTGCCTCTGCTACAGAGGGTAGTACCCATGAAAGTTTTATTCCATCTGTTCAGCGTGGATGGGTAGAAGAGGAAGAAGAGGATAAGGAGATTGAGAGTTATCCTCCTGATGAGGACAGTGAAGTCTTGTCTGTTGGGACCCTCGCATTGTACGCATTTTGGCCAACACTGATTACTGGTTGTTCACCCTTCTCGACCCCCGCTACAAAGAGAACTTCTCATCTCTCATTCCTGTGGTTTAGAGAACGAGCAAAATGGTGCAATACCAGAAGGTCCTTGTGGGAAAATAGCTCCAAAAATTTCCAGCTGACAACGCTGGCTGCAGAGTATGCAGTTCCTTGGCCAACCGAGGAGGGGAGGCGAGGGGAACACACAGCAGTTCCATCAGAGGCAGGGCAACACTTTCCAAGGCCTGGGACAGTTTTATGACACCCCACCAGCACCCTTAACCTGATGCGCGGCCTAGTGTCACAAGGATAGAAAAATTTTGGAGGAGGGTGAAGAAGTATGTAGCAGACCGTATCAGTGTCCTCAGTGATCTCTGTGTGCCTTACAACTATCGGGTGTCCAAGTTGGACACGTGGCACGAACTGGCGCTCTACGCCTTGGAGTTGCTGGCCTGCCCCGCCGCCAGCATTTTGTCAGAGCATGTATTTAGTGCTGATGGAGGCATTAATAACTCATAAGTGCATCCGCCTGTCAACTGAAAATGCTGACCGGTTGAACAAGGCCTGGATTGTCCCTGACTTCTCTACTCCACCAGACTGGACGGCTGAACATAAAGACATTCTAAATGTGGCTTTTATGGTGTATTGAATACACTGTATTCCCATGCACTCCTTCCACCACTAAAAAGGGTATATGGTTCAATCTCCCTTTTCTCGTCATCCTCCCTCTCCATCATATCAACATACTTATTAGGCTTCCCTCGCTTCTAATGTTTTAGAAGGTCAGCTCAGCAGTGGGCCCTCACCCATAATGTTTTAGAGGGTCACCAGCAGGCCCTCAACCATAATGTTTTAGAGGGTCAGCTCAGAAGCAGACCCTCACCCCTAAATATTTAGATGGTCAGCTCGGCAGCAGGTCCTCACCCCACAAAATGTTTTAGATGGTCAGCTTGGCAGCAGGCCCTCACCCACAAATTTTTTTAGATGGTCAGCTCGGCAGCAGGCCCTCGCCCATAATGTTTTAGATGGTCAGCTCGGAAGCAGGCCCTCGCCCATAATGTTTTAGATGGTCAGCTCGACATCAGGCCCTCGCCCACAATTTTTTTTTGATGGTCAGCTCGGCAGCAGGCCCTCACCCACAAATTTTTGGGGATGGTCAGCTCAGCAGCAGGCCCTAACCCCTAATGTTTTAGAGGGTCACCAGCAGGCCATCAATCATAATTTTTCAAGGGTATGTATGATGCCTTGCTTTATGTGTAATAAAGGGTGTATTGGAGTGCCGTTTCCTTGTAATATTTGGCAGCCCTTTCCCTTAGTGCATAGGCTTTATTAGTGTAGGAGTCCCACTACCTGAACAATTGTACCACAATGTGAATGAGGCCCTTCTTTATGTTATATACAGGTTTTATCGGCGTGCCTCTTCCTTGTAATTTTTGGCAGCACTTGCACTTTATATACAAGAAAATATACAGGAAAGAGTGCTTCCTAACAATTTTTCCTCTAAAATCCATTTTATCTTCAGTTTGGTGCTCATTATTGTCAGTCTGTAAAAGTGGCGTACTACTCGGACAACAGTGTTCCCAGCAGCGACCTGGGAGTCCAAGATGCTTCCAGACATTCTCCCCATGCTGTTCCCAAACCATTTCAGTCTTGTTCCCATCAATTTCTGACTAGGGTTGAGCGAACCCGAACTTTAAAGTTCGGGTTCGTACCGAATTTTAGGATTTTTTGACCCCGAACCCGATCATTTTAGTAAAAGTTTGTGTTCGGTGTTTGGCGATTTCTTGGCGCTTTTTGAAAGGCTGCAGAGCAGCCAATCAACAAGCATTTAACTCTGTGCCCTTAGAAGCCATCACAGCCATGCCTACTAATGGCATGGCTGTGATTGGCCAGTGCAGCATGTGACCCAGGCTCTATATAAGCTTGAGTCACTTAGCGCTGCATGTCACTCTGCTGTTACAAGTGTAGGGAGAGGATGCTGCTGGACTGGTGATTTCAGGGAGAGAATCTAACTCAGCGATCTACATAGAAATAGTTGTGTGGGTGCAGGGCACAATCTTTTTATCCTGCCCTGAGCCCCTTGACCGAAAAAAAATAACTTTTACCCGTCTGGTGGGCGGCAGCGGCGGCCATTTTATGCAAGCTCAGTGCACCAGCACTGCATCTGAGCTTTTGTGACATTTGAATCCAAGCTTGAAAAACTGCACTAATAATTTGGTTATAAAAAATCACCCTTTTTTGGCAATATACAACATCTGGTGCATTTGCAGGATTAGTCAGTGCGCAATTTTAGCTAGAAATACAGACATAATTTTCAGGGTTTTTTTAAACACCCTTTTTGTGCAGAAAACGCTATTTTACATCCCTAGCTGCATCTGGACATATGAAATTCAAACGTTATATACAGCTTTCATATTCTGTTAGTAAAAAAACAGTTTTTTGGCAATATACAACATCTGGATTAGTCAGTGTGCAATTTAAGCTAGAAATACAGCCATAATTTTCTGGGTTTTTATAAACACACTTTTTGGCCAAAATACACCATTTTACAGCCATTGCAGCATCAGCACGTGTGAAATTCAAGGGTTATATACTGCTGTCATATTCAGTCATTAAACAAAAAAAGTTTATTTGGCAGCCTTTGCTTCAGTCATTAAACAAAAAAAAGTTTATTTGGCAGCCTTTGCTGCATATGTCATTATGAGATACACCCTTTATACATTTGGGTTATATTCAGATATTTGGAATACCGCCATTTTGTGCACAAATCTTTAATTGCGGACTAGCGTGGGTCATGGCGTGTGAGATAAACCCTTTAAATAAGGGGTTCTATTCAGGTATTTGAAATAGAGCCATTTAGTGCACAAATCTTTAATTGCGGCCTAGTATGGTTCAGGGCGCGTGAGATACACCCTGTATATACAGGGCTTATATTCTTCTATTAATAAAACACCCTTTTTTGGGCAAAATACACAATTGTTGCGCCCTGGCAGCCTCAAGACGTTTGAAATTCTAGGGTTATACACTGCTGTTATATTCAGTTATTAAACTTACACCCGTTTAGGCAAAAAAAAATAAAAAATTGTCAGCCTTTGCTGCAGATGTCATTGTAAGATACACCCTTTAAATACACGGGTTCTATTCAGGTCATCTGAAATACACTCTTCATATACAGGTGTTCTATTCAGTTATTCGAAATACAGCCATTTTGGGCACAAATCTTTAATTGCGGCCTAGTGTGGGTCAGGGCATGTGAGATACACCCTTTAAATACAGGGCTTCTATTCAGGTATTTGAAATATATCCAATTGGGGCATAAATCTTTAATTGCGGCCTAGTGTTGGTCAGGGTATGTGAGATACACCCTTTAAATACAGGGGTTCTATTCAGGTATCTTAAATACCGCCATTTTGTGCACAAATCTTTAATTTAATTGTCCAGTGTGGGTCAGGGCGTGTGAGATACACCCTGTATATACTGCGCTTATATTCTACTATTAATAAAACACCCTTTTTTGGGCAAAATACACAATGGTTGCGCCCTTGCAGCATCAAGGCGTTTGAAATTCCAGGGTTATACACTGCTGTCATATTCAGTTATTAAACTAACACCCGTTTAGGCAAAAAAAAAAAAAAATGGCAGCCTTTGCTGCAGATGTCATTTTAAGATACACCCTTTAAATACAGGGGTTCTATTCAGGTATTTGAAATACTGCCATTTTGTGCCCAAATCTTTTATTGCGACCTAGTGTGGGTCAGGGCGTCTGAGATACACTCTTTATATACAGGTGTTCTATTCAGTTATTCGAAATACAGCCATTTTGGGCACAAATCTTTAATTGCGGCCTAGTGTGGGTCAGGGCATGTGAGATACACCCTTTAAATACAGGGCTTCTATTCAGGTATTTGAAATACAGCCATTTGGGGCATAAATCTTTAATTGCGGCCTAGTGTTGGTCAGGGCATGTGAGATACAACCTTTAAATACAGGGGTTCTATTCAGGTATTTGAAATACCGTTATTTTGTGCACAAATCTTTAATTGCGGCCTAGTGTGGGTCAGGGCATGTGAGATACACCCTTTTAATACAGAGGTTCTATTCAGCTATTTGAAATACAGCCATTTTGTGCACAAATCTTTAATTGCGGCCTACTGTGGGTCAGGGCGTCTGAGATACACTCTTTATATACAGGGCTTCTATTCAGGTATTTGAAATACAGCGATTTTGGGCACAAATCTTTAATTGCGGCCTAGTGCGGGTCAGGGCGCGTGAGATACACCCTTTAAATACAGGGGTTTTATTCAGGTATTTGAAATACAGCCATTTTGGGCAAACAAATTTAATTGAGGCCTAGTCTGGTTCAGGACGTGTGAGATACACCCTGTGCATACTGCAGTTCTATTCTACTATTAATTAAACACCCATTTAGGGCAAGATCCTAAATTCGAGAAATATGAGGAGAGCGTCAAATAATGGACGTGGCCAGTGGTGTATCTTGGTTTTGTGCTGCCCTAGGCAAGACTAAACTCGGGCACCCCCCTAATATAAATTTGACCCATCCCTTCCTTGTTAAAAAACAATGTGCAGCTAGAGTTAGTACAGTATTAATCCCTCCCTAATTCTCCCCCCTCTAACCACCCAACGGGTCCCAACCCCCTTACCCCATAAAACAACTAATTAATTGATTTTTTGTGAATTACTGTAATTTAAGTACTTACAGTTTTTGAAGACAGCAGGCTCAGGGTTCAGTGCATTGGTGGCCGGGGCCTGACCTCAGTGTTCACGGTGACCGTGTGCAGGATCCGCTCTGCATTTGGAGGAGATAAGGCTCACCCTAGCGTTGCCGACCCGTGACTCCACCTCCGTGTGACGTCACAACGGCAACGTGAGGACGCAAAAGGCAGAGGAGGTCGGGAGGAAGTCAGGAGGGGGAGGAAGTACGTTTTTCAACTCCTTCACTATGCGGCGTCGGCGATGCCGCTCGCATAATGAAGGATCGGACAAGGGGCAAAAAATATATTTAGCATATTGTGTAACTATCACTAAGCAAACAAGGCATTTTGCCGCCCCCTTTTCAAGTGCCGCCCTAGGCAAATGCCTTGTTTGCCTTGTGATAGATACACCCCTGGACGTGGCCCAGGTCATGGTGCTGCTGTGGAGCTCCTGTTGCAGGGAGAGGACGTGGTCGATCTGTGCCAGCTACACGCACAAGTGAAACACCTTCCTCAGGTGCGAGTAGGCGAAAGAACCTGCAGAGGTATTTGGTCGGGCCTAATGCGGCTCTACGAATGGTGAGGCCTGAACAAGTACAGGCGATAGTAGATTGGGTTGCTGACAGTGCCTCCAGTTCCTTCCCATTGTCTCCTATCCAGTCTCCTGCTGAAAGATCAGAGTTGGCACTTGCAGCCCATGTCCATCAGTCTTTCACCTCACCCCCTTGCAAATCAGCCAAGCAGTCTGAGCCCCAAGTCATGCAGCAGTTTCTTCTGCTTTTTGATGACTCTGTTAGCAGGTTTTCCCAGGGCCATCCACCTAGCCCTGCCCCTGAAGTGGAAGAGATTGAGTGCACCGATGCCCAACCACTTATCTTTCAAGATGAGTACATGGGAGGACCATCGCAGCACGTCTCGGATGATGACAAAACACAGGTGCCAACTGCTGGGGCTTTCGAAAGTATGCAGACCGATAAGGAGGGCAGGGGTGAAGACTGGGTGGAAGATCATGTGGAGGACGATGAGGTCCTTGACCCCACATGGAATCAAGGTCATGCGAGTGACCCATGTAGTTCGGAGGAAGAGGAGGTGGTCGCACAAAGCCACCAGCATAGCAGAAGAGGGAGCAGGGTGCAAAAGCGGAGCGGCCATCAAAGCCAGCTCCAAGGAGTTCCCTGGCGTGGCAGTTCTTCAGACAATGTGCTGACGACAAGACACAAGTTCTCAACCTGAGCACAACCTGCATGACCAGGCATTTAAGTGCAAATGACGAGCTGCAGTGGAGTAGACACCTCAAAAACCAAGAAAGGTTTCTGGCTCCTCCTGCTTCCTCTTCTGCTGCAGTCTCGGCCTCTTCATCCACCTCTGGAGTGACAATGCCACCTGCCACCCCGCAAACAGAGGATCTTCGAGCAACACCACCTACCTGGGTCACCAAGCATCTCCACAATTTCCCACGGAAGCGTTCAGTTCTCCATTTCCCAAACACTGGAGAGGAAGAGGAAGTATGCCCCTACCCACCCGTGATCCCTAGCCCTGAATGCCAGCCTTTCTAAATTACTGGCCTTTGGAATGCTGTCATTCCGTCTGGTGGAGACGGATAGTTTTAAAGGCCTTATAGTGGTGGCTATCCCACAGTACGCCGTGCCCAGCCGCCAATACTTTTCCAGGCGAGCCATCCCTTCCCTGCACTACCAAGTAGGGGAAAAAATCAGGTGTGCACTGCGCAATGCCATCTGTGGCAAGGTGCACCTCACTACGGATACGTGGACCAGTAAGCACGGTCAGGGACGTTATATCTCCATAACAGCACACTGGTTAAATGCAGTGGCGGCTGGGCCTGTGGCGGATAGCAGTTTGGCGCATGTCTTTCCACCACCGAGGATTGCAGGGTGCTTCAGTTTGCCTCCTGTTCCTTCCTCCTCCTACTCCGCTTCCTCATCCTCTACCGGCTCCTCATCCGGTCAGCGTAACACCTTCACCACCAAATTCAGCACAGCCAGGGGTAAACGACAGCAGGCAGTTTTAAAACCTATCTGTTTCTGGGACAAACCCCACACCGCGCAGGAGCTGTGGATGGGCCTTGAACAACAGACTGATGAGTGGTTGGTGCCAGTGAGCCTCAAACCCGGCCTGGTGGTGTGCAATAATGGGCAAAATCTCATAGCAGCTCTGGGACTAGCCGGTTTGATGCACATCCCTTGCCTGGCGCATGTGCTGAATTTGGTGGTGCAGAGATTCCTTAAAAATTACCCCGATATGTCAGAGCTGCTGCATAAAGTGCGGTCCGTCTGTGCGTGCTTTCGGCGTTCTCACCCTGCTGCTGCTCGCCTGTCAGCGCTGCAGCTTAACTTCGGCCTTCCCGCTCACCGCCTCATATGCAACGTGCCCACAAGGTGGAACTCCATCTTGCACATGCTGGCCAGACTGTCCGAGCAGCAGTAGGTGATAGAGGAGTTTCAGCTGCAGCACGCACGGGTGAGTCGCTTGGCAGAACAGCACCACTTTATCACCAATGACTGGGCCTCCATGCTAGACCTGTGTTCCTTGTTGCGCTGTTTCGAGTACTCCACCAACATGGCCAGTACCTATAACGCCATTCTCAGCGTAACTATCCCACTTCTATGCCTCCTTGAAAAAATGCTGCTGGCGATGATGGATTTGGTACAGGAGGAGGAGGAGGAAGGGGATCATTTTGTAGGGTTTCCGGACAGTCATTTACAAGTGGCTCAGAGGGTGGGTTCCTGCACCCACAAACGCCAGGTACACAGTTGTCCAGCCAGGGCACAGTTCTGGAGGATGACGAGGTGGAGGATGAGGAGGAGGAGGAGGAGGAGGAACTATGTTCACAGCAGGGTGGCACCCAGACCAGCTCATGGCTATCACTGGTGCCTGGCTGGGGGGATACAGAGGACACAGACGATACACCTCCCACAGAGGACAGCTTTTCGTTGCCTCTGGGCGAACGCATTGTACCCGCACGGAATCCGGACCCTTTCATTTGAATGGGGCTGTGTACATGTCCGTTGCTTGTGACTCATTACTTGTGCGTTGCGTGAAAATTGCAGCATGTTCTATATTCTGCGTTTTTCACACAACGCTGGCCCCATAGAAGTAAATGGAGCTGCGTGAAAATCGCATCAAGTGTGTATGCAATGCAGTTTTTGTGGATGGTTCCTAAGAGATGATGTTTGTATACCTTCAGTTTTTTATCATTCACAACACGAAAAATGAATGACTTTGTTTTTTCACTGAACACATTCGCAACGCATCCCGACCTAATCCACACACGCTCGTCTGCAAGGGGCCTTATAGTATTTAAATAAATCTGGTAACCTCATCCCTCCTCCAGTAGAGGCCTAGACATTTATGCAGAAGTCTTTTTGTTTACTCTATAAAAAGTCAGAAATTATTTTACATAGATGGTGAAAAAAGACTCCTGACGTCGAATTGGACATGTTTGAAAATAATACAACACTTTAGGCAATATAATACTTTTAACCAACATTCTTTAACTAAACCAAGAGGTGAAAGTGATTTCCCGAGAGTCTAGTATTTTTTTTATGGAGGGAGGCAAAATCTGAATCTAAATTAACCTTAAAGTAAGAGAAATGCTCAAAAAGGTAAAAAAAAATACTTTTTTTATTACTGGGAAAGCCATGTGAGGATTAGTGATTATAATTAGCATATTATCAGTAAACGCTAAGGTCTCTTTCACACGGGCGTCATGTTTTTGGGCCTGATAAGATGCTGGTGTGTCGCAGGAAAATGCACGATTTTTTCGCGCGAGTGTAAAGCATTTTAATGCGTTTTGCACACGCATGAGAAAAATCAGCATGTTTGGTACCCGAACTTCTTCACAGAAGTTTCCCTTATAACATGGTGATGGATCATGTGACGGACCATGGTGATGGATCATGTGACGGACCATGTGATGAGCGCAGTGACGTCATCAAAGGTCCTTTTCCTACTGCACAGCAAAGATGAAGACAGAAGAGAAGCTGGGCTGTGCGAACAAGTGGATTAAGGTGAGTTTAATTATTATTTTTTATTCTTATATTTTTTAACCCTTCCAGCCCTATTGTACTATGCATTCTGTATTAAGAATGCTATTATTTTCCCTTATAACCATGTTATAAGGGAAATAATAATGATCGGGTCCCCATCCCAATCATCTCCTAGCAACCGTGCGTGAAAATCGCACCGCATCCGCACTTGCTTGCAGACGCTTGCAATTTTCACGCAGCCCCATTCACTTCTATGGGGCACTGCGTTGCGTAAAAAACACGAAATAGAGCATGCTGCAATTTTGATGCGTGAAAATCAACGCTCATGTGCACAGCCCCATAGAAATGAATGGGTCCGGATTCAGTGCAGGTGCAATGTGTTCACCTCATGCATTGTACCCGCGTGGAAATCTTGCCCGTGTGAAAGGGGCCTAAGAATTGATGGGTTCTTAATCCAACTTAAATCCCTTCTAGTCTAACCTCCTCCTGGTGGGCCTGAAAAAAAGATTTAATTGTTAACACAAAAAGTAATGGGCAAAGGGGGTAGCTCTGTAGAATACCATTAGAAATGGAGAAGGGGAAAGAGTGCTATTAACTTAGACCCTTGCCTTAGGCAAATAATACATGGACATGATGGCTTTGACAAAACAGCTCAGTATACAAAACAGGAAGAAAACAGCTCAGTATATGAAACAGGAAGTATTTTGCTTCCTCTCATCCTGGAACGAACCCCACCTGCTCAGAATTTATCAGAGCCAGCAGAATGCTTTTGAGCCAATTGGCTATAATTTTGGCAAACAATTTTAGATTGTTATTCGGTAGAGATATAGGTTGATAGCTAGAGCACAATGTAAGATCTTTTCTGTCCTTAGGGATTATCTTAAATCTAGCATCTAACATCCTGGGCAGGAGGGCCAGTCCACTGAAAGTTTGATTACACACATTAATTAGTTCGGGTAAAAGAGCTGTCTGGGCCTGGGCTTTTATTTAAAGGGGCTTGATTTAAAGGCCACCTGTCAACATATTTGTACCTATGGAAATGGCTGACCTGTTGCTTGTGCGCTTGGCCGCTGAAGGCATCTGTCTTGGTTCCATCTTTATATGTGCCTGCATTGCTAAGAAAAATTATCTTACTATATTCAAATGAACCTTAGTGAAGATCAGGGAGATTGCCATTACACCTAGAGGCTCTGCTCTTTCTGCAACCACCGTGCACTTCACTTTGAATGACAGGGCCAGACAGTTTAAACGTCATCACGTCTGACCCTGAAAGGGATTTTTCATAAATCTTACTTTTGATACATCACAGATTAGACATAGATTATACAAGCCTCATCTCTTGTGGAATGCAGTACCTCGAATTAACATATCTCACAACCTCTGCCAGTCGCTGGACACAATAGCAGCCTCCCTGAACAAAAGGCTTTTTAACATCTCACCTCATATACAATGACAGAAAACTATGATAACCTATTCAACTTATTAGCATGTAGAGAAAAACCTGTTCAATGTAAAATAACCCTTTTCATATATTGTATATAGCAGATACCAGTATTGTTTAACAAAGTTTCAACTGTATCTTGACAAACATGTTTCCCAAGGCCTGCTAAGAACTACCAGGATTGTTCCAATTGGATCTTGAGAGACAATATGCACCCACCCCCAAAAAGCCCTATAAGTATGTGCTGGGAAATAAAGATTTTAGATATTTGACAACCTGAGTTGAGTCTGGGCTGAGGTATCTCCTGATCAGAAGCAAATGGGATATTCGTTGCACAGGGAAATATTGACGGGTTGGAGGTATGATGCCTCATCATTTAACCAGCATAAACCTGCCAGAAGAAAAGACGCTAACAGACCCTCTCAATCAAAGTCGAGTATGCTGCGGCAGTTGCAGAGAAGTCAGAGCCTCTAGGCATAATGGCAATGCCCTGTTGCTTCTAGAAGCTCATTTGCATACATTACAGTATAATTTTTCTCAGTAATGCGGAACATATGAACATGGGACCAACACAGATGTCTTCAGCTGCCAAGTTCACATGCAACAGGTCAGCCAGCTTCATAGGTGCAAATCTGCTGACAGATGCCCTTTACCATAAGTGATGTCAACAGGGTGTTGACTTGGGGTTTTGTAAGTATGGGAAGAGAGAGATTGCAGCCATTTCTGGATAGCATCTGCTCAGATCTTCGATTTTTGTTCAGTGACAGGAGATCACAGGTTATGTAATTGGGTATAATATTTACAAAACCTGTCAGCAATATATTTAGTAGTATACAAAGGATGATTGTTATATTGGTGTAACTATAGGGAGTGCAGAGGTAGCAGTCACTACTGTGCCCAGTGCATGCTGATTGTTATTGGATGTAGGACAGTGCTCTTTCCCTTTTTAAGCTAAGCCATCATAAACCTAGAAGCTTTGTTTCCGTGTGCATAATGCTTCTATTGGGATGAAATTTATAGTTTGGCGGTTTGTGTATTCAGTATGGTCTTTAATTTAGAGTGTATTTCATCTAATTGGGCCTGGAGTTATTTTCTTTTTATGTAACAATTCTAAAGCCTGAACCTTAGATCAAGGACCGCAGATTGTTTTTGCTTTTTAATATAATGTCCCAATACGATGAGATGGCCTCAAATAACAGGCTTGTGTTTTTTCTACAATAACCCCAGAGATATGTCTGATTTTCTCATATGCATTATTTATTTCTGCTAGACGCAAACAAGATCCTGTTTAATTTTCAAGTAATCTCGGTCTGTGGAGCATGGCTAGTTTAATTTCCAAAAAGACTGGGGCATGGTGTGGTAGTAGGATATTTCCTATTGTATTTCTAACATAGTGAGTCAATAAATGAGGAGTGTAGGAGAGTCCCCGGAATAATAATGGACGGACGATACGTGCCACCAGAGGTCCTGGCCTCGGTGGAGTAAGAACCGGATCATTGCGGTTACAGCGGCGAATGCTGCTGGCGCAGCGTGTCCGGGCCGGTTCTTACTGTACCCCACGGCCACCCAGGTTTTTGGTGGAGCTGGGCCTTTAAGAACCCAGCCTGCTGATGATGGGGGTGGGGTGTGTCTTGCTGTGCTGGAGATTTCCACAGACAGAGTGAGTGCTGGTGAAGGAGAGTCTGGGCGCAGCACACATTGAAGGATAGCCCTGGGACCTGTGGTGCTACGAGCCGAAGGGGCTCTGGCCTGAGGGAGACAAAGGCAGATAGCCTAGAAGCCTGCAGAACTGCTGTGGTCTGTCCAAAACAAGGTGACTCAAACCTGCTGTTTATTTTCTATGGAAGGACTTTTGTTTTATGCACTATGTGGATATGCACCTGTGTGGCCTGCACATTGCCTGTTATGCCGTTGGTGTGAATAAAGTCACAGTGTATCACAAAGACTGTCTATGATTGCCTCAATACTGCCGCCGCTACCGTAGCCTACCACGAGCACATCCCCACAATTGGTGGCTTGGAGCGGGCATTCCTGCAGTGAGGCAGGCCTGAGGCAAAAGTTGTGTTGGACTGCATGTCATATATCAGGCCTGCAAGTTTTATGGTTCCTGACAAGATGGAGGAGGCCATTAAGCACCTGATTCAGAGTAATGTACAGCAGCAACAGGCATTGCAGGCTCAGAAGGAAAGACATGAGGAGGCTATGTGTGCACAGCAGCAAACAAACAATCTCCTAATGCAGCAGCTGGTAGCCATGCAAGAGTCGGTGCGAACATCCCTGCAAGGAGTTTCAACTGCGACAACCCCGACTGTGTCTACCGCCAGGGACAAAGTCCGATCCGCCCTGAGGAAAATGGGTCCGGGAGATGATATAGAGGCATTCCTGATGGTATTCGAAAGAACCGTGGAGCAAGAGAGGCTGCCGTTGGAGCAGTGGGCCGAGGTGGTGGCGCCTTTTCTGGTGGGGGACGCACAAAAGGCCTATTTTGACCTCAGCTGCGATGAGGCCAAGGACTATGAGAGGCTAAAAACTGAGGTGTTGGCCAGGTTGGGGGTAAACACCTATGTGCGAGCGCACAGGGTGTATCAGTGGGTGTTTGCCGAGTCCCGACCCGCCCGGTTACAAGCCTATGACTTACTTCACCTAGTAAAAAAATGGCTTCAGCCTGAAATATTGAGCACTTCTCAGATGGTTGAAAGGGTCGTGGTCGACAGGTTCGTGCGTACCCTCCTGAGAGCCATACAGCGCTGGGTGGGACAAGGCGATCCAGGCAACCTGGAACAACTGGTTAGCCTGGTGGAGAGGTATATGGCCACTCAGGATTTGGTGCGGGACTCAGCGGTACTACCGAAGTCACGTCAGCCCCCGCTGCCGACCCGGGATCCTGAAAAAGGGATCCCACCACATAAGGAGGGGAGTGGATCTCCAGTCCGTGGGAGGAATACCCTGGGGAGGAGGGAGGCTGCGAGGATCAGATGTTGGCATTGTCAGGACTGGGGACATGTGGCATCCAACTGCCCTAGGGCATCCGAACCCATGGACTGCGGGTTCGCTCGCCGGTCCTCTTTTTATGCCCAACCGGTGTATATAGCTGACCCCCTGCTGGCGGCGGACAACCCTCCGGTGTGTAATATCGTTGTTAATGGACACTCCGTGCAGGCCCTGCTGGACTCTGGGAGCCTGGTAACTCTGGTCCATGAGTCGCTGGTAACGGAAAAACTCCCAGAAAGGCGAACCCTTACCATTGTTTGTATACATGGGGATCGCAGGGAGTATCCCACCACTAAGGTTACCCTGGCAGTGTGTGGACAGGAGGTACCACATGTCGTCGGGGTGGGGAGACGGCTCCCTTATGCCGCAATATTGGGGAGGGACTTTCCCCTGTTCCGGACTTTGTGGAGGAACGGGTTGCCTACCTATGGGGAAGGAAAATGTCCAGGTCCCGAGCCCGAGGACCCCGAGGCAGGGACCCCAGCTGTAGGGGTCACCGTAGAGGAGGTAGAGTGTAACCCTGACCGGTTTCCCCTAGAAGTATTGGCGGGTGAGACAGTAGAAAGTTCGTCCATCCTGGATCTGGAGGTACCCCGAGAAACCTTCGGGACCGCACAGCTCCAGGATTCGACGTTATTGCGGGCTAGAGAAGGTGTGTCGGTGGTTAATGGTGTTGCCCAGCGTCCCGGCGCCGATACCGTATTTCCTCACCTGGCCTATAACCAGGACCTGTTATATAGGGTAGACAAGGTGAGGCAGGAGGTGGTGGAACAACTGGTGGTGCCCCAGCCTTACCGGCGAATGGTCTTGGATTTAGCGCATGCGCATGTGTTGGGTGGTCATCTAGGGGTTAAGAAAACGCTGGAGCGAATTCTACAACGGTTCTATTGGCCTGGGATATATGAGGAAGTCCGGAGGTTCTGTCAGTCCTGTCCAGTGTGTCAGCTGACTAGCCCCCAACCTCACTATCGCAGTCCACTGGTACCTATGCCCATTATAGAGGTGCCCTTCGAAAGGATCGCCATGGATCTGGTAGGCCCCATTATTAAGTCA
This sequence comes from Bufo gargarizans, assembly GCF_014858855.1. Taxonomy (NCBI): domain Eukaryota; kingdom Metazoa; phylum Chordata; class Amphibia; order Anura; family Bufonidae; genus Bufo; species Bufo gargarizans. Next base: position 353,272,246 of record NC_058082.1, read on the forward strand.
GCCCGAGGTCACCAACACATCCTGGTAGTGTTAGACTATGCCACTCGCTATCCGGAGGCGGTCCCATTGCGCCATACGTCGGCCAAGGTAATAGCTAAAGAGCTCATGAGTATGTTTGCCCGGGTGGGGATACCAAAGGAGATTCTGACGGACCAGGGGACACCCTTTATGTCCAAAGTAACAAAGGAATTGTGTAAGCTATTAAATATTAAACACCTGCACACGTCCGTCTACCATCCCCAAACTGATGGGTTAGTAGAACGGTTTAATAAGACCCTGAAGTCCATGCTAAAAAGAGTCGTGGCTAAGGACGGGAGGGATTGGGACTTACTGTTGCCCTATGTTTTGTTTGCGGTACGGGAGGTGCCCCAGGCGTCCACGGGGTTCTCGCCCTTTGAGTTGTTATATGGGCGACATCCCCGTGGGCTACTGGATATCGCTAAGGAAGCATGGGAGCAACAGCCTACGCCTCATAAAAGTGTGATAGAGCACATAGGAAAAATGCAGGACCGAATAGGGGTCGTGTTGCCGATCGTCCGTGAGCACATGGAAGCGGCACAACTGGCCCAGAGTCGGGTATATAACCGAACCGCCCGGGTAAGGACATTTCACCCGGGGGACCGAGTTCTTGTACTCGTGCCCACGGTCGAGAGTAAATTCTTGGCCCGGTGGCAAGGACCCTATGAAGTTAAGGAGAAGGTGGGCCCAGTTGATTACAGGATATACCAGCCAGGGAGGCGGAAGCCCGAACAGGTATATCATGTGAATCTACTAAAACCTTGGAGAGACAGAGAGAATTTGTTTGCAGACAGCCCGCCCTCTGTCGGGACGTCAGGGAGTGACCCGGGGTCACCAGGTGTTCCGGAGAACGCCGCTGGGGTGACGATAGGGGACGGACTGTCGACCAAACAAGCACAAGAGGTGAAAGAATTTGTTAGTCGGAATAGGGACGTATTCTCTGACCTTCCTGGACGTACCACCTTGATCGAGCATGACATTGTCACCGAGCCCCGGGTGAAAGTCCGCCTAAGACCATACCGAGTACCGGAGGCTCGGCGACAGGCCATTTCGCAGGAGGTAAGATCGATGCTACGTCTAGGGGTCATAGAAGAGTCAAAGAGCGAGTGGGCTAGCCCGATTGTCCTTATTCCCAAGCCGGATGGTTCATTACGGTTCTGTAATGATTTTAGGAAATTGAATGAGGTATCAAAATTTGACGCCTATCCCATGCCTCGGGTAGACGAGTTGATAGAGCGGCTGGGAAAAGCCCGGTATTTTTCGATCCTAGATCTCACGAAGGGCTACTGGCAGGTACCTCTGACGGAGGCGGCAAAGGAGAAGACGGCCTTTGTCACCCCGGAGGGGCTTTTTCAGTATAGGGTGTTGCCTTTTGGGTTGCATGGCGCCCCGGCCACGTTCCAGCGTCTGATGGATGTCGTCCTCAAGCCCCATCACCAGTATACCTCCGCGTATCTGGATGATATAGTCGTGTTTAGCCCAGACTGGGAGGGTCATTTGTCAAAACTTCAGGCAGTGATAGATTCTCTAAGGAAGGCGGGGTTAACTGCCAACCCAAAAAAATGCTCGGTGGGACTAGAGGAAGCTCGCTATTTGGGGTATGTGATTGGACGCGGAGTCATTAGGCCCCAAGTGAATAAAGTTGAAGCAATCCGGAATTGGCCTAGACCTCGTACGTCCAAGCAAGTACGGTCATTTTTGGGCCTGATTGGGTACTACATGAGGTTCATTCCCCATTTTGCCACCTTGGCAGCCCCGTTAACCGGCCTCTTGAAGGGTAGAAAGTCGGTGATGGTTCGCTGGGGGGAGAAGGAGGAGGAGGCGTTCTCCCGTTTGAAGTCGGCCCTATGTGAGTCCCCAGTTCTGGTGACGCCCGACTTCAAGCGGGAGTTTGTAGTTCAAACAGATGCCTCGGGAGTAGGACTAGGGGCTGTGCTTTCCCAAGAGCTCAACGGGGAAGAGCACCCCGTGGTTTTTCTAAGCCGCAAGCTTACCCCAGCAGAAACCCGGTATAGCATTGTGGAGAGAGAGTGCCTCGCCATCAAGTGGGCACTCGAGTCTCTCAGATATTACCTTCTGGGGAGAAGGTTCCGTCTGGTGACCGACCACTCCCCTCTCCAGTGGATGAGTCGGGCTAAGGAGGGGAGCGCTCGGGTTACCAGGTGGTTCTTGTCCCTCCAAAACTTTAAGTTCACTGTTAGCACAGGGCCGGCCGCTTACAGGGGAACGCAGATGCCCTGTCCCGGGTACACTGCTGTGCGTGTGTTCACCCCCTCAGGCTTGAACGGTATGTTCAAGCCCTCAGGGGTGAACAAAGGGGGGGGATATGTAGGAGAGTCCCCGGAATAATAATGGATGGACGATACGTGCCACCAGAGGTCCTGGCCTCGGTGGAGTAAGAACCGGATCATTGCGGTTACAGCGGCGAATGCTGCTGGCGCAGCGTGTCCGGGCCGGTTCTTACTGTACCCCACGGCCACCCAGGTTTTTGGTGGAGCTGGGCCTTTAAGAACCCAGCCTGCTGATGATGGGGGTGGGGTGTGTCTTGCTGTGCTGGAGATTTCCACAGACAGAGTGAGTGCTGGTGAAGGAGAGTCTGGGCGCAGCACACATTGAAGGATAGCCCTGGGACCTGTGGTGCTACGAGCCGAAGGGGCTCTGGCCTGAGGGAGACAAAGGCAGATAGCCTAGAAGCCTGCAGAACTGCTGTGGTCTGTCCAAAACAAGGTGACTCAAACCTGCTGTTTATTTTCTATGGAAGGACTTTTGTTTTATGCACTATGTGGATATGCACCTGTGTGGCCTGCACATTGCCTGTTATGCCGTTGGTGTGAATAAAGTCACAGTGTATCACAAAGACTGTCTATGATTGCCTCAATACTGCCGCCGCTACCGTAGCCTACCACGAGCACATCCCCACAGGAGATACAAATAAATAGTCTAATCTTTGGTACGAGTGGTATGCCACTGAATAGTTGGAGAAGTCTGTGGGGTGCAGTGCACTCCATATATGCATGGAGGCACATTACACCCACAAGGCTTAATTTAAGCATAACTAAATAATAAATAAAGACCAAGACACCTATCTGATGGAAGAAATGGTCGCAATGCTTTATTATGAGTTACCCAATGCATTAATAATTCATTTATCAATAGATCAGAATAAATAAATCATTAACCATTAAAAACAAAATCATTAACCATTAAAGACCACAATCCACTCAGCTATAGCTGAGTGATGAATCCCACAAGCCCTGCCTTAACAAGGTGAGCCCCCCCCCCCCCCAAGCATTGCAACCCTTTCTCAATAGCACATTGCAAACCAACATTAAAAATTACAACCAAAATTTCTGACAAATGCACATTGTCAGATCTGAAAATGCCTAAAACACAGTCCACCAAATCAATGCGCCTGTAAGAAGCTCCACCTAGCAATGGAAGAAACTTCTCCATAGCTCTATTAACTCTCTTACAGAGCTTCTCAAAAAATACATTATTTTTAAAACACCAAAGCAAGTGATGCACTATTTCAGAAAACACCAAAACAGTGTCTGGCAACATGCTTCTTAGCAGTGACAAGTCTCTTATCATCTCCCATAATAACAGACACATCTTCACTTTTCCAACATCATTCCCCCCTACATGTAGAATCAGGAAGAGGCCATTCAGAACATAACTTCTTAACCTTCCGTAACACACTACTCCAGCCCATTCCTCTAACACCCCACCAGAAGACATGCAAGGATGAGCAATCAAATAACAAATTCTCAGTCTATGTTCTCTTCTCTGCTCTCTTCTGAGCCCAGAATGCATAAGAATGGCCAATAATCCAAACAATTAAATGATCTCCTGAAAAATAAAACATAATTTAGTCTGATAATAGCAGATCCGGTCTAACATATAATTTAGCTCTATGCCCTATTCTTCTAATAATTGCTTCATCCAACCCACACCTCGCCGGATCTGTGGCTGCTCCAATCCAGAAAGAATGCAAGGAAATTTTAAGAGAGGCCCAAGAGCAGCCAAACATTTCCTAAGTACCGAGCTAAATTGAAACTTGGTAAGAGGAGAACCATCTCTATGAATCAAAAATTGGCCCGACACAGACGGCGGCACCACAAGCCAATCACGCACAATATTAACTGGACATAGTAAAGAACCAACCCAAGCCTTTAGCCTTATCACTCTACCCCTTTCAAATTGATCGGTTTTAGACCGCTTCATAAAAATTTCAACAAAATCAATGTTTAAGGAGACATCTGAAAAATCTAAAGCAGAACAAACTGAACGACTTGCCGAAACTAACTCCCCAATCCTTAAAGCTGCAAAAAATGCTAGAACACAACTAGTGCGAAAAAGTAATACTTCGAATGAATCCACACACACCACAGACAGAATCTCATATATACTTTCCAACAGCTTAACAGATAGCGGTCTCCTGTTATCCAATTCTGAAAACCTTTTACAGTATCCCTTTAAAATCTGCTTAGTAGTAAAATAAGCTGAGAACGTTTTTTTGCCAAATAACTTCTGAAAAAATGAGATTCCAGCAACAGTTCTACAAACCGGATTCCAAAAAAGTTGGGACACTAAACAAATTGATAATAAAAACTGAATGCAATGATGTGGAGATGGCAAATGTCAATATTTTATTTGCAATAGAACGTAGATGACAGATCAAACGTTTAATCCGAGTAAATGTATCATTTTAAAGGAAAAATACATTGATTCAAATTTTCACGGTGTCAACAAATCCCCAAAAAGTTGGGACAAGTAGCAATAAGAGGCTGGAAAAAGTAAATTTGAGCATAACGAAGAGCTGGAAGACCAATTAACACTAATTAGGTCAATTGGAAACATGATTGGGTATAAAAAGAGCTTCTCAGAGTGGCAGTGTCTCTCAGAAGCCAAGATGGGTAGAGGATCACCAATTCCCACAATGTTGCGCAGAAAGATAGTGGAGCAATATCAGAAAGGTGTTACTCAGCGAAAAATTGCAAAGACTTTGCATCTATCATCATCAACTGTGCATAACATCATCCGAAGATTCAGAGAATCTGGAACAATCTCTGTGTGTAAGGGTCAAGGCCGTAAAACCATACTGGATGCCCGTGATCTCCGGGCCCTTAAACGACACTGCACCACAAACAGGAATGCTACTGTAAAGGAAATCACAGAATGGGCTCAGGAGTACTTCCAGAAACCATTGTCAGTGAACATAATCCACCGTGCCATCCGCCGTTGCCAGCTGAAACGCTACAGTGAAAAGAAGAAGCCATTTCTAAGCAAGATCCACAAGCTTAGGCGTTTTCACTGGGCCAGGGATCATTTAAAATGGAGTGTGGCAAAATGGAAAACTGTTCTGTGGTCAGACGAGTCACGATTCAAAGTTCTTTTTGGAAATCTGGGACGCCATGTCATCCGGACCAAAGAGGACAAGGACAACCCAAGTTGTTATCAACGCTCAGTTCAGAAGCCTGCATCTCTGATGGTATGGGGTTTCATGAGTGCGTGTAGCATGGGCAGCTTGCTTGTCTGGAAAGGCACCATCAATGCAGAAAAATATATTCAGGTTATAGAACAACATATGCTCCCATCCAGACATCATCTCTTTCAGGGAAGACCCTGCATTTTTCAACAAGATAATGTCAGACCACATACTGCATCGATCACAACATCATGGCTGTGTAGGAGAAGGATCAGGGTACTGAAATGGCCAGTCTGCAGTCCAGATCTTTCACCTATAGAGAACATTTGGCGCATCATAAAGAGGAAGGTGCAACAAAGAAGGCTCAAGACGATTGAACAGTTAGAGGCCTGTATTAGACAAGAATGGGAGAGCATTCCTATTTCTAAACTTGAGAAACTGGTCTCCTCGGTCCCCAGAAGCCTGTTGAGTGTTGTAAGAAGAAGGGGAGATGCCACACAGTGGTGAAAATGGCCTTGTCCCAACTTTTTGGGGATTTGTTGACACCATGAAATTCTGATTCAACATATTTTTCCCTTAAAATTTTACATTTTCTCAGTTTAAACTTTTGTTCCGTGATTTATGTTCTATTCTGAATAAAATATTAGAAGTTGGCACCTCCACATCATTGCATTCAGTTTTTATTCATGATTTGTATAGTGTCCCAACTTTTTTGGAATCCAGTTTGTAGCAACTGAAGAAAAAGACTGTTGTTTTTTGAATAGATTAGCAACAAACAGCAAACCGCACACAATATCATTATGCTCTCTGCTTAATGAATTAGAAAGCAATAGCCAATCCCGCCATGCGGCTGCATACACACCGCCCGTGTTTTAGGCACTACAGACTGTTTAATAGCCTCAGCTATCAATCCCATACCAGATCCCAAAGATGACAAGGAACTCCCTTTACATCCGCTCCTGGTGCTAGCTCCCAAAACTTGCCAAACTGAAAACGAGATAAAGAATTTGCTAAGAAATTAAATTTACCTTGAACATATTTTGCCTTAACCCAAATATTAAGTTTCATACAACATAAAACAAAATCCCTAAATAGCTTAACCACTATTTCACACTTAGACAAAAGCATATTAATTGTGAATACGACACCTTTGTAATCTGTGTTGATCAAAATCCTGTTTTTAAAAAACCTACCCCAGCACAGGAAAAAATTCTAAAAGAACAATGTTACGAGTCAATCCATTATTAATCAATAAAAACTGGCCAAGCTTCTGCTGACTATTTACCATCCCAAAAAGCGCCATAATCACCTCTGCCGCGTCTGTAAATAAACCCAAGGCATCAACCTCCACAAACTATTCCTGCCAACAACTGGCTCCATTGTAATTCTCTAAAAATTCGCCATATTCATCTTTCAAACGTTTAACTAACCTAATATGCAAACTAGGAGATTTCAGACCTCTAGTAGAAAAGTACAGAGGTACTTCCCACTGGAATGATCCGGCAAGCAAAGTTCAACGTACCTAGCAAGGATTGCAACTCCTTCAATGTGCATTTTTCTTTCCTTATTAAATAAAACAACAAAAACGTAATCTTATCTAACTTCTCTAAAATTCCATTTTAACTAACCCCAAAAGCTCCAAACAATTACAATGTAACTCTTTCATCTGCAACTGGGATGCCAAACAACTCACAAACTTGTCAAAAAATTACAATTACCAACAAACAAAAAATCATCCAAGTAGTGTAATAAACCGCCCTGTGGAAACAACGACTGTACAACCCAATGAATAAATGTCAAAAAAGCCTCAAAATAAAAGCAAGATAAGGAAAACCCCATTGGAAGGCATTTATCAAAATAATAACTCCCATCAAACTGAAAACCCAATGAATTCGGTTTACTGGCAATAAGCAAAAGGCCAACTTCACATCTGCTTTAGCCAGTAAAGCCCTATTCTTAAAACGCCTTACCAAAGACAATGCAACATCAAAAGATGCATATTCTACAGAGGCCTTAGATTTGTCCACCACATCATTAAGAGAGTCTTTTTCTGGAAACGACAAGTGGTGTATAAGGCCCAATTCCTTTTGCAATTTACTCCTTGCTACTTCTTTAAATTAAACAACAGATTTCAAATTATCTACCCAGTAGCAACCTTTCGCCAAAAATTCACACACCTCAAAACCAAAATAAAAACCCTCAAAAATGTAGTTAGCCTTTATTAGGTCTGGATACATTTTTAAGCATTGTAGCATTTTGAAAAGCTTCATTGGCGTCCATGCTTTTAGAAATTTGCTCTTTGGAACTGGGCAGCTGCTGGGTAGACTGGGAGTTCCTGTTAAAACACCTCAGCATAGGATGAGATCCACTGCAAAATGAACATTAATGTTTGTAGCGACAGTTTGAAAACCATTTGCAATTTGCTTCATTAAAAGCAAAACACACCCTTTTTCTCATATTAGTCTGAGGAAGATTAGCAGCTTTAGCAACATAATATTCACCCACAGACCAATATCTTTGACTCCCCATTTAAGTGAAAGATGCACCGCCAGCTTCTGACGGAACACTTCATCGTACTGATGCCACGCCATACCACTAAAATTACGATATGCTTCAAGAATAATGTTCAGGTGCTGGAAAAGGCCACTACAATGCCCAGGATGTTTCTCACCAAGTACTGCAGAGTAAATACAGAAAGCTTGCAGCCAATTATTAAACAACCTTGGCATAGCATGCTTACTATAATCTTTACTTCTTTCTTATCCCGCACCACATTTTCCTTTGCAGACGACAAAAGGGACATGATCTCCACATATTCCATCCTCCAAATCCTCTTCTTTAACACACATTTCATTAACTCCAACACCCTTTTCCAACACCGGCAAATCATTAACTGCAGCATTGCTAGAAGCAACCTGTTTTTTACTATTACTCCAAACATCAGACGCTGTGTGAGGCACCTGCCTGTTAGCAATCTCTGCTAACAGCTTAACCAGCCCAGACAACAGCGTGGACTCAGACAAAGACAATACATGGAGACTCTCCCCATCCATATGATCCTCCTGGACTGCTCCAGAGGCTGTCTTCAATCTTCTGTGGAGGCTTGGAGGTGGCTCTACCCAACCAAGGGAGAGCCCCTCAACAAGCTGCCCCACCACTGCTTGGCTGCATGAAGGGCCCATGCTGTTTGCTTCCTGGATGGCCTCTACTGTATGTGGAATGCAACGTTCCACAGCTCCGCCCCTTGGCCGCCGATCCCTTGTGACGTCTTCACCCTGCGCTCCACAGGGCTCACCGCTCTGTACTCTTAAGTCCTCCCGCCTGGAGGACCGATGCTGCGTCTTCTTGCTTCCTGCTGCCGGCGATAGGCTCCCTGTTCCGCCTCAGGAGGAGGAGTATAGGCGCTCCTCAACTTCCTAGCTTTTTTGCAAGGAAGCGCTGACAACTCCCCCTTCCACTGACACGCATCCACATCCTCCTCCGTCACGTCCAGCGCTCCAGGGCTCTCATCTTCCGGCTCTTCCCACCTCAGCGGTCCAGCTCCACAGCGATTCTTCTCCATCGGTGGCCTCCGCTCTCAAGATCAGGATCTCGTCCATGTCCCAGGTCAGACACAGGTCCAGCGCAGATCAGGTCCTCTTCAGACTGGCACCACAGCTCAGTCAAGTGGTGCCATATAAAGGGGTCAGTTTCCCGCCGCAACCTGCTTCAACAAATCAACAGCTTGGATTTCTCCCCCAGCAATGGATGGCAACCAATTTGCAGCGACCTCACTACCCAGCAGAATCCGCTTCAAACCAGATTAACTTGGTCATCTTCTCTCAGGTAATTCTCCTGAGGTCATTTTACCTGTCAAATATAAAACAGACAAAGAGGGGGGGGGGGGGGGGGGAGAGAGAACATACAAACCCTAAAAAACCAAATGCCCTACCCTAAAGGTATATGTGCTTCCATGTGTCCCCCAAGCTAAACACTCTTGGGGGCCTATCCATTAGCCCAGCAGCTGCCAAGTACTGGTATTTATTTATTTTTTGGAGGTAGTTTGTGGAAATGGAGGATGAAGTTGTGGATTATCTTGTGATGGATTAAAAACAACATCCAAATATCCGCCCAGCAATACTAGACCCTCTGCAAATGCTGAAAATGCCCCTACCGATCTTAGCCTGTTTAGAGTAAGGGTCATAAAGATTACCCAATGTCACCCTTTCAATGTCACCCTATTTGACTATTTCAGAAAGCTGTACTTGCCCTTATCATCAGATAATGAATTGAGGTAAGTAAAGGGTGTCAGACTTGATGTTGTTTAAGAAAGTGCCATATTTGACCTATTTTCATAGGGTTATTCTAATGTCTTACATTATATGAGCAGTTATCAAGGTCAGAGTTGCAGTAGACATCAAGCTAATAGTCAAACTCCCCTTACCTACTCTTCTTCTAAGGTTAATGAGATGTAACCACCTTGGCTATGAGGATTAGAGAGGGGGAGGGGATACACAAAAGGTAAAGCAAAAACCATAACTACTCAAGTTTCAAAAGTAAACTTAGAGTACTTTCACACTAGCGTTTTTGTTTTCTGGTATTTAGTTCCGTCCTACGAACTCAATACCGGGGAAAAACTGATCAGTTTTATCCTAGTGCATTTGGAATGGAGAACATTCCGTTCAGGATGCATCAGGATGCATCAGATTAGTCCCTCTTATGTTTTTTTGATGGAGAAAATACCGCAGCATGCTGCAGTTTTATCTCAGGCCAAAAATACTGAACACTTGCCGGAATGCCGGATCCAGCATTAATTTATATTGAACTGTATTAGTGCCGGATTAAGTGTTCCGGAAAAACTGATCCAGCTTTTCGGTCTGCACATGTGCAGACCTTTAAAAATACTCCAAAATTTTTTACACCGGATCCATTTTTCCAGATGACACTGGAGAGACGGATCCGGTATTGCAATACATTTGTCAGACGGATCCGCATCAGTTTGCATCCGGATTGCCGGATCCAGCAGACAGTTCTGGCGACAGAACTGCCTGCTGGAATCCTCTGCCGCAAGTGTGAAAGTACCCTTAGCCATAAAATTTACAATAATTTCAAAGAAACATATCCCACTACATTCACTTGTCCCAAAAGTGGGAGCAGCATATGGTCAGTACATGAGTAAAGTGAACATTATACATTATACCAACCAACACCGCAAAAACTGGCTCATGTAGTGGAGATTTAACTGTGGTAAACATAGTATTTCAAAGGTTACCCATTAATAACTGTACTAAATCATAATGGAGATATAATTATACTAAGGACTACCTTTCCTTGTGGAAAGTCTTACCATAGTCCTTTCTAAGAAAGTCCTTATGGCAATACTAGTGAGAGAGTAGGAAGGACTATATACAGAGAGGTTTCCGCAGATCTCCAAAATATGAAGAAAGAAAGAAATTGCCCCAGCTTCAATTTGGTTCTACTGCCAGTTGTTAGGCATCATTTTCCCTGATTTCCTGAGCTTTGGGAGTGCCAACCTTTTCCCATGGCGTGGCAAATAGGAAAGGTTGTAGGGAAGCAATATCTTGTGCTTCATTCCAGTCCGCTGTATCCAACTGATCCACTCCGGGACTCTCTCATGCCTAAGCCAGGTCAGCATGTGCTCTGACAGTAAGTTTTATTCCCGGGCCATGGATAAGCAACCCAAAAAAGAGAAACCATTTGTAGGCAATGCATTTTTCTTTTAAAATGTCTAGTTAGGGTTTCAGTGGCCTACGTTTCTTTAAGGTCAGGGATGAAAGATCCTGGAAGATTGTGATACTTGAGCCCTCATAGGTAAGAGTCTGAGTATCTTTAGAGATTTTGAGGAACTTTTCCTTTGAAAAAATTCACCAGTCTACAGATCACGTCTCTTGGAGGATCCTGTGTTTTAGGTGGGGATTACAGAGACCAATGGCCACTATCTAAGGTGATACTGGCTGTGAAGTTGGGCCCAAGCATAGAGGAGAAAAGTTCAGTAAGAGCCAGCATTGGTGCTTTGAATGCAACCGTGTCTGGTGTCCCTTTGAACCTTACATTTTTTCTCCTGCCCCTGTTCTCTTGATCTTCAATCATGGAGTATAGAAGATTAATATATGCTTATGCATGATCCATATTATGAGCTAAGGCAGTATTATGTTCCAGTAGGTCTGACTGACAGGTTTCTAGAGCCTCCACTCTCATTGCCATTTGTTTAGGATGCTTTATTTCTTCCAGGTCTTGACTCAGTGAGTCAAACTGTACTAGAATCTACTAGAATCAAGCACATAAAAGTGCAAGAGACTAACAGCTCTCTAATAGTTGATATTTTGTCCATATCAGATCGTTGGCGTCGTTGGAGAAGACAAGCATTTTTGGAAGATTCCCCTGTTGCTTTGTCACATCCACAGAGATATTTGATTTTTTCATATATTTGTCCATGTCCCCCTGGCTTGAAGTTGTACGCATGTGGCTAGGCGCTTCTTTAAGGCGATCTTTCCCATATTTGACCATGATACTTCACAGATAAGAGTTTTATAATGCCTGTTTGATATTGGTCAGCGTAGAGAATTAAATCTCATTACATTTTGATAATGAAAGGTTTGCATTTGAGGGATAGTAAATCACACGGTTTCTAAAAAGCACTGAACTGTAGCAAGCAGCACAGAGGTCCGCAGAAGTTGTCAGTAAAGAGAAGGCCACTAGATGGTGCTGTTGATTAAGATGTGAAGAGTACCAACAACAATGTGGTAAATTTGTTATATGGTACAGTGTCCACTATTTGAGAATACACCCTTCTTGCATCATGGGAGTTTTTTTCTTTATGCAGTATAGAGTCTCTCTGTAGTTAGTAGTTATATTATAGCTGTGGGCCTCAGGTTAGTATTCATTAAATAGTCCCCTTGTGTACTTTAATCTGTTATCTCTTAACTATAGTTTGAGAGACTTTTCTTTCTGAAGGCTGTAGGTAGAGCTCTGTACCCATATTTTGGAGTAATATCCAGCAGAGCAGTCCCTGGAGTGGGTCTTGGAAATCTCCAGGAGGCAAAAGGTGAGTAAGAAGACTCTTGCACTGCAGGATGAGATGCTTAGGGTGGTCCGCTTTGATGTTGGCAGGGCCGTCTTCACCAAGGGGCAAAAGGGGCAGCTTCCCCAGTTGCTCCTGGGGGGCCCAAGGCAGCTGCCTCTTGAGCCCTGCTAGCCACCGCCCCGGGTGTCAGGCTGTCAGCTACACAAGGGGTGCTGCCATGCCTGCCGGCACTGAGTCCAGGCATCGTACTGTTAGAGCTGTGAATGTGATCTAGGACCTTAGATGACATCATCACCATGTGACCAGTAACCTAGCAATATTACTGGTCATATAGCTATGAGGTCATCACAGGTCCTAACAACTAGTGTTGCAGGAGAAGTTTGTCTTAACTGTGGAGCTTTTTTTGTGAAGAAAAAGGTGACAGGGGCTGTTATGCTAATATACTGTAAACTACTGTATAGTGGGGTGCTGTATACTGTGTGGGGGCCTGTATACTGTAGGGGCCTGTATACTGTGGGGGGCATGTATACTGTGTGGGACTGTATACTGTGTGGGACTGTATACTATGGGGGGCTTTATATACTGTGGGGGGCTGTATACTGTGGGGGGCCTGTATACTGTGGGGGGCTTTATACTGTGGGGGGCCTGTATACTGTGGGGGCCTGTGAACTGTGGGGGCCTGTATACTGTGGGGGGCTGTATACTGTGTGGGACTGTATACTGTGTGGGACTGTATACTGTGGGGGGCCTGTATACTGTGGGGGGGCTGTGTACTGTGGGGGGCCTGTATACTGTGGGGGCCTGTATACTGTGTGGGACTGTATACTGTGGGGGGCCTGTATACTGTGTGGGACTGTATACTGTGGGGGTCTGTATACTGTGGGGGGGGGGCTGTATACTGTGGGGGGCTGTATACTGTGGGGGCTGTATAATGTAGGGGGGCTGTATAGTGTGGGGGGGGCTGTATAGTGTAGGGGCCTGTATAGTGTGGGGGGACTGTATAGTGTGGGGGGCTGTATACTGTGTGGGGGCCTGTATAGTGTGGGGGTCTGTATACTGTATACTGTGGGTGCTGTATATTGTGGAGTGCTATACTGCTGTACTGTATACTGTGGGGGATGTATAGTGTGGAGTGTTATACTGCTGTACTGTATAGTGTGGGGGACTGTATAGTGTGGGGTGTTGTATCATGTATAGTTTGGGATGCTGTATACGGTGAGGTGCTATACTGCTCTACTGTATACTGTGAGGTGTTGTATACTGTGGGGTGCTGTATACTGTGGGCTGCTATACTGATCTACTATATACTGTGGGTGCTGTATATTGTGGAGTGCTATACTGCTGTACTGTATACTGTGGGGGTCTGTATACTGTGGGTGCTGTATACTGTGGGGGGGGCCTGTATACTGTGTGGGGGCTGTATACTGTGGGGGCTGTATAATGTAGGGGGGCTGTATACTGTGGGGGGGCTGTATAGTGTAGGGGCCTGTATAGTGTGGGGGGACTGTATAGTGTGGGGGGCTGTATACTGTGTGGGGGCCTGTATACTGTGTGGGGGCCTGTATAGTGTGGGGGTCTGTATACTGTATACTGTGGGTGCTGTATATTGTGGAGTGCTATACTGCTGTACTGTATACTGTGGGGGATGTATAGTGTGGAGTGATATACTGCTGTACTGTATAGTGTGGGGGACTGTATAGTGTGGGGTGTTGTATCGTGTATAGTTTGGGATGCTGTATACGGTGAGGTGCTATACTGCTCTACTGTATACTGTGAGGTGTTGTATACTGTGGGGTGCTGTATACTGTGGGCTGCTATACTGATCTACTATATACTGTGGGTGCTGTATATTGTGGAGTGCTATACTGCTGTACTGAATACTGTGGGGGTCTGTATACTGTGGGTGCTGTATAGTGTGGAGTGCTATACTGTATAGTGTGGGGGGCTGTATCGTGTATACGGTGAGGTGCTATACTGCTCTACTGTATACTGTGAGGTGTTGTATACTGTGGGGTGCTGTATACTGCTCTACTATATACTGTGGGGTACTGTATAGTGTGGGGTGCTATACTGCATACTGTGTGGTGCTGTATACTATAGGGTTGCTATACTGCATACTGTGGGGTGCTGGGGTGCACTGTAATACTAGGGTGAGCCGAGCCCTGGTCTCCTTCCTGCAGAGCGGTGCCCACTTCCAGCCTGAGCCCAGCTGCCCAGAGCACTGATCCTGAGCCGCTGGAGTCTTCAGAACTGGAGGTATTTACAGTCATTCACTGTACTCTACCAGATGTGTGGATTTTTTGTGTGTGTGTTGTGGTGGAGGGTGTGATTGCCTGCTAAGGTGTGGGAAGGCTGGATCCAAGGGGCCCAAGTAAATTTTTGCCCAGGGTCCAGCCAATATTAAAGACGGCCCTGGATGTTGGTAGGCAGCACAGCTTAATATGTACAAAGTACAGCTTAATAAGTACAAAGATGACAAAGATGTATACAGTTTTACTACAGTGCCTACCGTCTAAACTGTATACATCTTTGTCATAAAAAAATGAGCCAGACAGTAGACAAGCAGCAAACATTAAGAAAAAAACAGGTATGTCCTATTTTGAAGCTCTACACTGGTGACTTACTTTAAAGTGAATCTTAAATTCTTAAATGCTATTTCATTTCTTAAGTAAATAGGCCAACTTTCCATGCTTATTTATTTTTTGCTACATTTCAATAGGGGTCTGAGCTCTGTTTTTCTGCTGAGCTGTAAAATGTCCGTTGTAGCTGAAAAATCCCCTGTGTATCATCCATTCAGGGTGTGTTTCAGACTACTTTAGACTGGTAGTCTGAAACACACCCTTGGTTCAGGCCAATCTCCATCCACCCTGCAGCGAAGCCTCCTTAGATTGGCTGCTGTGTGTAAACAGAAGTCTTTCACAGGCTCACCGGGAGACAGTGCATAGAGAGATGATTTCTAGAACCATAAGGAAAGAATGATTTGAACTAGAATCAATCAATAACAAGAACCATTTCTTGTGAATTACAGAGGAGTGATGTCAAATTAATTCCATATATTTATTATACTCACTTATATAATGCTACTATGTTCCACAGCGCTTTACAGACATTAGCATCCAACTGTCCCAAGTGGGGCTCACAATCCAAGTTCCCTCTCAGTATGTATTTGGAGTGTGGAAGGAAACCCACACAAACATGGGGAGAACATACAAACTCCATGCAGATGTTGTCCTTGGTTGGATTCAAACCCAGGACCCATGTGCTGCAAGGCACCAGTGCTAACCACTGAGCCACCATGTAGTAAACTCAAGTATCTTCCACATATCATTAATGTGAATTTTACTGCACAATTTTATATTGACATTGGTTCTTGCCCAATTCCTTGCATTGGTTGGGAACTGGAGAGAACACAGAAGCATATGGTGAACTTAAAGGGATTTTCTGGGACCAAAGTCACATTTAGAAAAAGTTCTCTCTCCTTGCTAAATTTTTGTACCTGGGGTATCTCCATGCAGGGGCTCTGTCGCATGTTCCAGAGCTCTATGAGCGCTTTCCATGAGTCAATAATGATACCTGTGGCATACCATTCTGAACACTGTGGAAGAAAGAGTTCAATGGGAGAACAGAATGTCACAGAAGTGGAAACATTACAATGCCGTGGGTCATA
Source organism: Bufo gargarizans (assembly GCF_014858855.1). Classification (NCBI taxonomy): domain Eukaryota; kingdom Metazoa; phylum Chordata; class Amphibia; order Anura; family Bufonidae; genus Bufo; species Bufo gargarizans. The sequence goes on from NC_058082.1 coordinate 353,288,383, forward strand.
TGATCAGAATTTCAATCGCAGGAATGGTGAAAATCTTGAATCGGGGGATGGTATATATATATGCAATAGCTATGGTCAGGGAAAACCTTTTAAAGTTAAAGGAACAAACTTTTGGTATAAGATAGTAGAGCTCTGTACACAACCACATTTTTGTTTTCTGTGATTTCCATTATGAATAGAAGCCACAACTCTGAGACTGACCTAAATCATGTCTAGCAGGATCCAGATGTCTTATAATGAGGTTTGAGAGGTTTCCAGTGAGATTTCTATTATTTTGATTGCAAGACTAGCATTATAATCTGATTATAGACAGGCTGGGACTGGCCCACAGGGGAACAGGTGAATCCCATGGTGGGCCACTAAACAAGGTGGGCCCCTAGTCTCTCACCCATTTTACAGTAGACTGACAGCACTAGATATAGATAGGCACAGGGCCGGCTCCAGGTTCATGTGGGCCTTTGGGCGATAAAGTCTCAGTGGCCCCCCTTGTGGCATTTTGCACAGCACTTCCAGCAATGAAACTGCATGTATTATAGATTAAATACCTTACACAGAGCATGCTACAGAGTGGATATATATGGATCAGTCCTTATGTGCCTACTTTTACTTTCTACCCAGTGCTTCAGTCCCTCAGGTCTACTCACAGATATGTACCCCCTCACAGTAGATATGCCAAGATATGCACAACCGTCACAGTAGTTTTGTACAGATGTGTGTCCCTTCACAGTAGTTATAACCTCTCTGTGCCCCTTTTCACAGTTGTAATGCCCTATCTGTGCCCCCTTCATAGTAATAATCCCCATTGTGCCTCCTTCACAGTAATAATGCACACTGTGCCCCCTACACAGTAATAATGCCCACTGTGACCCCTTCATTGTAGTAATGCCCTCTGGCTCTGTGCCCCCTCCATAGTAGAAATTCCCATTGTGCCCCCTTCACATTAGTAATGCCCTCTGTGCCCCCCGAGTAGTAATGCCCTCTGTGCCCCCTCCATAGTAGAAATATTTTCTGTGCCCCCTCCATAGTAATAAAAACCTCTGTGCCCCCTCCATAGTAATAAAGACCTCTGTGCCCCCTCCATAGTAATAAAGACCTCTGTGCCCCCTCCATAGTAATAAAGACCTCTGTTCCCCCTCCATAGTAATAAAGACCTCTGTGCCCCCTCCATAGTAATAAAGACCTCTGTGCCCCCTCCATAGTAATAAAGTCATCTGTGCCCCCTCTATAGTAATAAAGACCTCTGTGCCCCCTGCATAGTAATAAAGTCCTCTGTGCCCCCTCCAAAGTAATAAAGTCCTATGTGCCCCCTCCATAGTAATAAAGTCCTATGTGCCCTCTCTATAGTAATAAAGTCCTCTGTGCCCCCTCCATAGTAAAAAAGTCCTCTGTGCCCCCTCCATAGTAATAAAGTCCTCTGTGCCCCCCTCCATAGTAATAAAGCCCTCTGTGCCCCATCTGTATATATATATATAAAAAAAAAAAACAATAACTACTCACATTTAGGGATGAGCGGCAGGTGCAATATTCAAATTTGTGATATTTTGCGAATATTTGAGCGAATATTCACCATATATTCGCGAATTCGAGAATTCATTATCTCCAGTCATTATTTTCTTGATTGCAGAAATCGGCATTAAATTATAAAAATTTGCATTATGAAAATTCACATTACGAAAATTCGCAATCAACACTACTCCTAAAGTCAAAGTTATCGCAGCCTTTTCATTGGCCCACAAGCTAGAAGAAGGGAGGGATCATGTGTACTAATTAAAAAAAAATCTTGAATATTCAAATTTCTGATTTTCAGGGTTGCGGCGCCCTGAGGTCTAGGGGGAGGTGTGGTCATATTGGTTCTTCACCCCCCTGCCAAACCCCGTGGGCTCTCCCTCCAGGGAGAGTCCAGACCTTTGTTGAAGCTCCTGGCTGACGCCTTGGGTGGCAGCTTAGACGAAAGCCGGGAGCACAGATGCGTGTACCCTTGGCTTCGGCTGAAGGTTGCCATTTGTCCCAGTACCTTGCAGGAGCTTCGGCCCCGGAGGGATAGGGAATGGTTTGTGGGGGGCCCTTCTCTTATGGACAGGGCCTGCGATGGACCGCGACCTAGTCCTTGTTTTTGTGTGGCACGCTGCACGATTTTGTTGCACGGGGTGAGAAAGCATGACTTTGGGCTTATATATAAAAAAATAATAATGCTTGCCTGCCAAATGTGTGTGCAAAAGGGGGGTATATTTAACACACAATACTGTCACATGTACTTTCTATAGGCCTTGTCTGTTTGTGTATATAGTTACAAATGCACAAAGCAAACTTCAGTTAGGTGTTACTGTTTTCGGTGTTTCTTATACTGCATATGTATAAAAATGTACAGTGTTTTAATAAAAACTACATTTACAATGCTCTGACATTTTACAAATCCAGGGCTTTAGCCGGATATCACATGCTCTAAGTATTCTGCCTAGTGATATTGATGCTTGAATCCAGATCTCCCTCTAGTGATAAAACATAGTTGCTCCATTATTTTATTACAGTATTTCAATTTGTGTCCATGTAGTGATGCTAATTCCTTGTAAGAAATATGAGGAATTAGATGAGGAGCATGTTACGTTGAATGCAGGTTCTGGTCTGATAAACTTTAATTATATTGCAGTTCTGGAGAAGATTCGCAGTGCAGTAGGCAGCTCCCAGCTCCTAATGTCTCAGAAAGTCCAGCAGTTTTTCAGACTTTGCCAGCAGAATATGGTAAGTGATTATTTTCTTGACCTAGACAATAATCATACTGTATAACTGCCATTGCAGTTTTTATTTTTCTGTTGACATGCAATACGAATATGGGCTTGTTTTTTTGTGGGATGATTTGGCTTTTTATGGCACAATTTTAGAGTACATATAATGTATTGTATAATTTTTCTTAATTTTTGAGAGTAGAGTTGAAAAAACATCAGTTTTTTGGATTCTGTATTTATGGCATTCATTGTGCAGTATAAACGCATGAACTTTATTCTGCAGGTCAGTATGGTTACAGCGATACCGGATCTATGTTTTTTTGTTTTAGTTTTCACAGTAATTATTTTTTTTTAAACAAATTGTGTTGTGGCTTTCCAAGACCAGTTAGCTGTGTGAGGACTGTTTTGTGGGACAGCATGTACTGTTTAAAGGGGTTGTCCAGCCTTTTGAAGTGATGACCTATCCTCAGGATAGGCCATCACTACCTGATCAGCAGAAGTCTGACACACCGCACCCCCATGGATCAGCTGTTCTGTGAAGCACTAGAGCTACACAGCACTGGAACCAAAAATCAAATTACCGCTAAGATCAGAAGGTAGCATTTAAAAAAATAAAAAGCACAGTGAAAACACATAAAAAACCATGAAACCTGCAAAAATAGCCCCAAAAATTTGAAACTAGACTATTTTTGGGGAGATGGGATATTCCTTGACCAGCAATACTGACTATTTTTACATAGTTTTTTCACCATGCAGTGATAATTTTATAGTTTACATTGTTATGGATAGAGCAATAAAAATATGTGTAGTTTAAAGCCATGATAAGGCATGTATTCAGGGAAAAGCAATACATGGGCATCGTCCGTGGTGCAGCCGCATGGGGATCTTTTTGCAGTGTGGAGGCACAGAACGGAACCCCAGGAAGCACTCCGTAGTGCTTCCGTAGTGTTCCGTTCCGTGCTTCCGTTCCGCATCTCAGGGTTTACGGACCCATTGAAGTAAATGGGTCCGCATCCTTGATGCGGAATGCACACGGAACAGTGCCTGTGTATTGCGGATCTGCAAATGTGGTCCACAATACGGCAACGGGCAGCACATGTTTGTGTGAACGAGCCCTTACTTGGGATTTTTTTTCCATCAAAAAGTTTACTGATCTCTTTTTTTAATATTGCTGAAGCATATGCTCAAAGTAAGCAAAACATAAGATGTAAACAGTAATCTTTTATTACTAAACATTAAAGTTAACAGGTCCTCCTTAAAAGGGTTTTCCATGACTTAAATATTGGTGATTTATCTGTAGGATCCTGAATATCAGATTGGTGGGAGGCTCATAATCAGCTCTCCGGTCTTCCCACTGCCAGCCAGAGATGCGCTGAGAAGGTAGAGGGAGGCTCAACTGGCAGAAATTAGCATTGGTAGCAGATAAACTGCAGTGAAGCACTGCCCATATTACACTTTAGGGAGGCAGGACTGGGGTAAGGAGGCAGGGACTGGAACAGGGAGATTAAAGGCCCCTCATGCCGCTGTCAATAGCGACTGCGGCATCTGTGGGGTTAGATAGATGGAGGGGGCTCCCTCTGACTGGAGCCCCCACAGCAAAATTATAGGGCTAAAATTGGTTGACAACTTGGGGCCTTGTGTAGGTTTCCAGGCATGTCATGGCTATCTGTTTGAAAAGCCATGGTACGGCTGCACAGGCAGCCTTTCAGAATACCATGGACTGCAGTAGTATCTTATCACATATTTATGTCCCCAAGGGGTTCAAAATTTACAGTAAATAAAATAATTGTTTACAAAATTTTCAAACTATTATGGTCACCTTGTTTTTAAAGAAAACAAATTGAATAAAAACTGATAAAAAAAATTGTTTGTACCCTAAAATAGTACCAATAAAATGTACAGTTCGTCCCACAAAAGCAAGCCCTACACAGCTCTATATATATACATGAAATGAAAAAGTTATCAGATTCAGAATATGGTGATGCAAAGAAAAAATTTTTTTTTTAAAGAAGTAAAACATAATAAAAACTATAAAAATTTGGTATAGCTGTAATTGTGTCAACCTGCATGTCATGTCATTTTTAACGATTGGCAAATCCCCCAAAACCTTGGTGGAATTGTGTGTTTTTTTTTTATTTCCACCCACAAATATTTCTTTCCTATTTTCCAATACAAGCTACAGGAAATGTAATTAAATACCATTAAAAAAAATACAACTTATCATGCATATGGTTTTGTGAATTAAAATTGTAAAAATATTGGCTTTTGTAAGTTTGAAATAATGAAAATGCAAATACAAAAATTGGCCTGGTCTTTAAGAGGTTAACAAAACAAGCAAATTAGTGTGGGTCAGTAATAATGTATCTTCAGTTTCAAACTTGAAGTTCTTCACTTTATAACTTTTTTCAGGACCCCACATCATTTCCCCTACCCACTTCTCAAGACCTGGCTGGTTTCTGGGACCTCCTTCAGCTATCCTTTGAGGACGTGGGTATGAAATTTGCAGAGTTGCAGCAGATAAAAGACAATGGATGGAAATTATTGGAATGCAAGGTATAGGACTTTTAATATTTGTGTGGAACATTATGTGAGATAACATTTATAGATCAGACAAGTGGTCTACGTGCACATATCACTTTGTCAAAAACAAAAACAGCACTTAAAACCATATTAACTTAGTCTCTATCCACAGAATAGAGGATAGCATCTGATTGATGGTGGTCTGACTACTATGACGTCCACTGATCACAAGAACGGTGGTCACAAGTCCCTAGTTGAATGGTGTGGCCGTCAAGCATGTCCGCTGCCGCTCCATTTATTCTTCCTGGGACTGCTGTAAAAAAAAATTGGTGCAAAAACTTGATTGATTTGTAGCAAGAAAAGTGGGTGTGCTAATTTTGTTAATATACTTTTAGGCTTATTCCATAGAGAAAAAAAGGGAAAACAATATAGCAGATTTCAACAGAAATTCATTCAGATAATTCTGAATATACCAAATTTCTAGAGAGGCATACAGCCACACACCATTAAATATATTAGGCACAATTCTCACCAACTATTTCATTGGTGTAACTTCAATTTCATTGGTGTAAAATACGCAATTATTATTAATGGTGTGTCATTATTTCTAAAACTGATCGAAGTCTATCAAACTACATATTCCAAAATATGGTGTTGGAAATTAATTACATAAATCATATCCAAGCTGCTAGATGTCTCCTGATATTTTATAAAGTAGATATTGATTAATACCCTTATAAATCAATTATTTATACACTTATTACCTATACTTATTATTAACAACTATATTAAAAATACAAGGGTACCTGTAGCCTCACTGAAATTCACTGAAATGTTCTGGTCCTTGCATGTCTTGTTATATATGTACAGCTGAAATATATTTTATCTGACTAGACAGAGCATTAACTTTGAACTTACCATAAATGGTCCCTATACTTTCAACAAACTTTGCATGAATCAATAATAAATGTGAATATAAGAAATATAATAAACTTTGTTTTATCAGAGACAAATGAGAAAGAGGCATTTTTCTTTGGTAAGACATATTATAAAGTATTTAATATTTACCTGTTTTACTGATTTATGCAATGTTTATTGATGGTTAGTGACTAGAGTTGAGCGAACACCTGGATGTTCGGGTTCGAGAAGTTCGGCCGAACATCCCGGAAATGTTCGGGTTCGGGATCCGAACCCGATCCGAACTTCGTCCCGAACCCGAACCCCATTGAAGTCAATGGGGACCCGAACTTTTCGGCACTAAAAAGGCTGTAAAACAGCCCAGGAAAGAGCTAGAGGGCTGCAAAAGGCAGCAACATGTAGGTAAATCCCCTGCAAACAAATGTGGATAGGGAAATGAATTAAAATAAAAATTAAATAAATAAAAATTAACCAAAATCAATTGGAGAGAGGTTCCATAGCAGAGAATCTGGCTTCCCGTCACCCACCACTGGAACAGTCCATTCTCAGATATTTAGGCCCCGGCACCCAGGCAGAGGAGAGAGGTCCCGTAACAGAGAATCTGTCTTCATGTCAGCAGAGAATTAGTCTGCATGTCATAGCAGAGAATGAGGCTTCACGTCAGCCACCACTGCAACAGTCCATTGGCATATATTTAGGCCCAGCACCCAGGCAGAGGAGGGAGGTCCCGTAACAGAGAATCTGTCTTCATGTCAGCAGAGAATTAGTCTGCATGTCATAGCAGAGAATGAGGCTTCACGTCAGCCACCACTGCAACAGTCCATTGGCATATATTTAGGCCCAGCACACACACAGGCAGAGGAGAGAGGTCCCGTAACAGAGAATCTGGCTTCATGTCAGCAGAGAATCAGTCTGCATGTCATAGCAGAGAATGAGGCTTCACGTCAGCCACCACTGCAACAGTCCATTGGCATATATTTAGGCCCAGCACACACACAGGCAGAGGAGAGAGGTCCCGTAACAGAGAATCTGGCTTCATGTCAGCAGAGAATCAGTCTGCATGTCATAGCAGAGAATGAGGCTTCACGTCAGCCACCACTGCAACAGTCCATTGGCATATATTTAGGCCCAGCACCCAGGCAGAGGAGGGAGGTCCCGTAACAGAGAATCTGTCTTCATGTCAGCAGAGAATTAGTCTGCATGTCATAGCAGAGAATGAGGCTTCACGTCAGCCACCACTGCAACAGTCCATTGGCATATATTTAGGCCCAGCACACACACAGGCAGAGGAGAGAGGTCCCGTAACAGAGAATCTGGCTTCATGTCAGCAGAGAATCAGTCTGCATGTCATAGCAGAGAATGAGGCTTCACGTCAGCCACCACTGCAACAGTCCATTGGCATATATTTAGGCCCAGCACACACACAGGCAGAGGAGAGAGGTCCCGTAACAGAGAATCTGGCTTCATGTCAGCAGAGAATCAGTCTGCATGTCATAGCAGAGAATGAGGCTTCACGTCAGCCACCACTGCAACAGTCCATTGGCATATATTTAGGCCCAGCACCCAGGCAGAGGAGGGAGGTCCCGTAACAGAGAATCTGTCTTCATGTCAGCAGAGAATTAGTCTGCATGTCATAGCAGAGAATGAGGCTTCACGTCAGCCACCACTGCAACAGTCCATTGGCATATATTTAGGCCCAGCACCCAGGCAGAGGAGGGAGGTCCCGTAACAGAGAATCTGTCTTCATGTCAGCAGAGAATTAGTCTGCATGTCATAGCAGAGAATGAGGCTTCACGTCAGCCACCACTGGAACAGTCCATTCTCAGATATTTAGGCCCCGGCACCCAGGCAGAGGAGAGAGGTCCCGTAACAGAGAATCTGTCTTCATGTCAGCAGAGAATTAGTCTGCATGTCATAGCAGAGAATGAGGCTTCACGTCAGCCACCACTGCAACAGTCCATTGGCATATATTTAGGCCCAGCACACACACAGGCAGAGGAGAGAGGTCCCGTAACAGAGAATCTGGCTTCATGTCAGCAGAGAATCAGTCTGCATGTCATAGCAGAGAATGAGGCTTCACGTCAGCCACCACTGCAACAGTCCATTGGCATATATTTAGGCCTAGCACACAGGCAGAGCAGAGAGGTCCCGTAACAGACAATCTGGCTTCATGTCAGCAGAGAATCAGTCTGCATGTCATAGCAGAGAATGAGGCTTCACGTCACCCACCACTGCAACAGTCCATTGGCATATATTTAGGCCTAGCACACAGGCAGAGCAGAGAGGTCCCGTAACAGAGGATCTGGCTTCATGTCAGCAGAGAATCAGTCTGCATGTCATAGCAGAGAATGAGGCTTCACGTCACCCACCACTGCAACAGTCCATTGGCATATATTTAGGCCTAGCACACAGGCAGAGCAGAGAGGTCCCGTAACAGACAATCTGGCTTCATGTCAGCAGAGAATCAGTCTGCATGTCATAGCAGAGAATGAGGCTTCACGTCACCCACCACTGCAACAGTCCATTGGCATATATTTAGGCCTAGCACACAGGCAGAGCAGAGAGGTCCCGTAACAGACAATCTGGCTTCATGTCAGCAGAGAATCAGTCTGCATGTCATAGCAGAGAATGAGGCTTCACGTCACCCACCACTGCAACAGTCCATTGGCATATATTTAGGCCTAGCACACAGGCAGAGCAGAGAGGTCCCGTAACAGACAATCTGGCTTCATGTCAGCAGAGAATCAGTCTGCATGTCATAGCAGAGAATGAGGCTTCACGTCACCCACCACTGCAACAGTCCATTGGCATATATTTAGGCCTAGCACACAGGCAGAGCAGAGAGGTCCCGTAACAGAGGATCTGGCTTCATGTCAGCAGAGAATCAGTCTGCATGTCATAGCAGAGAATGAGGCTTCACGTCACCCACCACTGCAACAGTCCATTGGCATATATTTAGGCCTAGCACACAGGCAGAGCAGAGAGGTCCCGTAACAGACAATCTGGCTTCATGTCAGCAGAGAATCAGTCTGCATGTCATAGCAGAGAATGAGGCTTCACGTCACCCACCACTGCAACAGTCCATTGGCATATATTTAGGCCTAGCACACAGGCAGAGCAGAGAGGTCCCGTAACAGACAATCTGGCTTCATGTCAGCAGAGAATCAGTCTGCATGTCATAGCAGAGAATGAGGCTTCACGTCACCCACCACTGCAACAGTCCATTGGCATATATTTAGGCCTAGCACACAGGCAGAGCAGAGAGGTCCCGTAACAGAGGATCTGGCTTCATGTCAGCAGAGAATCAGTCTGCATGTCATAGCAGAGAATGAGGCTTCACGTCACCCACCACTGCAACAGTCCATTGGCATATATTTAGGCCTAGCACACAGGCAGAGCAGAGAGGTCCCGTAACAGACAATCTGGCTTCATGTCAGCAGAGAATCAGTCTGCATGTCATAGCAGAGAATGAGGCTTCACGTCACCCACCACTGCAACAGTCCATTGGCATATATTTAGGCCTAGCACACAGGCAGAGCAGAGAGGTCCCGTAACAGACAATCTGGCTTCATGTCAGCAGAGAATCAGTCTGCATGTCATAGCAGAGAATGAGGCTTCACGTCACCCACCACTGCAACAGTCCATTGGCATATATTTAGGCCTAGCACACAGGCAGAGCAGAGAGGTCCCGTAACAGACAATCTGGCTTCATGTCAGCAGAGAATCAGTCTGCATGTCATAGCAGAGAATGAGGCTTCACGTCACCCACCACTGCAACAGTCCATTGGCATATATTTAGGCCTAGCACACAGGCAGAGCAGAGAGGTCCCGTAACAGAGGATCTGGCTTCATGTCAGCAGAGAATCAGTCTGCATGTCATAGCAGAGAATGAGGCTTCACGTCACCCACCACTGCAACAGTCCATTGGCATATATTTAGGCCTAGCACACAGGCAGAGCAGAGAGGTCCCGTAACAGACAATCTGGCTTCATGTCAGCAGAGAATCAGTCTGCATGTCATAGCAGAGAATGAGGCTTCACGTCACCCACCACTGCAACAGTCCATTGGCATATATTTAGGCCTAGCACACAGGCAGAGCAGAGAGGTCCCGTAACAGACAATCTGGCTTCATGACAGCAGAGAATCAGTCTGCATGTCATAGCAGAGAATGAGGCTTCACGTCAGCCACCACTGCAACAGTCCATTGGCATATATTTAGGCCTAGCACACAGGCAGAGCAGAGAGGTCCCGTAACAGACAATCTGGCTTCATGACAGCAGAGAATCAGTCTGCATGTCATAGCAGAGAATCAGGCTTCATGTCAGCCACCACTGCAACAGTCCATTGTCATAAATTTAGGCCCAGCACCCAGGCAGAGGAGAGAGGTCCCGTAACAGAGAATCTGGCTTCATGTCAGCAGAGAATCAGTCTTCATATCATAGCAGAGAATCAGGCTTCACGTCACCCACCACTGTAAGAGTCAATTTTCATAAATTTAGGCCCAGCACCCAGGCAGAGGAGAGAGGTCCCGTAACAGACAATCTGGCTTCATGTCAGCAGAGAATCAGTCTTCATATCATAGCAGAGAATCAGGCTTCACGTCACCCACCACTGCAACAGTCAATTTTCATAAATTTAGGCCCAGAACCCAGGCAGAGGAGAAAGGTCCCGTAACAGACAATCTGGCTTCATGTCAGCAGAGAATCAGTCTTCATATCATAGCAGAGAATCAGGCTTCACGTCACCCACCACTGCAACAGTCAATTGTCATAAATTTAGGCCCAGCACCCAGGCAGAGGAGAGAGCTCCCGTAACAGAGGATCTGGCTTCATGTCAGCAGAGAATCAGTCTGCATGTCATAGCAGAGAATGAGGCTTCACGTCACCCACCACTGCAACAGTCCATTGGCATATATTTAGGCCTAGCACACAGGCAGAGGAGAGGTTCATTCAACTTTGGGTAGCCTCGCAATATAATGGTAAAATGAAAATAAAAATAGGATTGAATGAGGAAGTGCCCTGGAGTCCAATAATATATGGTTATGGGGAGGTAGTTAATGTCTAATCTGGACAAGGGACGGACAGGTCCTGTGGGATCCATGCCTGGTTCATTTTTATGAACGTCAGCTTGTCCACATTGGCTGTAGACAGGCGGCTGCGTTTGTCTGTAATGACGCCCCCTGCCGTGCTGAATACACGTTCAGACAAAACGCTGGCTGCCGGGCAGGCCAGCACCTCCAAGGCATAAAAGGCTAGCTCTGGCCACGTGGACAATTTAGAGACCCAGAAGTTGAATGGGGCCGAACCATCAGTCAGTACGTGGAGGGGTGTGCACACGTACTGTTCCACCATGTTAGTGAAATGTTGCCTCCTGCTAACACGTTGCGTATCAGGTGGTGGTGCAGTTAGCTGTGGCGTGTTGACAAAACTTTTCCACATCTCTGCCATGCTAACCCTGCCCTCAGAGGAGCTGGCCGTGACACAGCTGCCTTGGCGACCTCTTGCTCCTCCTCTGCCTTGGCCTTGGGCTTCCACTTGTTCCCCTGTGACATTTGGGAATGCTCTCAGTAGCGTGTCTACCAACGTGCGCTTGTACTCGCGCATCTTCCTATCACGCTCCAGTGCAGGAAGTAAGGTGGGCACATTGTCTTTGTAGCGTGGATCCAGCAGGGTGGCAACCCAGTAGTCCGCACAGGTTAAAATGTGGGCAACTCTGCTGTCGTTGCGCAGGCACTGCAGCATGTAGTCGCTCATGTGTGCCAGGCTGCCCAGGGATAAGGACAAGCTGTCCTCTGTGGGAGGCGTATCGTCATCGTCCTGCCTTTCCCCCCAGCCACGCACCAGTGATGGACCCGAGCTGCGTTGGGTGCCACCCCGCTGTGACCATGCTTCATCCTCATCCTCCTCCACCTCCTCCTCATCCTCGTCCTCCTCGTCCTCCAGTAGTGGGCCCTGGCTGGCCACATTTGTACCTGGCCTCTGCTGTTGCCAAAAACCTCCCTCTGAGTCACTTCGAAGAGACTGGCCTGAAAGTGCTAAAAATGACCCCTCTTCCTCCTCCTCCTCCTCCTCCTCCTGGGCCACCTCCTCTTCCATCATCGCCCTAAGTGTTTTCTCAAGGAGACATAGAAGTGGTATTGTAACGCTGATAACGGTGTCATCGCCACTGGCCATGTTGGTGGAGTACTCGAAACAGCGCAACAGGGCACACAGGTCTCGCATGGAGGCCCAGTCATTGGTGGTGAAGTGGTGCTGTTCTGTAGTGCGACTGACCCGTGCGTGCTGCAGCTGAAACTCCACTATGGCCTGCTGCTGCTCGCACAGTCTGTCCAGCATGTGCAAGGTGGAGTTCCACCTGGTGGGCACGTCGCATATGAGGCGGTGAGCGGGAAGGCCGAAGTTACGCTGTAGCGCAGACAGGCGAGCAGCAGCAGGATGTGAACGCCGGAAGCGCGAACAGACGGCCCGCACTTTATGCAGCAGCTCTGACATGTCGGGGTAGTTGTGAATGAACTTCTGCACCACCAAATTCAGCACATGCGCCAAGCAAGGGATGTGCGTCAAATTGGCTAGTCCCAGAGCTGCAACGAGATTTCGCCCATTATCACACACCACCAGGCCGGGCTTGAGGCTCACCGGCAGCAACCACTCGTCGGTCTGTTGTTCTATACCCCGCCACAACTCCTGTGCGGTGTGGGGCCTGTCCCCCAAACATATGAGTTTCAGAATGGCCTGCTGACGTTTACCCCGGGCTGTGCTGAAGTTGGTGGTGAAGGTGTGTGGCTGACTGGATGAGCAGGTGGAAGAAGAGGAGGAGGAAGCCGAGAAGGAGGAGGTGGCAACAGGAGGCAAAGAATGTTGCCCTGCGATCCTTGGCGGCGGAAGGACGTGCGCCAAACAGCTCTCCGCCTGGGGCCCAGCTGCCACTACATTTACCCAGTGTGCAGTTAGGGAGATATAGCGTCCCTGGCCGTGCTTACTGGTCCACGTATCTGTGGTTAGGTGGACCTTGCTACAGATGGCGTTGCGCAGTGCACACTTGATTTTATCGGATACTTGGTTGTGCAGGGAAGGCACGGCTCTCTTGGAGAAGTAGTGCCGGCTGGGAACAACATACTGTGGGACAGCAAGCGACATGAGCTGTTTGAAGCTGTCTGTGTCCACCAGCCTAAATGACAGCATTTCATAGGCCAGTAGTTTAGAAATGCTGGCATTCAGGGCCAGGGATCGAGGGTGGCTAGGTGGGAATTTACGCTTTCTATCAAATGTTTGTGAGATGGAGAGCTGAACGCTGGCGTGTGACATGGTTGAGACGCTTGGTGACGGAGGTGGTGGTGGTGGTGTTGGTGGTACATCCCCTGTTTGCTGGGCGGCAGGTGCCAACGTTCCTCCAGAGGCGGAGGAAGAGGCCGAGGCGGCAGCAGCAGAATAGGCCGAGGCGGCAGCAGCAGAAGAGGTAGCAGGGGGAGCCTGAGTGACTTCCTTGGTTTTAAGGTGTTTACTCCACTGCAGTTCATGCTTTGCATGCAGGTGCCTGGTCATGCAGGTTGTGCTCAGGTTCAGAACGTTAATGCCTCGCTTCAGGCTCTGATGGCACAGCGTGCAAACCACTCGGGTCTTGTCGTCAGCACATTGTTTGAAGAAGTGCCATGCCAGGGAACTCCTTGAAGCTGCCTTTGGGGTGCTCGGTCCCAGATGGCGGCGGTCAGTAGCAGGCGGAGTCTCTTGGCGGCGGGTGTTCTGCTTTTGCCCACTGCTCCCTCTTTTGCTACGCTGTTGGCTCGGTCTCACCACTGCCTCTTCCTCCGAACTGTGAAAGTCAGTGGCACGACCTTCATTCCATGTGGGGTCTAGGACCTCATCGTCCCCTGCATCGTCTTCCACCCAGTCTTGATCCCTGACCTCCTGTTCAGTCTGCACACTGCAGAAAGACGCAGCAGTTGGCACCTGTGTTTCGTCATCATCAGAGACATGCTGAGGTGGTATTCCCATGTCCTCATCATCAGGAAACATAAGTGGTTGTGCGTCAGTGCATTCTATGTCTTTCACCGCTGGGGAAGGGCTAGGTGGATGCCCTTGGGAAACCCTGCCAGCGGAGTCTTCAAACAGCATAAGAGACTGCTGCATAACTTGAGGCTGAGACAGTTTCCCTGGTATGCATGGGGGTGATGTGACAGACTGATGGGGTTGGTTTTCAGGCGCCATCTGTGCGCTTTCTGCAGAAGACTGGGTGGGAGATAATGTGAACGTGCTGGATCCACTGTCGGCCACCCAATTGACTAATGCCTGTACCTGCTCAGGCTTTACCATCCTTAGAACGGCATTGGGCCCCACCATATATCGCTGTAAATTCTGGCGGCTACTGGGACCTGAGGTAGTTGGTACACTAGGACGTGTGGATGTGGCAGAACGGCCACGTCCTCTCCCAGCACCAGAGGGTCCACTAACACCACCACGACCATGTCCACGTCCGCGTCCCTTACTAGATGTTTTTCTCATTGTTATGGTTCACCACAACAACAAATATATTATTTGGCCCAATGTATTGTATTCAAATTCAGCGGGATATAAATTTGAGGCCTAGTATTTAGGCGCTGGGTGACCGGTATGGATTTAGTGACAGAATTAGACTTGGAAATGCACAGAAGCGTGTGTGTGTGAAGTTATTCTGAATGACCCAATGTGCACCTTGAATATTATATACCCTTTTAGGGATAGATTTCAAATAGCTCTGATATAGCAGAAACCACTAAATTATGAAATTGCTAAATTGGGAATTGTACTTCAACCCAGAACAAAAAATGTGCTTTGACGGACACTAAATATCTTGCCCAGCAACAACAGTACAACGGTGGGTAACGAGAGATTTAGAGGGAATTAAATTTGAGGCCTAGTATTTAGGCGCTGGGTCACCGGTATGGATTTAGTGACAGAATTAGACTTGGAAATACACAGTAGCGGGTGTGTGTGAAGTTATTCTGAATGACCCTATGTGCACCTTCAATATTATATACCCTTTTAGGGATAGATTTCAAATAGCTCTGATATAGCAGAAACCACTAAATTATGAAATTGCTAAATTGGGAATTGTACTTCAACCCAGAACAAAAAATGTGCTTTGACGGACACTAAATATCTTGCCCAGCAACAACAGTACAGCGGTGGGTAACGAGAGATTTAGAGGGAATTAAATTTGAGGCCTAGTATTTAGGCGCTGGGTCACCGGTATGGATTTAGTGACAGAATTAGACTTGGAAATGCACAGAAGCGTGTGTGTGAAGTTATTCTGAATGACCCAATGTGCACCTTCAATATTATATACCCTTTTTGGGATAGATTTCAAATAGCTCTGATATAGCAGGAACCACTAAATTATGAAATTGCTAAATTGGGAATTGTACTTCAACCCAGAACAAAAAATGTGCTTTGACGGGCACTAAATAACTTTCCCAGCTACAACAGGACAACGGTAACGAGAGATTTAGAGGGATTTAAATTTGAGGCCTAGTATTTAGGCGCTGGGTGACCGGTATGGATTTAGTGACAGAATTAGACTGGGATATGGCCAAAAAATAACCACACTATTGCTGGTTAAATGCACTTGGTGACGGGCGCAGCTTGCCCCTGATGTAGTATATGGCCAAAAAATGAACAGACTATTGCTGGTTAAATGCACTTGGTGTCACAGCTTGACCAACCACACTACTGAGGGTTAAATGCACTTGGTGACGGGCGCAGCTTGCCCCTGATGTAGTATATGGCCAAAAAATAAACAGACTATTGCTGGTTAAATGCACTTGGTGTGACAGCTTCACCCTGATGTAGGCTTTAGCCAAAAAACAACCACACCATTGAGGGTTAAATGCACTTGGTGACAGGCGCAGCTTGCCCCTGATTTTGTATATGGCCAAAAAATGAACAGACTATTGCTGGTTAAATGCACTTGGTGTGACAGCTTCACCCTGATGTAGGCTTTAGCCAAAAAACAACCACACCATTGAGGGTTAAATGCACTTGGTGACAGGCGCAGCTTGCCCCTGATTTTGTATATGGCCAAAAAATGAACAGACTATTGCTGGTTAAATGCACTTGGTGTGACAGCTTCACCCTGATGTAGGCTTTAGCCAAAAAACAACCACACCATTGAGGGTTAAATGCACTTGGTGACAGGCGCAGCTTGCCCCTGATTTTGTATATGGCCAAAAAATGAACAGACTATTGCTGGTTAAATGCACTTGGTGTCACAGCTTCACCCTGATGTAGGCTTTAGCCAAAAAACAACCACACCATTGAGGGTTAAATGCACTTGGTCGCAGCTTGTGCTGGCGCACCACAAGACACAAAATGGCCGCCGATCACCCCAGAAAAATGAGACTGACAAACGGTCTGTGCAGCCTAAAAACAGTGAGCAATTGAGGATCAGCAGCTCAATGATCCACAGCTGCAGATCGATCAGTTAATCAAGTCCTTTGGAGGAGTTAATCTGCCTAATCTCGCCCTACTGTCGCAGCCGCAACCTCTCCCTACGCTAATCAGAGCAGAGTGACGGGCGGCGCTATGTGACTCCAGCTTAAATAGAGGCTGGGTCACATGGTGCTCTGGCCAATCACAGCCATGCCAATAGTAGGCATGGCTGTGATGGCCTCTTGGGGCAAGTAGTATGACGCTTGTTGATTGGCTGCTTTGCAGCCTTTCAAAAAGCGCCAAGAAAGCGTCACAAAAGCGCGAAGAAAGCGACGAACACCGAACCCGAACCCGGACTTTTACGAAAATGTCCGGGTTCGGGTCCGTGTCACGGACACCCCAAAATTCGGTACGAACCCGAACTATACAGTTCGGGTTCGCTCATCCCTATTAGTGACCATTTTATTTTTATTAAAGGGGTTAGCCACTTTCTCATGTAGGATAACTATATGCTCTTTGTTGATATTCTGCTCTGTTAGCTATATTTCATAAGCCATTTCCTTTTGTTTGCCATGTCTTTGTGCTGTCCGCATAGTGGTCCTGTCCATAAGATGACTGGTGATGGATGGTCAGGTGAACAGACACATTACTCAGCCTCCTCTATTCAAATACACTACAACTGCACTAAACTCCCGACAGGACAAGTGCAGATGGCAGGTGCTGTGCATTTGAAGGAGACATCACATGTGTCAGGATAACACGACTACTGTCACACACAAAACTACTTGCACGGTCACCCTAGGCAATGACCCCACAACTGGTTTACAGTATACTGTAATACAAGTGAGGACATCACACAAACAGGGAACAGACAAACAAAAGAGGGTAATCATACGGTAAAGGGTCAAATACTAGTAAGACAATGAAGTACAAAACACGCTAGAGGCAAACAAGAAAACCAAAGGTCAGAACCAGGAGGTCAATACAATACCAAATGGACAGAAGTCAAGACATGTAGTCACAATATAAAATCCAGAAATCCAAAGCCAAAGGAGTCTTCAATGCAACAAGGGAACAGCAGGTAGAGCCAGAGAACAAAAAACTCACATGCAAGCACTAGCCTTATATGCTGAGGAGAAAAAAGGTCACACCGGCGCCCCTAGATGCTGACGGCAGCTCATCCTGATGCTGTGGAGCCCCGGAACACCACCTCATTGGCCCGGGGCTCTGACATCACAGCAGGGTGCCCAGCAGCCCTGGTTCCCCCAGCAACCTGACGCCGCTGCCGCATGGAGGCAAGTGCAACCAGGGTAAATGTGACAACATGGAGCTGATTTGCTTGATCACATGACCCTCCTTCAGCAGCCATTTTATGGAAAGGACCCCAGCACAAAAGACTTGGCAAACAAGGGGGCCTAACTTAACAGATATAGAAAATGGCACAGAATTTCAACAGATGCTATATTAGTAAGTAGTCATAGTAAGTAGCATGTAATCATCTTACAAACACATTCATCACTAGTAAACAGAAAGTAGCCAACACCAAGGATGTGGCCTACCTGGAAAGGAATGCAGCCTTGTGGAGAGTGGATGTGGCTGCCAGGGGACTGGAGTACACTTACGACTTTTATGTGACTTGCGACAAAGCAATGATAAGTTTGCATCAAAATGTAGCTCCCCCTTAGTAAATGTAAACTGATAGGCATGGCTTGACCACCTAAAAATGCTGCAAATACAGTATGTCAAAATATGTTGCAAATTGTTACTCCACTGACAAAACATGAGAAATCACTCCACTTTTCTGGTGCAGCATATTTGATACATTACCCTCTAAGTTTACACTGCCTAAAAAGTAGACAGTATTAGTATCTCTACCATTATATCTATGTTGAACTGTATAAGCAAAGATAGTGTAACTTAGATTTTCGCTAAATGTATTTAATGTACAACTGAATTATAGCATTGATTATGTTCACCTTCTGAATGACATTTTTATAATTTTTAGGAGGAGAAGAAACTTCCTCCTCCCATACCAAAGAAGCCACTCCGTCAGAAGGTACATCCAGTCAAAGATCGTTCTTTGGATTCTGTTGACCGTCAGAGGCAAGAGGCCAGGAAGAGGCTACTGGCAGCTAAACGGGCTGCCTCTTACAGGCATAACTCTGCCACAGAGAGTGCCGACAGCATAGAGATTTACATCCCTGAAGCCCAGACTCGACTGTGAAGAGGACAATATAAACTAACCTTTTGTATGCGCTGTATATAATAATATACATATATACATAGATAATATTTAGAGATTATTCTAAGAAAAACAAAAAAGCTGAAAAAATGACCACAGCTGTGTATTTTTGGGGAGGCCCCTTTAACCCATACCAAACAAACCCTTCATCAAAATTCCTCCCCTACCAAGGGCAGAGCTAGTTAACCAATCAGTGCTGTCTCCATTGCAGAGGCTGGAGTGAATTACTTACACCTCTAGACTCATCCCTACCCCCTCTACCCTTACAAGTCATATGTAGCTTAAAAATGGCATGCTGCATTGTGTAGCAGTACTGAGTATGACCACAAGTAAACACTGTGTCAAAGTCTTTTTGTAGCTCCTTTTAGAGCTAGGTTTTACTGCGCCATGATGAGAGACGTTTAATGCCTGGAGGATGCCAAACTAGAAGAGATATTTTCATTAATTTTTATTTGTATTGGGAAAATCCTATTTTTTAGATACAAGGAGATACTCTGTATTGACCTGCAATGCAGTGTGTGAATGTCTGTGCTAGGTAGTGTTTAATTGCTCTGTGAACCTGCTGTGTACTGGTCCATGCATATTAGAGAATACAGGTTAACTCACTTATGTCGGGAGAAAGCATATACAGATAGGTATAAGGAACATTTTAATAAGGATTGTAATGTTATCATTTCTTATTTATAATCTGGCAACAAATATTCAGTTTAGTCCAATGGTGTATACAATATAATATTTAAAGAGATTCTCTATTGCTTGCTGCAGCTTTGCAAGTTCCTATAGAGATAAATGAAATTTTATCTGCTTAAAGATATACCCATCATTTGTGCTGACGATTTCTCTTTGAAGCAAGCACTTGGTGCATTTGTTTTTACATGACTACTTAGAAACTTTAGCACACTATAGAAAACCTATTACAGTAAATTTAGCTGAAAGCTGGTCTACAAAAGGGAGTCTATCATTTGGACTGGAGTTCTGACCCACAATAAATACAATATTTTCATTACAATAGTTCTTTACAAATGTTAAATTCACCCAACAATGGAACTTAATGGATAATTGATCTTCTTTTGTCTGATATTGTAATGATAACTGAAAAATGTTAAAGAATCTTCATTCAGTATGTGTCCCTGGAGAACAGTCATTTATCTAACATCTCTGGTTGCCAGGCAACTGGATATAGTTGAACTATCCTCAATTGTTCTGTTTGCAACAGAAAACCAGAAAGACCAAGGCTAAACATACACAGACAACAGCTTCCAACCTATCCAGGCACACACACAATCTGTAAGCAAACATGTGTCATGAACGGGGAGAAAGCCACCACCAGACACCTCTGGCAGCAGCTGATCTTCCCAAGAATGAAAGGATGTGCAATTTTATATCCAACTGTTCAATCCTTATCTCCCCCAACATTTGCTACCGGTGACAAGTTGGTAGGCTCTTCCCTCCAAAATTAGCAGGTGTGGTCAACATTTATCTAATAAAAATGGCCAGCTTAAGGCTGCTAATACCCATGAGACTGGGTTTTGTTGGGACAAGACTATCTATGAGGGTGTCAGATGTTGGGGCAAAGAAGGAAGTGGTGTCTGGCAGTAGATCTTTTGTCTTTTCCTATCAAAAACACATACATAGAGCTGAGGGTGTATGTGTATGGTGTAGTTAAGGCCCCTTTACACTGCTCAATTGAGCAGAAGATTGTCTTCCGTCCCGGCGATCACCTGCTCATTAGTGAAGGAGACCTCAACATTTACATGCAATCATCTCCTCCACATTGAGGGGGAAAACAATTGCTAATGCCATCACTGATCCCCATAAGGAATCATTGTTTGCCAGCCGCAGAGTGCTGTTTGGATGGCATGATCTGCTACCAGCAAACAATGATTTGGGTGCCTTCACAAATGAGCTTATTACCCCGAAGAACCAGCTTTTTGATTGTTCATCGGGTAATTGGTGGCATCTTTACACCAGAAGATTATCTCTCATGACTGTTCTTAAAAAAGGCCTGTTAGCGATGATCTGCCCCATGCTCGTGTGGGACATTAGAAACATTTGGCAGACTGCTATTTAGTCCAAGATGAAGAGATCGGGAGGGAATGGGCTCCATTGTTCCCTGCAGGATTCTCCAAACATACAGAAAATCCTGCAGATTTGACAAACGGTGTAGACAATTTGTCTCGATTATTTACATCCAAGTTTGGCGTTCCTGTAAAACTGTGTCACTAAGTGTTGCAGCACAATGCAGATGTTAGGAGGATCAGCCTCACAGGGTACAGGCTCACACATCCCATTGTGCTTTGTGTAACCAGGCTTGTTCTTGAAGTTGCTCTAATAGATGAGCTGCCAGTTTCTGCTCTCTCCACTACATGCGTTCTGTAGCAGCTCTCTGAAAATGTTAGCACAGACAACAGTAATTTGCACAGCAACAGCATAAAAGGTTTCATATAAAGTGGCAGGCTTGGTAACCTGATTTAAGGATTTGCGGAAGCAATAACCTTTCATGACTGAAGAACTTTTATCTCTTCATGATCAGGACAGAATTCAGCTTTTTGAACTGCTGTAGTCCAAGGGTATGTCCAAACAGAATGGCTATGTTACAGGCTTGCCATCGCAGAATTGTGTATGGCAAATCTGCAGCATTTACAGTACCAGCAAAGTTGATGAGATTTGCTAAAATCTTATCCACAGGCTGATGAAAAAAAATCTGCAGTTTAAATTGGCCTGCAGCGCAGATTTTAAATCTGCAGTGGGTCAGTTTTTGCTGTGGATTTCTATGCCAGATTTCACCTTCGCAATTAAAATCTGTACACCCGGCCGGCACCCTCCATTGAGCTGCCTATTCTTGTCCGCAATTGCGGACAAGAATAGGGCATGTTCTATTTTTTGCGGAGCCGCGGCCCGAAAGTTCGGGGGGCCAAAGCCCGGAAGTTAGGGGCCGTGGCACGGAAATGCGGATGCGGACAGCACACTGTGTGCTGTCCGCATCTTTTCTGTCCCCAGAGAGAATGAATGGGTCCGCATCCGTTCCGCAAAATTGCGGAACGGATGCAGACCCATTTGCAAACGTGTGAATGGAGCCTTAGGCTGGTTTGACATAGAGTTTGTCCGTGTTTTTAATGGCATTTTTGTTTCGCATTTTTTGTGGCCAAGTGTTACTCTATGGTGCAACATAAAATGCACTCATACATAGAGTTTTGGTTTGTGGAGTTTTTTTATTTATTATTATTCAGTGACATGCTCCAGGTATAGCGTGTTTTCTGGCATTTTTCCCTTAGGCTTCTCTGTAGAACTTGAAAAACGCTAGGAAAAAACACGTACAAAAATGACACTAAACTGCTTTCTTACCATGCCAACTTATAATAATTAGGATTGTCTAACAGTTGGCTAGAAAAAATAGATGCTGATTAAAAGAAACATTTTTACATTTGTTTTCTGTGAAATTTTAATATATTTCAGCTGAGGCTGCTTACACATGTATTTGATGCAAATTTTCTCTGGATTTGCCCCAGCTTTCATCCTCTGCATTGCAATGGATGACATTTGAAATGAAAATTAGCCTCACAGTCATTTGACATGCAGTATATTTTAAAATCTGAACCACAGGTAAATTTCCACATTGTGGAAATTAGATTTTCAAAATCTAATCTACTTAGCTGGTACTGTTGATTAGCCACACAGAAATCCGCATGGCAAATCCATTAATCGTATGTCTAACAATACCAAATCTGTTTGCTGTCTCAAAGCTCTAGTATACAGTTGTGCTTATTAGGTAGAATTTGTAAGATCTGTGCCATTTCTTTTAGGAAAACATGAGTGATCAAACAAATGACACGTGTCGTTATTAAAGGGGTTTTCCAGGATTTTAATATTGATGACCTATCCTCAGATCAGCAGGGGTTGACACCCAGGACCCCCCACCAATCAGCTGGTTGTAGAGAAGGCCGCATTCCATATGAGCGGCATGCAGGTGTAATTACTGTCCCATTCACTTCAATGAGATGGCTCATTCCTATTCAAGTGTATAGGAATGAGCTGTCTCCTAGAAGTGAATGGGACAGCTTGTAATTACACCTGCACACCGCTGTGATGTCAATAATGAGCGGGTAAACAGTGAAGGGAAGGCTGATCGGCGGGGGTTTGCCATTTTGTGGTATCAGTGCAGCAATGTTTTTTTATGCCAACACCTCCATGCAGCCCATCTTTGTTCAACAATTTTCTTATTGTGCTTGCTGAAGCAGCCACATTACTTTGTCTTAGAGAGTTCTAGAAGTTTCTGTTTGCATTACAACAAAAAAGTTTGGCCATGGCTTTGAACATTGCTGATTGGCATTTTCAAATCTTTCCCATATCTTTTATCCCACAGGCCGATTGGCTGTGCTCCTAAGACCAGTGCAGCTTGAATGAAATGCTAAGGGGTTTCTCATCCCAATCCCATTGACCTACTTTCACTAATGTGATTGGGCCTACAATGTGGCAGTACATTTACAGTATATTTTAAAATTTGTAAGTCAGTTTTGGAGGACTCTGTGTTGCTGTAGATTGGTCTAAATTTTATTATATATATTTCAGCAAATTTGATAATTTGGTGCATCTTTAAGTTTAACACATCTGTCTTGAGATGTTACTCTACGCCACCCCTTTACGACAATAAGATTGTGATAATTTTATTTTTTTTAGAACAGAATTCCAGAGTACATGGCTTGTCAAATAAGGTTTTAGACATATTTGTGATGCAAAAGAACCAAAAAGAATCATCTCCAATAAGACACATGAATTACAGAGCAGGGAACATGGTTAAGATTCGCCATTGTGTACCAAAACTTTGCCACAAAATTCTGTTGCTAAGTAAGCAAACTAATAGGTAATAGAAAGTTAGACAAATGTGTCCAGCCATGCTCCAAATTTATCATTCAGTGCGAGCCACTGTAATGCATTTAGTGCATCTTTAGATTACCTTTGTAAAGGTTCTTTTACAAAGACCGATATTTCAAGCAATTATTGGGTATGAACCAAAGGATCTCAGTAATTGCCTGATTGTCAGCATCGATGAGGGGGTGTAGTGATCGATTGTTTCATTGTTCCTGGGCAGCAGATCAATGTTCACTCAGCACGAACTGCTGATGAAAGACACGATCATCTGATGAACAAGCGAATATTGAGTGATCGCCGACACTTTGTACTCTGACCAAAGAACAAGCCTTTCTACAAATGTTCATCCCTGAATATTGGCTTGATTGTCAGTCTGTGTATCCTCTGGATAGGTTATCAATATTTGATCAGTGGGGTCTGAAACCTGGGACCCCTGCCAATCAGCTGTTTGAGAAGGCACTGGCGCTCACAGTAGTCCCTCACCAAACACAGCACCATCAATTTGATAGTGGTTGTGTTTGATAACACAGCTCCAGAGGATATGTCATCAGTAACTATATCTCGGAAAACCCCTTACAGTTTACATTATCTACAGGATTAGTCAATCTGCCTGACTGGCTAATAGGGTATGTCTACAATGCATGGTTGGAATGCAGCCGAGTACCATGTCACAAATTAACTAATCTGAACAATGAAGACTGAGTAAACAATATGGTTTTAAAGAGTTAATGTGATCCCACTGTGGCTTGTATGGCCATGCCATGTAACCGTACCTATGCACAGAGACTAATTACAATCAAATTATGCATGGGTGTGGTACATACCCTTTTTTCCCATCTCGACCACTGTGCCAAAAGTAATGCAGCCCAAACATTCAAGGGTATGTAAACTTTCAATCAGGGCAAATTGTGGTTTCTGTTATCATTATGATTAGTGAAGGATGTGCACAAATCTGTTATATACAGACGTGGACAAAATTGTTGGTACCCTTTGGTCAATGAAAGAAAAAGTCACAATGGTCACAGAAATAACTTTAATCTGACAAAAGTAATAATAAATTAAAATTCTATAAATGTTAACCAATGAAAGTCAGACATTGTTTTTCAACCATGCTTCAACAGAATTATGTAAAAAAATAAACTCATGAAACAGGCATGGACAAAAATGATGGTACCCCTAACTTAATATTTTGTTGCGCAACCTTTTGAGGCAATCACTGCAATCAAACGCTTCCTGTAACTGTCAATGAGACATCTGCACCTCTCAGCAGGTATTTTGGCCCACTCCTCATGAGCAAACTGCTCCAGTTGTGTCCGGTTTGAAGGGTGCCTTTTCCAGACTGCATGTTTCAGCTCCTTCCAAAGATGCTCAATAGGATTGAGGTCAGGGCTCATAGAAGGCCACTTTAGAATAGTCCAATTTTTTCCTCTTAGCCATTCTTGGGTGTTTTTAGCGGTGTGTTTTGGGTCATTGTCCTGTTGCAAGACCCATGACCTGCGACTGAGACCAAGCTTTCTGACACTGGCTAGTACATTTCTCTCTAGAATTCCTTGATAGTCTTGAGATTTCATTGTACCCTGCACAGATTCAAGACACCCTGTGCCAGACGCAGCAAAGCAGCCCCAGAACATAACAGAGCCTCCTCCATGTTTCACAGTAGGGACAGTGTTCTTTTCTTGATATGCTTCATTTTTTCGTCTGTGAACATACAGCTGATGTGCCTTGGCAAAAACTTCGATTTTTGTCTCATCTGTCCACAGGACATTCTCCCAGAAGCTTTGTGGCTTGTCAACATGTAGTTTGGCATATTCCAGTCTTGCTTTTTTATGATTCGTTTTCAACAATGGTGTCCTCCTTGGTCGTCTCCCATGTAGTCCACTTTGGCTCAAACAACGACGGATGGTGCGATCTGACACTGATGTTCCTTGAGCATGAAGTTCACCTTGAATCTCTTTAGAAGTCTTTCTAGGCTCTTTTGTTACCATTCGGATTATCCGTCTCTTAGATTTGTCATCAATTTTCCTCCTGCGGCCACGTCCAGGGAGGTTGGCTACAGTCCCATGGATCTTAAACTTATGAATAATATGTGCAACTGTACTCACAGGAACATCTAGTTGCTTGGAGATGGTCTTATAGCCTTTACCTTTAACATGCTTGTCTATAATTTTCTTTCTGATCTCTTGAGACAGCTCTTTCCTTTGCTTCCTCTGGTCCATGTCGAGTGTGGTACACACCATATCACCAAACAACACAGTGATTACCTGGAGCCATATATATAGGCCCAATGGCTGATTACAAGGTTGTAGACACCTGTGATGCTAATTAGTGGACACACCTTGAATTAACATGTCCCTTTGGTCACATTATGTTCTGTGTTTTCTAGGGGTACCATCATTTTTGTCCATGCCTGTTTCATGAGTTTATTTTTTTACATAATTCTGTTGAAGCATGGTTGAAAAACAATGTCTGACTTTCATTGGTTAACATTTATAGAATTTTAATTTATTATTACTTTTGTCAGATTAAAGTTATTTCTGTGACCATTGTGACTTTTTCTTTCATTGACCAAAGGGTACCAACAATTTTGTCCACGTCTGTAACTCAGTTCAAATATCCTTATGCTCCCAAATTAACATATTTTCCTCCAAAAATGGTATACATCTTAAAAAATGATATCTGTGACCTGTCTTATGAGCACCACTGTAGCTAATGCAGAAAAATAAAGGTAACCATTTTATGATTTCTTTAATTCTAGGTATGTTCATCTTAGATACAATAGATTGTATTGTGCATATGCACACGCAAACTCCTGTTTCTATACATTTGTATGATTAAAGGCGTTGCTCTTTTTCATGTTATTGATAATCTGTCCTCGGGATAGGTAATCAATATCAGATTGGTGGGAGTCTGACTACCGGAAATCCTGCCGATTTGAAGGGGCCATGGCACTCGTTTGAGTGCTGCATCTTCTTCAATGTTTGACAAGGGTCAAAAAGCTGTAATTACCCTGCACTGCTGCTACAATGTATACAGCATCCAGATAATCATTGAAGAGGATAGAGTGCTTGCATGAACGCCTAAGCCCATTTAAACAGCTGATTAGTAGGGGAGCCCAGAGTCGGACCCCTCCTTAAGATACGTCATCAATATCATGAAACCGAACAACCATATTAAGTGATGATGACACCTGGGATGTTTGACACAGTCATATTTTATTTAGTGTTAGATGACTTATGCAGAATGCATCGTTGTCATATACAATTTCTTTTGATAGCATTACACCATTTAAGTGGCATATATCTGTTAAGTTTACATTTTTATTATATTTTTTCTGGCTTTTTTTATTTTTATGTCTACATATTTATGTAAGTTTTACTTTTTCTTATTAACAATATTTATTTTGTATTAATATGAGGAATACTAGCAGTGGAAAATGGTTTATGTGGTCTATTCAATCCCTTAGCTTTCCTACGTATACACTACATCACATGTATTTTACACATGATATAGGCAGACTTCCAGCATTTGGTTTATTTATATCAGGGATGTTTATGTAGAAAAAGATAAGTAAGATGCAGGTTTATCTTTGCACTGTGCCATATCAATCTCCATTAGTCCAATAGACTTTGAATGAAGCAGCATTGGGTGGGAGAGCACATGCTCAACCTCCGTTCTGGCGATCAGTGCAAGTCCCAGTGGTCAGACCCCACTACTATTATGTCCTGTCCACAGGGGTGCACCTATCCTTCCTGCTGCCTGAGGCATAAACTGAAACAGACCCCCCCTCCCCAATGCCAATATCTTAACCTAACCCCTTCTCCTCAGCCCGTGGGCTGCCCTCCCTCTTGCCCCTACCTGGTGCTTCCTGAGGCAATCGCCTCACCTGGCCTCATTGGTGATGCACCCCTGCCTGTCCAGTGAATAAGTGATAATTTCTAATAACCCTTTAAAGGGGTTTTCCAACATTTAAATATTGTTGACCTATCCTCAGGATAGGTCATCAGTATCTGATTGGTGGGGGTCCGACACCTGGGACCCCTGCTGATCAGCTTTTTGACAAGGCATCGGCACTCCTGTTCGATCCACGGCCTTCTCTCCGCTTCTCCTAAGTGATGACACGTTCATGTGTCACATGGCCTAGGAGCAGCTCAGCCACCTATACAATGTACGGTGCTGTGCTTGGTGAGCACGGAGAAGTCTGGGGTGCTCACAGGAGCACTGGTGCCTTCTCAAACAGCTGATGGGCGGGGGTCTAGGGTATTGGACCCCCACCAATCAGATACTGATGAACTATCCTGAAGATAGGTCATCAGTTTAACAAAATGTTGAAAAGCCCTTTTAAGGTTGAAGTTGAAGACTGTGTAATGTTTGTGAACCTCTTAAATTAGAAACTCTCATATATCTGTATTAAGGACCCATATGCACTTTATGCCGCTTTATAGTGACTCTTTGAGGCATTGTTTTATTTCCTAGAGCAATGCTTCTAGGAGAGGAAACATTTAAAATCTTTGAGAGAAAAACCTCTATATGTCTCTGTAAAAAAAAATTGGAGAGAGATAGAAATTGACCCTAATGTCTTTCATTACATTCTGTATTATAGTTCTGGACAACAGAGTTTGGTAAATTTATTTTGTGCCTAACCCCTTATAACCCTTAAAGTGATCACTTCTAGGTGAAATTTCTCCCAATTGATTCAATAATAGTCCTGTAAGGTACAGTATGTTAAACAAGTGGTGTGTTTCAGCTCTGGTAACCTAGATTTGGAATGGAAAGATAACCAAGCCATTCAGAAAAAAATATTTGCAGGTTAGAATAGGTCTAGGCTTATGTTTGGTACCTGACTTAGCCGGGTTAGTCTACAAATTTTCAAACAGTTTTTTACTGACATATTTGAAGGACGTTTTCTCCTTTCAGTAGGTGGGTAACAGCTCATTAAGTACCTGCATCTCCCAGGATGCATTGTGATTACTAGCTCACGGTAACCCCTTTTCCCACTGTATAGAAAATAGTCCCTCACATATAGCCCCAGAAATGTATATGGTATGTAATGCTCCCTCAATTTCCTTGTCCACAGTAGGGATGAATGAAAGGTGTCTGAATGACTTCACCAGCATTTCTATGGGATCACTACACCAGAACTGAGGGGAGGGGAAGGGAGCAGGGAAACTACTGAGCATGTTTGTCCTTGACTGAATGCAGCAGAAGGCGGACCAGAAGGAAAAATAGCAGGGGGCACTACCAGAGAGGAAAGTATAATGTACATAAAAATGAGCAATACTTTTATGGCATGTATATTGTAATAATATTTTAATTGCTACTTTAACAAGCATATTAATAACATTTTACTACCCCATTGGAGACTGTGCATCTAGAGTATCAAAAACATTGACTTACGGTATCTTTTGTACAA
This sequence comes from Bufo gargarizans, assembly GCF_014858855.1. Lineage (NCBI taxonomy): Eukaryota > Metazoa > Chordata > Amphibia > Anura > Bufonidae > Bufo > Bufo gargarizans. Next base: position 353,317,468 of record NC_058082.1, read on the forward strand.
TCCAACCCGCAAAGCATAATAAACCCTATTAAACCAAGCATGTTGATCATGCTGATTAAAACAACATATTTCTTTACTCTCTACCTGTTATCGCTGGTGAGATAAGTGGACTTTTATCCATATCCAAATAAGCATTTGCAGCACCGAGGGGCCCAGGCTATAGTACTTTGAGATCTGCTACAGTGATGCTCAGAACACTACCCCCTGACATTTCATGAGATAGTCAAGATATCTCGTCTTGCCTAGTCTTCTGTGCCTGCACTGTGGCTCACCAACTCAGTTCCTCAACTATAGATCTACTGATGCTTGCTGTGCTGCGCAGATCCATAGTGCTCAGGCACCAATTACGTCATTTAGACCCAGAAGTGGAGGCACCAATGTCTATGAAGCTACTGATGCTTCCACTTACAGGTTCTCCCTAAGGGAGGCATGTTGGCACAAAGAGAGGTAGCATAAAGAGTAGGTTCCCATCCAAAAGAGGTCACCTTGCCATGGTGGATGGGCACAAAATATATTTGCTAAGTACCTCATATTAATTTTATATAGTGAATACAGCATTATTTCATATATTCTGTTCTATCATGTATTCTATGTTTGCATTGTGCTTGCAGTTACTTTTGTATTTTCAGCCATGGCGCACCTGCACATTCACTATGTTGATCTGCTGACTATCTTTTTGTCTTGTTTAAACTGTAGTATGGTGGCTAAATGGTTAGCTGTGCAATAAAAGGACAGCTCAAGTTAGCCAGAATAGAAGCTGCTAGTACAGAGTGCCTCACCATTCATGCACATAATAATATTAATAGGGAATATGAACAGTGCTTGTCTTATTGTATTCATGAGACAAATACTTTCTGTGCTATATGTATCTAATGTAGTCACCCCTTCGTATGATTTTTTCTTTTATGTTGCATATTTAAATGCTACTCCACAGAGATTCTTTGAAAGAAACAGTCATAATATGTATTTCCATTTGAATGATTATTTTAATCTATGAAAGGTTGCTTTATCACATTTCCTCTCTACAGCAGGATTTTGTGCACATGAATATTTAAATAGTATTAAACATTAAACAAACATTTTATTAGAATAGAAGTCAAGGTTTCAGTGTATTAAAAATGTACCATTTCTTGAACTTTAGCTTGATCTTTTAAGTTAGGGTCAGATTTTCAAGGGTACTGAAGTGCTTTTTGTAAAAGTCCACATACTTGGGTCTGCCATTGGGTGAAGGTCTAAGCCACAAAAACACAGCGTCATGTAGCGGTGCAGCTATTTTTTTTAATGCAATAAGCCACACCTCTAATCCTACCTAATCCCCTTTCTGCTAACCACACAATAATAGTGTCCCCTTAATGTATGATGCTCCCTTAAGTGGTTCCAACACAGTATGATGCCTCCTTAAGTACCTCCACACAGTATGATGCTCACTTCAGTGGCCCCTCAAAGTATTATGCCACCTTAAAGGAGATGTGTCACCAAAAATGTTATCTCTCAGTTAAAACCAGATAGCAACACATATCCATTTTTTTTCTGATCTGTTTTTATTTTCTGATTATAGATGTTTCAATTCTATTTCCTGAACATGTTCCCGACCTGTTCTTAACAGCATTTAGAAAGCAATAAGAAAATTGCTTTACAGCAGCTGAGGGTCATTTATTGAGACTTGCGTTTAAGACGCTGTTCTTAATATCCCTGCGCTGGCGCTTGATGCACCTAAGTAATGTAGAGGTGCCGAAATCTACGCCAGCTTGCTTACTGCTGTAGAGTTAGATAATTTTCTATGCAAAAAACTGGCATAGAAAATTATAAATGAGATGGACCTGTCGGCCTGCCCTCAAAACATGAAAGGAGAATTGTGGTGTACATTTAATCATAAATGACTCCCAATGTTCTCAAGGGGACCTCAATGACTTCTATTGGAGAGTTTTCTAGGCATGCTCTGTGACTTGTGTAGAGGTCATTGTACAAACAAAGAATAGATATGCTTGACAATCACACACACAATGATGCTCCCCTCATAGATTATGCCCCCTTAGATGGCTCACCACAAATGTTATGCCTCCCTCATAGTTATACCCCCTTAGATGGTCCCCCACACAATGATGCCCCCCTTAAATATTATGGCACTTAAATAGCTGCCCACACAGTCACACCCCTAGATTGGCCCCCTCACAGAGTTATGCCCCCTTAGATGCTCCTTCACACAGTTATGCCCCCTTAGATGATCCCCCACACAGTGATGTCCCCTTCATATATGATGCCCATTAGATAGCTCCTCTGATAGTTATGTCCCTTTTAGTGGCTACCCTCACAGAGTTATGCCTCCTAGATGGACCTCCTCACAGAGTTATGCCTCTTTAGATGTCCCCCCGCACAGATTATTCAACTTTAGATAGCCCCCACACAGTCATGCCCCTAGATGGAACTTCCCTCACAGGCTTGTGCCCCCTTGGATGGCCCCACACAGTTATGTCCCCTCATAGTTATGCCCCATTTAGTGTTCGCTTCACAGTTATGCCCTCTTTAGTGGTGGACCCACAGTTACATCTCTTTAGATGGCTCCACACAGTTATGCATCTTAGATGCTCCCCTTCACAGTTATGCCCCATTAGATGGCCCCCCTCACATAGTTGTGCTTCCAGTTTAAATACTTATCTACCCCACATTCACCCAACGAACAGAGCGGAGCACGTCTGCTCCGTTTTGTGTGGCTTTGTCTGTGGCTGGGCGCAGCAGGTGTGATGACGTCACTACATCACACCTGCTTGTGTTGAACTACAGGCAGCAGGAGAATGGTGGCTTCCTGCTTCACCATTGTAATCAACTATGTCTGCGTCCTGAGGGTGCATATACAGTTGAAAGTGGGACATGCACAAGTGTGGACAGCTAGAAACAACTGCAGTTCGGAAGTGGACTGTGGTCCACCAGTTGAGCACCCCAGCTGTAAATGAATGGGCATTTATAAACAAATGTTTTTTTTTTTCATATTTTGTTAATTCAGAAAAAAATCATTCTTTTGTAGAATTTCAGGTAGCACAATTATTTCTGAAAAAGTAGAAATGGATTTGAAAAAAAAAATCAGTATTTCAAAAATAGCCCTCTAAATATGTAGTTCCACATTCCCAAATAAGCTACAGTTTACAATATCATTTAGGATGTTAAACTCCATACTTTTATCCTTGGATAATTTCCTGATAAATATCCTTATTGGTATGTGGTAAATGTATTTACCAAAGACACATCTATATCTCCCTAGGCTCTAAAAGTCATTTTACTGTAGAACAATGATGTTGTTTACTGCATTGTAGTTGTGTTTCAGATATGTAGCCTACTATACAATTGTAGGATGCAGTCCATTATACAAGTAGGATGCATGAAGTGTACAGTACATGTTATGGATTGAGTACTAGTCCAGAAGTTCTGGTAGCCTTAATTTGCACAAGTGCCAAATTGTAATAGTCATGTTTAAGTAGCAACTATAATAATATATGAACAGGTGGAATCTTCTCCTTAAAGGTAATAGGGAAAATATGCTTTTCAGACCCAAACTATAAAAATAATAATGTTTCCAATATATTCATTCATTGCTTTTGTACCTTTTCCAACTTAACTAAGTTAAGACTGGCCCACCATAGTAGCACAACATCCTCTGGTGTAACCACACTTTAACACAATAATGGGCCTTAAAGGTTTGGAGATTACTTTAGAGCCAATCCCTTACCACTAGAGTCAAATAACCTATTAGAATTCATTGATGACAAATTATTTGTGTGCAATGAAAACAACCAAGATTATGATGCAGTGATGGAGTGTGGGCTCACAGATTTATTCCCTCTTCTAGACCAAAGGAACCCCTCAATTTGCATGATCCCCCATTTCTCAGATTGGCATGAAAGCTGGGTATGGCAGGGAACCAAGCACACTCATAGTACAGAAACAATGCAAAATGGTAATTTTGGTATATTGGAAACTTTAAAAAATGTTTTTCTCTCCAGAGATCCAATTGAAAAGAACTCTAACTAGATAAACATTACAGAAGACATATCCATGCCTTATGTTTTGTTTTCACTGTATTCATTTTGTTGAGTGTTGCATTATCACATGCATTATGTATTATTCTTTTCAGTGATATACTGAGCTACATTATTTTGGTAATATGTACCTTTGCAAAAAATAATGCATTGCACTATGAAACAGTAGAGTGTGATATCAACAGTTTGTCGCTTATCTTCTATTATACAGTAAAGTGCTTTCGATATCTTATTGTTTAATGCTGGCAACGAGTACTAGAGAAGAGTCTGGTCTGACACTGAAAGGCTCCAGCAGGTGGACAGAGGGAGCTCATGAATAAACTGGACTCTTCTCCAGCAGCTATTGACTCTTCTTCAGTGCCTGCTGGCAGCACTAAATAGTAAGTTGTCAGAAACGACATTAGCAGAAAAGTTACCAACCTCCGAAATCAGTCTATGAATAAGTTTTGCCACCCTTTGTGAGCAGCACAAGGTTGATGGCCGGTTTCCTTTCAGCTTACATGAACTCATTGTACTTTTCCATATCTCTTTTCTTGAATATAAAATACAGAGTGGTTGTGCACAACTCATTTGGAAAGATTCATCCAGCGTATTTGTATACAAGAGGTTCTATACAAGGTAATAAATTATTTTATTGTACACATAATTAGAAAAATTAATATAATGTAAGAAAAAAAAATTCTTAAAAACCTTCTAAAAATTTTCTAAAAATTCTTTAGGGAATATCAGAGATCTTCAACAGCAGGGACCGTGGTATAATGGAACCGTGGTGGGGTTGGGTCACTGTAATGGATATCTCGGATATTCCTCAAATAGCCATAAAGCAACTTGATTATTCAGGAAGATGTATCTGTGCCGGAAAAAAAATTCATATAACAAAGTTCATCGAATAAGTTAAAGTGCGAGCATTAATCCACTTACAATGCAATTCATTCAGCAAATAGTTTATCCACAATAAATCAAGGTGCAAGAGTAAATCCACCTGTGAAAAAAAATCATCCGCAAGACTATATAAGGAACCCGCACTGACTAATATATACATTTTGCTAATTATGTGTACAATAAAATAATTTATTACCACTACACTAAAGGAACCTCTTGTATACAAGTACGCTGGAGGAATCCCTCCAAATGAGGTATGCACAACCACTCTGTATTTTATATTCACTTTCTACTTTATAGACTAGGTGTGTCTATATCGGTTGGGGCACCCACTCCATGCACAGCAATTAGGTGAGCCATCACAAATCAATTTTATATCTCTTTTCTTCCCTGTATTAAATATGGAAAATTGCCTCGTTTTCTTATTATGCTTCTAAACTTACTAAACTGCCAGTATGACACAATTGCAATGCTGTAGGTTGATTATATTCATAAAGGGAAATTACAATATAGATCATACACAGTATATGTCAGATGCCAGGTAAGCTTTTAAATGTTGATAGCTTAGCTGAAGATCAAGTCTCCTGATTTAACAGTGAGAATTTGATTAGTCTCCATTTTTAATTACTCCATGTACAAACAAACCATGATTATTGGCATGCTAAGAATTGTGCACATCCCATTCCTTTAAGTTTTAGTAAAGCTGGAAAAAATCCATATTGACTGTTTCTTTGTACATGATATGCTTGACAATTCCCTTGTTTGTTCCAGAGGAGCAGATCATTGAGAAGAAAAACTAGTTTAGATGTTTTTTTATGACTACAGTATGACTGGAGTAATCTCTGGTATACAGATTTGACATGAATCCCTCTTTAAAATAACTTTCCACAGACTCTAGTAGCACAGTATCTGATTATTGAAAGTACCAGTCTATGCGCAATCCTGGGATCTGTATATGTGTACTTATATTATTAAGAGTTGAATCTAGGGCCCAGACTAATCTTTACCTGTGTGCCATAATCACAAATGTGCCATATTCCCATAGAAAGTGACCTAACTTCTAACAGGACACTATATCCCATAATGATTTTCTATAGAATACCTCCCGGTGCCTCATCTACATCTGTCATATTTTTTAATTAAATATTTAATATATTCTATTAGGAAATTTTAGGTAATGATAATAGTTGTAGCCTCTACTAATTTGCACCTGGTTGCACGTACGCTTATCATATATAGTAAAAGCGCTGGGATTTTCTAGTTAATAAACTGTAACTCATTATTCTACTTACTATTGCTACTCTTATAATTAGAAGTATTACGGTAGTATAATTCCTGTACTATAAATGTCTGCTCTTGTCTAAGTTTTTTATGTTCCGTTTTTAAATCTCTTAATTTCACCGTATATCTCTGTTTAATATGTAGATTACAGAATGAATTTCTTTCCTCACTTTGCTAGCAAAAATCCTTATAGAAGTTGTATCATGTTCAGTATTAATTACTTTGTTATCAGAAAGATATGCTTAGCCTCATGCTGTTATTTTTAGGTATTATTTTCCGTGCAATGGGATCTTCAGAAGCTCGATACACACAATATACTTTATATGTATATAGTCTGAGTCTCATGTCTCTTGTTTCTATAGGCAGTGAGGCACACTGTAGATTAGTTTTTTGTGATCCAGCCTCTCTGGTCGATTTTTTTTTAATATAAGGCTGGGAGATCAACCCTCTAGCAAACAGGGAAGTGTATATTTCATTCAGTTTTTTTTTTTTTTGTTTGTGTTCGTGCCAAAATTGTATAATAAAAATTTTACTATAATTTGCTGCTCCTGATAAATTGCACAATAATTAATGGGGCTGACTGTTCAAAAAAAGGGGGTCATTGTGGACGTTCAAACAGACAGGAACTTTAAAGCCATTTCTGCACACAAAACTGAAGGTCCCTAAATTCTGTTTAATGAATTGGGATCCAGGTGATAGTTTATCTGATAAGGTTAGAGAATTGTACATTGGACTGGTTTCTTATGGTGCTGGAAGGGTTCAATCTCCCGTGTACACTCTCTAATGGATCTAGCCTACTGAACATGTTTACATTCATAAAACAAGGACTCTTTTCCACTTTGTTTGATGTGAAATTTTAATGACCTAGAAGTAAGGGGATATGATCACTGTGTCTATTTGGCCTCTACACCTAGTCATATTCATTCCCTTGAAGAAGAAGAACCTCCTATGCCATATGTGCCATGAAGGAGGGGATTTTAAGTGTAGCAGATTATACTAAGCTTTTTGATAGTGTTCTCACTTTTTTCCATAAAATTTTGTGTAGCTATAATTATTCACATAGAGGGCAGGCACCCGACAGGGTATTCTGGTTGATCAAGGTATTCTGGGGGATCATCTAACATATCTCAAAATCCACTTTATCTAGTCTTTTTATAACAGCTTTGATTTTGCTGACTAAAATGGTAGGGTTGGATGAATTTAGGTCACTGTAGATTGTCACATTCTATTTCTGAGGATCATCTTGTCAATTTGGTTGCGAGAGGCCTTTGTGGGTCTGAATGCTGTAATACTTGCATTATAAGTCAATATATTGATATATTTATTATGGTGGCCAATTTATCTATTGATTTTTCATTTTTTGTTTCTTTGGCCCACTGCAAATTCAACAATCTTTCTCATTTTTGGTGATTAATGCACAGTGCCTTTTTTTTCTTTACTTAGTGCAGTTCTTAGCCCACTTTTTTAGAACATGTAATATCTAGCATAGGTTCTCAACTAACTCCATTAAAGATGTATTTAGGATTATCTTGTCCTTGGCCATATCTTATACTATACTGACTATGCTATTAGTCTAACTTATGTAACTATGATTATTAAAACTGCTGGAAAATAATATACCTGGGGCACCTGATTTGTGGGTTGAGACTTCTTCTTCTTCCATATTAAGCCTTAAGGGCTAGAACTAGAATTCAGTATACATTTATAGTACTTTGCTGTATTTACCACTATACAACACAGCATGTTTATTTTACACATGGAATGCTATTCCCACATATCCGGTATGTTTGCATCTTTTAATTTCGGGTAGTGTTGTGATTATATTTTAATATATATATTAATTAGAATAGATCAAACAGTGCTAGTCATGCCTGGATTTTGTTGAGTTGTATTCTCTATGGATTGCGATCATAATATACTATTATCATTTCCTCCTGTTTTTTCTAGAATATTTAAGGCACAATGTACTCACAAAGTGGAAGCTTTTATAATGTGCCAATATGTAAATTTATTTAATAGAGACAAATATTTTCTATTATAATCTCACTTCATATGCATAGCACATACGTAGCTTTAGATATATTCCAAAGTAAGTGCTTAGGCTACTTTCATACTAGCGTTTTTATTGGATCCGGCAGAGTTCAGCAAAAACTCTTCCGTTACTGATAATACAACTGCCTGCATCCGTTATGAACGGATAAGGTTGTATTATCTTTAGCGTAGCCAAGACGGATCCGTCATGAGCTCCATTGAAAGTCAATGGAGGATGGATCTGTTTTCTATTGTGGCAGATTGTGGCAGAGAAAACGTATCTGTCCCCATTGACTTGCATTGGGGGTCATGCCGGATCCGTCATGCTCCGCATCCGGTATGGGAATGCAACTAAACAGAACAGAATACATTTTGGAGCATTCCGTTCTGTTCAGTTCAGTTTTGTCCCCATTGACTATTGTTTTTTTCCAGTATTGAGCCCCTATGATGGAAATCAATACTGGAAAACTAAAACGCAACTGTGAAAGTAGCCTTACGTTTAGATTTTCAATAGTTAAGGAAACATTCATTTATATTTTAGTATATGTTGTCTTTTTTACTTTTATTTACTAAAGTCGCATTTTGATAGTTTAAGAATATTATCAACACCATTCTCCAGTATGATTGTTGAACAGCTACTTAGAAGGAGTAAAAACACAATTTGTTGGAGTGGATCATGAATGCAGTAAAATGGACCCTTGTTTCCTCAGAATTGTAATTTTGTTCACCCCTCTCTTATCTACCTCATGTTCTCAATTTGTTTAACTCAATGGGATATACCATAGCTAAATGGATCATGTGCAAGATAAGAATGCATGTAAATATTTGTTCTTTTTGCTAAGAATCACAATTTGGCATGCATATGTTCATCTCTAATATCTCATATTTCATTGTCACAACCTTGATTTAACAAAGAAACATATCTGTTCCACAATCAGTAATGTGTAGTAAATACCTGCACAAAAGGGTTGATTTATCAACACATTTACTTATTAATGATTAAATTTGATCAGTATTATTTTAATAATAAATGCAACTGAATGTAATGGAACTTTGCACTTTATTGTTTTGTTTTGATATCCAACTCTTCCTCTACTGCCGTAAGGCTGGATTTACTTTTCTGGCACATTTTTCCCATTTTTTTTAAATAATATAAATATTTTTTTTGTAATTTTGACAAAAATTACAGCAAAAACACTGCATGTAAATCCACCCTAAAGTATATACAGTGGTGCTTTAAAGTTTGTGAACCCTTTAGAAATCTCTATATTTCTGCATAAATCTAACCTAAAACTACATCAGATTTTCACACAAGTCCAAAAAGTAGATAAACATAACCAAATCATATAGAATCGAAAATAATAAACGTCATCGTTTATTGTGGAAAATGATCCAATATCAGATGTCTGTGAGTGGCAAGAGTATGTGAACCTTTGCTTTCAGTACCTGATGTATCCAGTAATTGTTGATTAGTCCTGCATATCAGCTTGTAGGAATTTTTACAAAACTGCTTTAACTCTGTTATGTTGATAGGTTTCCTTACATGAACTGCTTACTTCAGGTCCCTCCACAAGATTTCTATTTGATTAAGGTTATAACTTTGACATGGCCATTCTAAACATTTCTTCTTTAACCATTCCTTGGTAGAATGACTTGTGTACTTAGGGTTGTTGTCTTGCTGCATGACCCATGTTCTCTTGAGATTCAGCTCATAGACAGATGTAATGACATTTTCCTTTAGAATTTACTGGTATAATTGATAATTCATTGTTCCATCAATGATGGCAACTGGCAAGCCATCCTGGCACACATGCAGCAAAACAAGCCCAAACCATGATACTACCACATTTCACAAATGGGATGAGGTTTGTATGCTTGAAAGCAGTGTTTTCTTTTCTCCAAACATAACACATTTAAGGGTCCATTCACACGTCCGTTTTTTCTTTCCTGATCTGTTCCGTTTTTGGCGAAACAGATCAGGACCAGATCTGGACCCATTCATTTTCAATGGGTCCTGGAAAAAATCGGACAGCACAATGTGTGCTGTCCGTTTCCGTTGTTCCGTTCCGCATGTCCGTTTAAATATAAAACATGTCCTATTCTTTTCCGCAAAATTCGGATCCTGGTACAATACAAAGTCAATGGATCCGCAAAAAACGGAAGACATTCGGATGTCATTCCGTATGTCATCCGTTTTATGCGGAATCCGTTCCTGGAAACACATAACAAATTTATTTTTATTTTTATTTTTTTCAATTTTTTTTCAAAGAAATCCAAACAACTTTATTTGATTATTGAAATTTATACATGGTTCCGTTTTTTGCGGATCCGCAAAAAACGGATGACATACGGAAACATTTTCAGGAACAACGGATCCGCAAAAAACGGACCGGAAATCGGGATATAGGAAAATACTGACGTGTGAATGTAGCCTTAAACTAAATAGTTAGGATCATCTTCCCACAAAACGTTATTCCAATAGCCTTCTGGCTTGTCCAGGTGGTCTTTAGCAAGCTGCAGATGGTTAGCAATATTTTTTTCTCTTGAAGTCTTGTCATGCACACCATTGTTGTTCACTGTCCTCCTGATGGGTGGACTCATGAACATTAACATTAGCTAATATGAGAAAGGACTTTAGTTACTTAGAGGTAACCTTTATGACCTTGACGATTATTACATGCCTTGCTCGAAGCATTATGTTTGGCGATCACTCCTGGGAGGGTAATAATAGTTTTGAATTTTTTCCATTTCTACACAGTCTGACTGTGGATTGGGGGAGTTCAAACTCTTTAGAGATGGTTTTCTAAATTTTTCCATGTGGAGGTGGATCATCATCTCTTCTTTTGAGGTCCTCAGAAATCTCACTTGTTTGTGCCATGATACACGTCTACATAAATGTGTTATGAAGATCAGATTTTAATAGATCCTTTTTTTAAATAAAACATGTCACCCACTTACACTTGATTGTTATCCAATTGATTAAAACACTCAAATCTTCAAGTTTTCTGCTAATCCTAAAAGTTCATACAAATTTGCCACTCACAGACATGTGATATTGGATCATTTTCTCAATAAATAAATGACCAAGTATTATATTTTTGATTCATGTGTTTGATCTTATATTTATCTACTTGTAGAACTTGCGTGAAAATCTGATGTAGTGATAAGTAAAATGTATGCAGAAATATAGAAAATTCTGAAGAGCTAACAAACTTTCAAGCACCACTGTAGTAGAAATGGCTATAAACTGACAGCTTGTAAGCGGAGTATGCAAGTACAGTATGTTGACCCCAGTGGAAATGACAGGTGCCTGCCATACTTTATGCTGTTTGTTTCCTGAGGAATCTATTCTTGTATAATAGGAACGGTATGTCTGCGCAAATATGTGCAAAAAAAGTTGAAATACCAATCTGACATGGACCTAAGGGTGAGATCGCACTAGCTGTAAGATTGTAGCTAAAGAAATGAATTGTTTGACAAGTGGCAAGTAGTTTGCACAGTTAGTAATGGTCAAGTGGACTCATCATGAAACAATAAATTACTTCACTTACACCAAACTCTAAACTAAATACTGTACAGCTGAACTATTTACTTCACATCTCTTTGTCACAAATGGGATCTATTCTTATAAAATATGTATTTTTTCTGAACTTATGTCCACATTTAAAAAGGCAGCTAGTCTATGCTGACCCATTTATTCTGTTTCAATAGTTTTTATTGGTTTAGTCTGACCCATTTATTCAAGATGTGCACTCTTCATGAAGAAAAGAATCCAAAAGCTCCCTATGATGCTAGTTACAAATAGCCTGCAAATTATTCTGTGTTCCTTCCTACACATAAGCATCATATAATAGTCATTTTCAATATTTTTACAACGAAAAGACCACTGACAAAAAAATTCCTATGTACGAACCACTACAGCTATCTCATCCATGCTGTGAAAGTGACTTCATTTACCGCTGGTATCTTTCAGGGAACCCAAATGAAGCCCTATTGTTTATAGAATCTTGGTTGGTGAACACTGATCTGTAATACTAGTGCTTATACCTAAGGTTTTTTATTATTATTATGATTTGAATTCGGATTGACCATATATAACATTATGTTTTAGGTCAAGACATTGTTGGTGGTCTGTCTATTCTGTCATAAAGTAATGTCTTCTACTGCAATTGTTTTTTAGTTTTTCATCATCCATAAAGGCCACAGAGTAATATGTTTTTACACCAAAAAATATAATGTGTCAGTAAAAAATACATTGAAATTGGATTGTTAGCCAATGTTTATGGTTTTTCTAATTATTTATATGAAGAGCATGTAATAAAGATGTAGAAATTTATGGCAGGAGATTATGCATTTCTGTGCATAATTTTTGTTTTTATTATTTGTAGCTGCAAAATTTATATTCTGAGTAAATACAGGAAAGACTCATTGAGAACCAATATCAATTAGTTAAGAGCATCTACAAAGAGCACGTTTCAGCATTGAGGACCCAGCATGTTTGTATGTTACAAAGGCTGCCCATTGATCTCAGTAGGATCAGTGGAATACTTCATGTCCCTTGCTAATATGCTGCAGGGAAATCAAATCCTTACCTACAGGTTCCTCTTCAGACTATAGCTGTTTGCTGGAGACTGAGCAGCAGGATACCCAGTGATCAGCTTATCCTTGAGGGACTTTCTAACAAAATTGGATGGTAGAGTGCCAAACCTCTACACTTTAAAACCTTATTTATCTTTGGTCTCTTGCTTCATTTAGTTTATGACTAGAAATGAGCAAATCAATTCTAAACTTATTGGATTCAGGTCAAAATTTGTAAAAATTCAAAATGTAGGGAAATACGGATATTTGGTAATTTGATTTGGGTGAATTTTGGAGTGAGGCAGAGGGAAAAAAATGAAGAAAAATAAAGAATAAAGGAAGAAACTAGAAAGAAAACAAAAAGGAGCCCTAGGAAACCTTAGAGTAATGTACACAAATTTTGAGGCCAATTGGAGCACTCAGGTAGAATAGATTCAGACCCAAAATTTAAGTGGTCGACTAATTTGGCCAAATCGAATCAGAATCAAAATTTGAGTGATTCGCTCATCTCTATTTATGACCCCCATGAGTTCTCTTCTGAACTTTTCTATTTTTGTAATATTTTTTATCAAATCTATTAATTATACTGTATTTCTTTGTTATGTTGTAGAGCAAGTCTTATTGTTAGATACCTATAAGTGAGGTTCATGAACCACCTCAGTGATTTGGCAGCAGTTAGTAGCTGATTATGGTGGGGGGAATAAATGCAGACAAAAAGTAGACTAAACTCACTGATCTTTCTGTTCTCTACAGTATGTTACTCTTTCAGAGCCAAAGTAAGAAAAAAATATGGTTTATACTAGTAGAGTATAAAGTTTAATTTATTAAAAAAGTATTTATTGTGAACCCGTCAGGTTGGACAAGGAGTACTTTCTGGGGGGACATTTTATACAGCAGGAGGAGCTGAGGAGATTAGCATCATTTCATTCTTTTTTTTTTCCGTTTAAATTCCTGCTTTTATTTTTTGCACAGTAGTGATTGACAACATTCCCTCTGTGGGTGACTATATATAAATATCTGTCAGTCACTGATAAGCCTTACCACTGAGCATAAAAAGAGCAAAAATGTACATGAATTAACTGCAAAATACTGGATTAGGTTTAATGGGTTGTCTGGGACTTCTATATTGATGGGCTATCCTCAAAATTGGTCATCCATATCTGATTGGTGGGAGGTCTGACAAATGGCACCCCGCACCGATCAGCTGTTTGAACTCCGGTGAGCGCTGCAGTCTGCTCACAGCTACCCATGCACAGTACTGTACATTATATAAAACTACTGTACATATATGTGCTTGATATTGCAGCTCAGCCCCCTTCACCAATAAGCCTGACATCACTGGCCGTAGTGCTCCCTGGAATGATGCAGCTCTTTAAACAGTTGATCCACTGTTTAAGAGCTGCGGCGCTCCATGGAGTACTATGGACTCTTCCCAGGATACCTGAGGATAGGTTATGAATATATGAAGCACTGAAAACTCTGTCTATTAATATTTTGTATTGATCACGACATATAAGTAACAGTTAATGCGAGAATGAGGACGGCATGTTATCGTAGCACAATATGCTTACCTCTGTATAAGAACGAGATTGAAGTATAGTTCATTTAATAATATTTATGGAAATTGCATCTGTTATTTATTAGTGCATATAAAAATCTCATCTTTGGCTAACAATCCACATTGATTGTCTGGTGGGTGTATTGCATTTACTTTCATGCAGTTTCTTAACAGATTAAGCCACTTCTCTTTTGTTTCCTTAAAGCCTGGAATCGGGACTTATATTCTGAGTGCACAAGTCTGTTCACATCCATTGTTTGTGGTGGGTATGTAGGAATACGTTTGAGAAAATTGTATTCTTGACGGACATGATTTGTGAGCTACCAGCAGAAGAAAGGAAGGCTCACACACTGGACCGTTATAATCAGAGGTTCCAGATCTCACTGATATATTCTACTCTTCTCTTCTTCCACACCTTAGCTCTTAGCTACGTGCCTCATGGAATCTTCCACTCTTTTTGACTCTGTAAGACAATACAGTGACTGTGACATGTGGTTATTTTTCATTGTAATGATCTAACTGTAATGAAATAAAGATCTTTGTTTAATGAAGCACAATTATTGCATCTGAATCCACATTTATTTGTTCTGTTTGCAATGTATCGTTTATATACACTGCCTGTCCAAAAAAAATGTTGCCACCAAAAAAAAAAAGGTCACACCCCACAACCAATATTTTGTTGGACCTCCTTTATTGATTTATTTCCATCCAGTGTTGCATTCATTTTTGACCAAGATCTTGCATTGATGATGGTAGAGTCTGACTGCTGCGCAAAGCCTTCTCCAGCACATCCAAAAGATTCTCAATGGGGTTCTCAAAGGTCTGGACTCTGGACACATGGCCAATCCATGTGTGAAAATGATGTCTCATGCTCCCTGAACCACTCTTTACCAATTTGAGCCCGATGAATCCCGGCATTGTCATCTTGGAATATGCCCGTGCCATCAGGGAAGAAAAAATCCATTGATGGAATAACCTGGTCATTCAGTATGTTCAGGTAGTCAGCTGACCTCATTCTTGGAGCACATACTGTTGCTGAACCTAGACCTGACCAACTGCAGCAACCCCAGATCATAGCACTGCCCCCACAGGCTTGTACAGTAGGCATGATGGGTGCATCACTTCATCTGTCTCTCTTGTTACCCTGATGTGCCCATCATTCTGGAACAGGGTAAATCTGGGCTCATCAGACCACATGACCTTCTTCCTTTGCTCCAGAATCCAATCTTTATGCTCCCTAGCAAATTGAAGCCTTTTTTTCTGGTTGCCTCACTGATTAGTGGTTTTCTTACAGCTACACAGCTGTTCAGTCCCAATCCCTTGAGTTCCTTTGCATTGTGCGTGTGGAAAGGCTCTTACTTCCACTATTAAACATAGCCCTGAGTTCTACTGTTGTTTTTCTTCAATTTGATTTCACCAAACGTTTAAGTGATTGCCGATTATGATCATTCAGGATTTTTCACGCCACATTTCTTCCTTGAATACGATGGTTCCCCACTATCCTTCCAGTTTTTAATAATGCGTTGGACAGTTCTTAACCCAATTTTAGTAGTTTCTGCAATCTCCTTGCTTGATGCATGCCAATGATTTGACCCTTCTCAAACAGACTAACATCTTTTCCACAATCACGAGATGTGTCTCTCGACATGGTTGTTTAATAAATGAGAAGCAACTCATTGCACCAGTTGGGGTTAAATAACTTTTTGCCAGCTGAAAGATAATTGCCAATGCAGTAATTATCCTATAGGAGGCTCATAACTATTTGCTTAGTTAAATCCAGGTGTTTTTTTGGGACAGACAGTGTATTTATGAGGCTATGCTGCTATTATTGTATATTTCCCACATTGATTGCTTTCAGATATGTAAACAAAGGGTAATAAGAGACAAAGGGAACCTGATAGGCACATAACATAGTTCTTGAACCCTTAATACTCTGATCAGCAACACCAATATTGGATATCAGCAGTTGGAGAATCATATGCAATGCCGAGGCCAGAAGTCGGAACCAAAACCCCAGAATTCTCTAACACACTTTTTTAATGAATTGAAGACATAAACTTCAATATGCATATCATAGATCCCATTACCATGAAATTACAGAACATATGGAAAATGTGACATTATACAGTATGTATGTGCATAAAAAGGTGTAAGTGTGTTATTTCTTGTTATTATTTTCTTATTTGTAGACCATTTATTACAATATTAGGAGAGCTTGATTATGTTCAGTATACCAATATAAAGAAAAAATGAGGTTGGCACTGCCTCTACGGTCATTCGGACCCCCATAGGTCAGTGAGCTATGGAGCATCTGTGGTACTAAGCGGTATAGGGAGCCAAGGTAATGTCGATTAAAGTAGAATAATCCATGGCACTCACCGATCTTCTTTCAATCCTTTTATTGTAATTAGAGATGAGCAGATTATTGTAAAATTCGATTTGGCTGCTTTGCCAAATTTTACAAAAAACATTTTGCTTTGTTAACTAATTTATCTCGAACTGCATTTCTTTTAAGTAGTGGGTGCAATGACAGGTAGCTCCCCATCATTGCACCTCTTAGATGCCGCTTTTATACATGATCACGGCATCTGATACAAATAACCTGTGTAAAATAAATTTTAAAAAATCATACTTACCTGGTCCATTTGCTTGCGACATGCTGGCTCAGGCGCAAAATCTCGTACAGCCTGAGATGACGTCACCGCACAGATTTCGGCCGAGATCTTCAAGCAAGATGGTGGTGGCCAGCCCATCAAGAGCAAATGGATGAGGCAATATATGATTTTTTTTGTTTTTTACACTATTTCAGGTTAAATCGATTTGCTACCACAAAGCACAAGGAAATTCCGCTTCACTGCAATTTGAAAGTATCCTGAAATTCCTTGAGATTAATTGTAATACAGAAGTACTTGAGAAAGCGGCAGAAGACGCAAAACGGACATAGGCCGGTTGCCATCTCCCTTATGCTGATTTTACAGATGCATTGTGCACCTTGTGTATTACAATAAATGGATTGAAAGAAGATTGGTGAGTGTCATGGATTATTCAGTTTTTATGGACATTAGGGGTCATTTATCAAACTAGTGTAAAGTAGAACTGGCTTAGCCCATAGCAACCGATCACATTCCGCATTTCATTTCTCACAGCTCCTTTGGAATGGTGGAATCTGATTGGATGCTATGGGCAACTAAGCCAGTTCTTCTTTACACCAGTTTGATAAATCTCCCCCATTATGTTTAGTATAGCTTGAAATACAATATGTAATTTTCATTAATTGTTTTTTGGAGTGCTGTAAAATGTTTTTCTAGACTAAAGACCCTTAAAAAGCTGCCTCATCCAGCAGCCATTAAAGGGATTGTCTTACTTTGGCAAATTTTATTCATCATGTAGACAAAGTTAATACCAGGTACTTAATAATGTATTGTGATTGTCCATGCTGCCTCCCTTGCTGGCTTGATGCATTTTTTCATTGCATTATTCATTGCTTGTGTCCAGGGTTTATGACCACCCTGCAATCCAGCAGCAATGGCCATGCTTGCACACTATAGGAAAGGTGCCAGCTTACCTAGGCGCACGCCTGTGGTCCTGACTGCCTGAGAGACCAGCACCATTTCCTATAGTGTAGGGATCAGCAACCCTCAGCACTCCAGCTTCTGTGAAACTACGGTCATGCTTTATGAGACATGTTATCTAAACTAAATGCATTAAACAATTGCTTTTCAATGGCTTTTGTTTCAAGATAACGCGATGAGTTAAGAAATTTAAGTTAAGAGTGTGAGTGTTACCCCTGCTACATCTGTACAACTCCCGTCATGCACACTTACTGCACTGTTCTTATAACTCCCATAGAAGTGAAAGGAGGAGTTGTAGTATCAGAACAGGTGGAGTCCCAGAGGCTTGAAATGTTATCAAACTCATAGCAGAAGCTATTCTCTTATTGGCACAAGTAAAAACATTTGGATTGAGCAAAGTGACTGGATTTCTTCACACATATAGAGCTCACACATTTTTCAGTGCAGTTTATTGTGTATATAAAATACATAATTGGATTTAGAGGCATACATAGAAATCATCGGGCCCCATAGCAAGACTCTGGATTACCTAGCCCCTCTCATTACTTGTTCCTGGTCCCTCCTCCTACTCCATGAACTGTCCTGCTGCGCATAATATATAATGTGCCATACCCCTGATGAACTGTTCCTGGCTGCCTGCTGCTGCTTAATATATAATGTGCCATACTCCACCCCACATAAACTGTGCCTGTTGTGTTATAATATACAGTGTGCTGTGCCCCGTATCAACTATGCCTGTTGCTGCGTATAATAATTAGTGTGCTGTACTCCCCAATGAACTATACCTGTTGCTGCGTATAATATATAATGTGCCATATCCCCCTTGAACTATGCCTGTTGCTGCATATAATATATAGTATGCCATACCCCCTCATGAACTATGCCTGTTGCTGCATACAATATATAGTGTGCCATACCCCCCTTGAACTATGCCTGTTGCTGCATATAATATATAGTATGCCATACCCCCTCATGAACTATGTCTGAACAATGGGAGCAGGAAGCTGGAAGGCAGGGCCTGAGCCACAGTGACAGGAGCTTGTGTGTGTAATTAGGGGGTATCAGTGGCGTAGCTATAGGGGTCGCAGTAATCACAATTGCGACCAGGCCGCTAAGCCAGAGTGGCCTTCAGGCCCCCCTTGCCAGTGACGCCCAGCCAATTACCGTATTTTTCGCTTTATAAGATGAACTGCGTCTTGTGAATACTAGATGGAAGCACTCACTAGTATGCAGGAGGTGCGGGGAGTGAAGCTCTGCTATCGCTGGCATTACTGACCCCTCCCTGGACAATGTCCTGACTGTGTACATCAGGATGTAGCGCGCGCACTATGAACTAACGTTGTACACAGTCAGGTCACAATGCAGCGCATGCCCGAGAAAAAACAGGGAGTGTGACTGCAGGAGACATAAGTTAATTGATTTATTTTGGATCTGATCTGAAGTCTGATATGGGAGGTCTAACATAAAGGTCTGATAGGGTCTGATCTGAGCTCTGTTGGTGGTTTTAATAGGGAGGTCTGATGGGGAGTCTCATCTGAAGTTTAATATGGGTATTTGATCTGAAGTTTGATATGGTGGTCTGAACTGAGGATCTGATTATGGGGTCTGATTTGAGGTCTGATACGGGGGTCTCATCTGAAGTCTGATATGGGGGTCTGATCTGAGGGGTGATATGTCGGTCTGATCTGAAGGAAAATATGGCAGTCTGATCTGAGCATCTGAAATGGAGGTCTGACGTGAGGTCTGATAAGGGGTTCTGATTTGAGGTCTGATATGGGGTTCTAAATTGAGGTCTGATATGGGGATCTGATTTAAGGATCTGATATGGGGCTCTGATCTGAAAGGTAAGGGGGTATGTAAGTGGTTATTTTTTTGTACTGGCACACATTATAAGCGATTTTTTGTACTGGTGTACATCATAATGAGGTATTTTTTGTACTGGCACATACAGTGGGATGCAAAAGTTTGGGCAACCTTGTTAATCGTCATGATTTTCCTGTATAAATCGTTGGTTGTTACGATAAAAAATCTCAGTTAAATATATCATATAGGAGACACACACAGTGATATTTGAGAAGTGAAATGAAGTTTATTGGATTTACAGAAAGTATGCTATAATTGTTTAAACAAAATTAGGCAGGTGCATACATTTGGGCACTGTTGTCATTTTATTTAATTCCAAAACCTTTAGAACTAATTTTTGGAACTCAAATTGGCTTGGTAAGCTCAGTGACCCCTGACCTACATACACAGGTGAATCCAATTATGAGAAAGAGTATTTAAGGGGGTCAATTGTAAGTTTCCCTCCTCTTTTAATTTTCTCTGAAGAGTAGCAACATGGGGGTCTCAAAACAACTCTGAAATTACCTGAAGACAAAGATTGTTCACCATCATGGTTTAGGGGAAGGATACAGAAAGCTGTCTCAGAGATTTCAGCTGTCTTTTTCCACAGTTAGGAACATATTGAGGAAATGGAAGACCACAGGCTCAGTTCAAGTTAAGGCTCGAAGTGGCAGACCAAGAAAAATCTCAGATAGACAAAAGCGACGAATGGTGAGAACAGTCAGAGTCAACCCACAGACCAGCACCAAAGACCTACAAGATCATCTTGCTGCAGATGGAGTCACTGTGCATCGTTCAACCATTCGGCGCACTTTACACAAGGAGATGCTGTATGCGAGAGTGATGCAGAGGAAGCCTTTTCTCCGCCCACAGCACAAAAAGTGCCGCTTGAGGTGGGCTAAATCACATTTGGACAAGCCAGCTTCATTTTGGAATAAGGTGCTGTGGACTGATGAAACTAAATTTGAGTTATTTGGCCATAACGAGGCGCGTTATGCATGGAGGAAAAAGAACACAGCATTCCAAGAAAAACACCTGCTACCTACAGTAAAATATGGTGGTGGTTCCATCATGCTGTGGGGCTGTGTGGCCAGTGCAAGGACTGGGAATCTTTTCAAAGTTGAGGGATGCATGGATTCCACTCAGTACCAGCAGATTCTGGAGACCAATGTCCAGGAATCAGTGACAAAGCTGAAGCTGTGCCGGGGATGGATCTTTCAACAAGACAACGACCCTAAACACTGCTCAAAATCCACTAAGGCATTTATGCAGAGGAACAAGTACAACGTTCTGGAATGGCCATCTCAGTCCCCAGACCTGAATATTATTGAAAATCTGTGGTGTGACTTAAAGAGATCTGTCCATGCTCGGAAGCCATCAAACCTGAATGAACTAAAGATGTTTTGTAAAGAGGAATGGTCTAAAATACCTTCAACCAGAATCCAGACTCTCATTGGAACCTACAGGAAGCGTTTACAGGCTGTAATTTCTGCAAAAGGAGGATCTACTAAATATTGATTTCATTTCTTTTTTGTGGTGCCCAAATTTATGCACCTGCCGAATTTTGTTTAAACAATTATAGCACACTTTCTGTAAATCCAATAAACTTCATTTCACTTCTCAAATATCACTTTGTGTGTCTCCTATATGATATATTTAACTGACATTTTTTATCGTAACAACCAACGATTTATACAGGAAAATCATGACGATTAACAAGGTTGCCCAAACTTTCGCATTCCACTGTATTATAAGGGGGTATTTTTGTTCTGGCACACATTAGTGGGCATTTTGCTATTGGTACACATAATAAGCAGAATTATAACTACTAGTGGACTATATGGAGCATTATTATTAGTATGGGCCTAATAGGACATTATTACTATTACTTTGCAGCCTGAAAACAGTAATTTTATAACATTTCAAAAGATTTGGATAACTCGATAAACAGCAGCAGAACACTAAGAACACTAACGAGCATTCATACGAATGCTCGTTAGCACTCATCTGCTGATGGCAGGTGTAATAGAGACTTAAATCTGTGGAATTCATGGAACAAAAATTCAGCGTATCCTGGTACCATTACACAGTCTTGGTGCATCCAGATTTCACTAGAGAATAAAGGCTCATTCCCACATCAGTGTTCAGTCAGTGATTTCCATCAGTGATTGTGAGCCAAAACCAGGACTGTAGGCTGCACAGACAGAAAGTATAAGTAAAAGATGTACTCCTGATCTGTGTTCAGATGACCAAACACCGACTGTGTGAATGAGACATAACTGGAGCATCAACCTTTAGATTCAAGTGATAAGGAGGCATTCCTGTTGGTTCGAAAGAGTTCCAGACAAGAGGATTTAATATTTTTTTTTATTCCTGTCTTGCCAGAGCCTTGACTTTTTTCCCCCTAAAGTTTAGTCTAGTGAGCTCTGTGAGGGCTCATTTTTTACATGGAAATCCTTTAGAATTTTTTATATTACGGCATTCACCATACAGGATAAATGCACTTATATTTTAATAATATGAAATTTTGGGACATGGTGATGCCTATGATCATTATTTTTTAAATTGTTTTTTTTTTTATTTTTAATATCGGGATCGAGGAGAGCCATAGTTTATTTATTTTTTGGGCGATTGTCAGTGCTCATTTTTCGCAGGATGGGGTGATGGTTAGATTGGTACTATTTTGGGGGGCATACACCTTTTTGATTGCTTGGTGTTGCACTTTTAGTAATGCAAGGTCAGAAAAATGTATTTTTATCACACAGTTTAATTTTTTTATTTTTTATGGTGACTATCGGACAGATTGGATAATGCAATGTATTTATAGAACTGGTCGTTACGGACGCGGCGATACCTAATATGTGTATTTTTTTCTTTTTTGTCTTATAAAATCAGGGGAAAGGGGCATTTTTTCTTTTTTTAACTTGAAACTTTATATTTTTTTATTAAAAACACTTTTTAACTTTTTTCTTTAAACTTTATTTCTGTCCCACTCTGGGACTTCAACTAAACCCCTCTTCAATGCATTTACAATACATCTGTATTGTAATGCATTGCCTGTTCGTCTACTACAGTGAGTAGTACACAGCCTGAGGCTGGATCTCCTGGGCACCCATAGAAGGCAAGTCATGCAAAGGTATTGAGCAGCCTCTGCACGGTATTGGGCTGCCTTTTGACACATCTAGTCCCCGCCACAGCAGTGCGGGGACTCGATGTGCTCACTCACCCGCCACAAAATACTTCTATGTATTGGTCAGCGTGGACCGCGGCATAGAAGGGGTTAATCCGCCGGCATTGGCTTTTACAGCGATACTGGCGGATACAGCAGATGCCCGGCTATTAGTGTCTGCCGGACCCCTGCAGTGATCGGACATGCACCGCTCTGATGCCCGCCCAATCAGCCTGCCGTGCACGCGTTAAGGGGTTAAGGACATGAGTTTAGTTTTTTATGTAATTGCTTTTTCTTTTACCTATCTTTTACCTGTCTGTCTGTAACTGTAACTTGTATGCACTGTTGTTACATTACATTAAACCGTTTAATAGCTGCTGTTGTCAGAATATCTTTTATATGAAAAATAAAGTCTTCATGCAAGAGATAGGATCAATAAAAAAATATAACAGTTATAGGATCCTGTAGGCGGATATAAACACCTCTTCTTTACTTGAGCATCTAAATTTGTTATGTGCAAGCAATGAAACAAAGGGGACAATTAATTATCTAAAAGTATATGTAATAATTTATTTATAAATGATTATAAATCTAATACAAATACCGACATAAGATAAATGATGACCAATAATGTACTACCAACAAACCACCTCTAGATGGTGCTGTAACCAAACACCACTACCTCACCAGCACAGGACAACTTAAAGTTACCTATGACAAAATGATAATACTTTTAACAAACAGACCAGTGATTTATATACCAGGAGAAACTTAGGATCTTCTGTTTACCAAACAGGCTATAACATGATAAAATATGGACTAATACAGGAAATATAAATGTTATCCCTTGACTCTGTTTCCCTATGACCAATCGATAATATATGATATTAATATGATAAAATATCCATCTCGGCAACCAGTCTATGGAATATAACTTCCCATGGGTTTAGTCCTCTTTTCAAATAATGATAGATCTTCCATTAGCAATATGCATCTTTGCTAAGAGAATAATCAGCATTATAGAGGCGCCTAACACTATACATTCCCACAGTATGGGGACTTTTGGCTATACACCTAGAGAGATATCTTATTAATATCACGAGCAATAAGCACAGTATACGAGACCGGGTCAAGGATAGACAGAGTTTCGGATGGGACCAGTTCATAAGAATTTTTCTAGTAGTCACAATATAATCCAAGTATCTTTTGGTATATCTTTCTTATGGTCAGTTTCATTTGTGAGTTTTTCTTCTGGTGAGAGCCCCTTTGATGCTCCGCACTCGAGTAATTATTCCCCACCTTATCTAAGAATCATCCCCTTTTGGAGTAGAGATTTCCAATCAGGTAAGGTGGGTGTATTCGCTATGCTAATAACACAATGATGTCATATTAACCCTTGACATGGTATAAAAAAAATGGTAAAATGATATAATATTGTTCATCTGCCTCCAGATGGCACTATTGTACAACATGTTAACATCAGATTTTTAGGTAAAAACTTATATAATGTGGCTTAATTTTATATATGTACCTTTAACCTTTCTCAGCTTATATCAACGAGGAGGGATACTCCTTTGACACTCTGAAGTAATCTTCCCCAGACTTAGTGGGACCATCATGATTTTCCCAGACTCTTGAATTTATGGGTTTGATAAGAAATACAATGGGCCTTACACTCGCACTGTGGGTTAGTATAATCTAACTGTCCAAGCTATTGAGTAACGATGTCTGGAATAACATTAGCTTGTCTGAGAAACTTCCATTAGCAGAAAACCTTAGTGTTTTCTACACCTCCTAAGACTATATTCACTCAGTGAGATACACACGGCATAAAGCATACATTAATATTTGGTTATACTATATATCAATGTTGCATATTATACATGAATCATTAATATGTTCATATTAAAAAGCTAAATAAATCCACACATGAATATATATAATACTTATGAATATGTGGCGTGGTATTAAACAAGTAGGAAGTGCTCAAACCCACATGCAGTTGTGCATATATATACAGGGGAGCAAATCCTGCACTTGTGGCCTGTTGCTAATGACGATCCCCAGCAAAAATGCATACACATAATTGTCATGAACTATGGATCCGATCGCTCCGGATCCCACAGCTGTGACGTAGTGGTCTGTGATGGAGTCTGCGCACACACAGAGACCTCACGTGACCGGGGTATTACCATCCGGCTAACACACTCCCACTACACTTCGGTAACTGCCACCATGTGGGTTCCCGGTCCACAAGCCGACTATCCGGGTCATTCACTATCACACAGATCAGTGGATGAACCGGATATCACTTACTGACCAACCGCAGTCAATCATCCCCAGCTACAATTCCTAAATGCAATTTAACTAACTACCTGGTAACGTCTCTTCAAAGGCAAGGTACGTTGTTCAGCTTAGAATATGGAAGACTTGGCCATTTAGATTTTATAATCTTTAATAAGAGGTAAAAAGCAGTGCATACAAATACATATAAATCTACAGAATAATAATAACAATATAAATAATCACGACAGTTCAAATGAAAGGGAAAAAAGATGAAAGAATACTTAGTTTCTCTGGAGGGTTTCAGATGGTCGTTCATATGTCCTTTTTGAATCCTTGCAAACCCTGTTCAGTATGTATCAGGGGAGACCCTCAAAGTTCTTCTGATACAGGGATTTGCCGTCAATGTCCAATTAAGTGTCTGGTAATGTTCCATGGGTCTCTCTCCTCTGTCCTCATGCACAGATTTTTATGAACTCTCCCATGGGCAGGAGACTTACTCCTGTCAGCCAATGGCAGCAGAGTGACTGTGAAGCCTAAGGATTGGCCTCCAAGTGTTTTATGACCCCATCAAAGTTCAGTTCCTACAATGAGGATTATACTTAAGCCTGTATCTCCCTGATACATCGGCATATTTTTTATACAGAATACATATTTGCGATCCTTATTTATTTACATACAGGATGAGACCACACACGGTAATGCTGGGACCCGTAGTTCTTCTACCACCCATAGGTCAGCTACAGAATCACATCCTCTGGTCATATTTGATACCCAATTAACCACAATACTCTGTAGAGACTGGATCTGGTGTCAGAAAGGGCATAAGTTGATTCATAAATGTAATATGAAAGTGGACTGGTTTTATGCCCAGAATGCCCAGAGCTAATTAAGGGCTATTAGCTCTCCTCAAACCAGACCTGGAAATTAATGACGTCACGCTCCAGCCAGGCTTGACAGCGAGCTGATCTTTATCTTATAGGACAGGATGAGCTGGGCCTGGTCTAGCCTTTATGACCTTTTATAGCCGGCCTCACAGAGTAGTGGTAATAAAAGTGTCCATCTATATCATACTGGCCGGTGGCGACCCAGGCTTCAGGAAGATGAGAGTTCACTGTTTTTTTACATATGCCAGAAGCATACAAGATGGCTACCCAGAGGAATTATGTATGAATGCCGGCACATTGCTATCTTCTATAGGATGTCTAGTGTGGTACTTGTGGTTTGCTGCGGGCATCCTCCACTGTATGCATTTCTGCTGGGGATTGTCATTAGCAGTTGGCCACGAGTGCAGGATTTGCTCCCCTATATATATGCACAACTGCATGTGGGTTTGAGCACCTCCTGCTTGTTTAATACCACGCCATTCTTTTCAGTTTGTATATATAGAGATTCCTGGAGGTGTATAAACTCCAATTTAAATGTGCCTGCTTTCCATCTACAGGCTACATTTAGGTGCACCTGTGAGGCCTGGGCCATATCAGCCAGTCTTGAGTGGGACTCGCAGACTCCTCCCTCCTCCCATTGCTAGCATGGTTACATGCTGGAGGTAACTGGTGAGTTGTTTGTGAGTCGGCCTCATGCTCCTGTAATTTGCCCACTGGCTCCTGGTATTGCCCACATGGGTCAGGTAGGGGAGTGTTAGGTCCCGAGCTACTTGAGAAACCTTGGCGCGGTGCTCGGGCTCAGACATGTCCTACACCGTAGGACATGTTGGCTAATCTCTCAATTTTAAAATCAGTTTGAGGGTTTAGTAAGACCGTAGAGTGCACCTGTCTTTGCTATTATTTTGTTATATTGACTTATGAATATATGAATAGACACCACACACCAGATGTGTCTTAAGGATATCAATTCTTATCTTGTCATAGCTTAGACATGAAACAAACATTGTTCCCTTCAGACAGACATGTCTGGAGAAGCCAGTATACTCTGTATAGATAAACCCATATATTTTAGCAATAACTTTTAAAATACAATGTTCTATATATTCACGATGACTCTTATACAAACTGAACTTGTCTTGGACTCATCTTGGCCTCCTTAGCCACATAACAGAACTTTGGTTCAAGCTGATTTCACTCTTAAAGGCAATGAGCATCCATTTTGACTATAATATTGGATAATACTGTACACTTATGAAAATGCACTACACTGTGTTGTCTGATGTCTTAGTATGGCCGCTAGGGGGCTAGCCTAAGCCCCGAGATTTGCCAGCAATGCATGCATATCAGGCTACACTAGAGAGGTGCCTGCTAGTATCCCACTGTACAGCGGGAGTCTTAAAGACATGGCCCACGAGCTGCATGAGGCCCCTGAGGCAGTTTTGTGCAGCCCATAATACATCAAGTGGGGGCATGCGCTATTCATTCATGAGCACTTCTATTGTGGAAGCGCTCATTAGTACAGAACAGGAGGCCCAAGAAGCAATGAGCATGGCACCGCTCACACTTCGCTGACATTATTCACCGCTCCCTGGTCTTCTTTATCCTGCACTTCCCTATGTAATGAAATTGTACAGCTTCGGAACGTAGTGCATAAAGGTACACACCATGACCTGACATTGTGCAAGATCAGGGCGCAGAGTAGTACTAACACCAGAGCACAGTGCTGCATTGAAGAGTGGTGGTGGCACATGGAGGAAGAAAAAAATGGTCATTATTTTTTCCCCCGATTGCTCTGAGGTCTGCATTTAGTGGGCAGAGGGGTTGGGTGGGCATTAGAGTAGCAGCAGCAGTCTTATTTGGAGTCTGTATAAATTTTGGATCTGAGCTGGGGTCTGTATGAATCTGGGTCTGATCTGGGGGATTCTGTAATAAATTTGGGGTCCGATGTAGGGTCTGTATAAATTTGGTGTCTGAACTCAGTATGTATTAATTTTGGGGCTTATTTGGGGTGTAATCTGGGATCTGTATACATTTAGGGTCTGATCTTGGGGTCCTCATGAATTTTTGGTCTGATTTGGGTGTTTGTATCAATTTGGGGTATGATATGGAGTCTGTATTAATTTGGGGTCGATGTGGAGTGTAATGTGGGGTTTGTGTAAATTTGGGATCTAATCTGGGTTCTGTATGAATTTGGGGGCTGATGGGATTTATTCTAGGGTTTGCGTGAATTCGGTGGCTGACCTGGGGTCTGTATAAATTTGATGGTCTGTATTAATTTTAAGATCTAGTCTGGCTGTATTTGCTAATTCTGTGGTCTGATCTGGGAGTCTGTATTAATTTTGGGGTCATATGAGGTCTGCATTAAGAAGGGTTTGTCCAACCATATGAAATGTATTTGTGAAAACTGATTAAAATGCCACCAAAAAAGTAGTGATACCTCTTTTATCCCATTGTTGTGACCACCAGGGGAGATCTTGGCATCATTGTTGGGTGCGGCTGGCGGTGAGTTTGACACACGTGTATTGTACTGTGTTTGAAATGCACGTTGCCTGTCAACTGGAATTTTTTTTTTATGTGTGGCCCATATATCTGGCCGAGTTTGAGTCCTTAGTAACAGTAAGCAGTAGAAATAAACAAAGTTTTGAAAATGTTGATTCTGGGCCGGCAACTGCCACCTTGCTTGAAGATCTCAGCCGAAATCCTGTGCACGGTGACGTATGATGCCACCGCTCTGATGGCATCACGGGCCACTCGAGATCTTCAAGCAAGATGGCGGCAGCTGGTCCATCGCAAGCAAATGGATCAGGTAAGTATGATTTTTTTTAAACAATTTTACACTCTATTTATATCAGATGCCGCGATCATGTATGAACGCGGCATCTGAGGGGTACAATGATGGGGACCAGCACAATCACCGCTCCCTGTCATTACACCTGCTACTTACAAAGAAATGTGCTTCATGACGAAGTAATTGAATCAAACTTTATCACTACCGATAATAATATGTCATTAGGAATATCCAGCTCCTCTCTCTGTATCTTGCTGACTTTTCTTGAACATGGATACCTCAAAGGATGATTTAGAAGAAGTAAATCCAGCAAAAGATAAGGATGGTCATCATTGACCTGACTCCCTAATGGGTTCTTAAAAAAAGATTATTTTTTTTCATATTCTACTACATACTACTCCATAGTCAACTACATGGAAAGGGAGGGACTGTAGTACCAGCGACTTGGACAGATGCACGTTCAGCTTCTGCATCGTTGGATGAGTGCATGCATACTGTTGTCTTTTTGCAATCACCTCAGTGATTACACTGGCTGTTACACTGACAATAAACTGCTCCTGAATAGCAGCAAAACTAAAGAGCTCATTGTAGACTTCAGGAAGGAGAAGAGAGACACCCATGACCCCATCCACATAAATGGCACTGCTGTTGAACGGGTTTCCAGCTTTTAGTTCCTGGGGACCTACATCTCTGAGAATCTGTCCTGGACAACCAACATCTCTAGAGTGGTCAAGAAGGCACATGAGAGCCTCTTTTTATTTTTTTAGGACACCGAAGAAAAACCATCTGTCTGCTGACTTCTATCGCTGTGCAATAGAGAGCATCCTGACCGAACTGGGTTACTGTCTGGTATGAGAATTGCTCTGTTGCTGACCGCAAGGCATTGCAGCGGGTGGTGAAAACCACCCAATGCATCACAGGGACTCTACTTCCTACTATTGAGGATGTTCACAAGAAGAGATTTCTACGTCAGGTACACATCATTCTTAGCGACTCCTCTCATCCTGCCAATAAACTCTTCCAGTTACTTCCCCACAGCTGTCACCCTACTGAACTCAGTCCCCCGCTTAACCCTTTCATTTATGCACACTTAACCCTCTACCCTCCTCCTCCCTCCATCTCTTCCTATGACCATGATCATGATTCATTCATTCTCAACATTCACGTTATGTTCATATTGGTTACTGCTATAGTTCGGACACTGTCATAGCATAAGTGTCTGCTATAGTACGTACTTAAACTACTTTGTTCACTATTACAGTTTGTTCATAGCGCTTGGCATTCTGTAGATCTGTTTACTATACATCTGTAAATTTGTATATATGTAGCACATCTGTCTACTTGTTCATAGTAGATCTGTGTACTTGTTAATAGTACATCTGTGTATTTGCTGTCTGTATAGCAATAGAACAGTTTATCTGTTTATATGTATACATCAGTACATCTGTATACTTGTCCATCTGTATACTTGTTAATAGTACATCTGTGTATTCACTGTCTGTATAGCAATAGAACAGTTTATTTGTTTATATGTATAAATCAGTACATCTGTATATTTGTCCAAAGTACATCCATATATTTCCTCCCTTTATAGCAATATAAACAATTTAACTTATTTGTACATAATCTGTACATAACTATTCCTACTGTCTACACTATCCTTATCTGTATATAACTTGTTTTTATTGCACTGCTGCCCTTTGCACTTCTGATTAGATGCAAACTGTATTTCGTTACACTGTATTTATACATGTGTAATGACAATAAAGTTGAATCTTTAAATGAGTGGCACGGTTTTCCCACGTCACTTTATGGTGACACTCCATGTGTTAAAGCAGTGCTGTCATGCAAACATTAGCACCCTAGCCACGCCTGACTTTCTGCCTACTCATCCTGCATACTGCCATGATAATTTCCCTCAGCGACTTGTCGAAAATGCCCACACTGTCAAGTATGGCATTTTCCCTCCACCCCAGCATGACGCCTGCCTGCCGCTACTTTTATGCACCCATGCACTGCTAGTGTTTTCCTACAGGTAGTCTCCCAAGTAGCAGACGGTGTACCCTTCCCATGTTTGGCTGCAGATCTCCTACTGCTTCCACCATGCTGTCTCATGGGCATGCTTTCACCCTGCTGTTTAAGGGGCATGCTGCTGCCCTCGCCCCCTGATAATGATGATGCCCCCTCGTCACCCAGCTCTCATGTGCGATTGGCTACATTATCATCTACATCTGTTTGGTCGTCACCCTCACCTGTCTCTTGCGTGCGTCCCTGAACTCTTGCAACGTGTTCCCAACCGACTGTCATCTTCGGTAGTTGCATGCCTAGAGGAGTCTGCAGTGGATCTCTCCTACAAGTGCGGGTTAACACTTTAACTGCTGACAGTCCTCATCCTTGCTGAAAAATGGAGCAGAGATGGTAGCATACATTAGGCTACTTTCACACCGTCATCAGCAAAAACGCTTCCGCCATGATAATACAACCGTCTGCATCTGCTATGAATGGATCCGGTTGTATTATCTTTAAAATAGCCATGACGGATCCGTCATGAACACCATTGAAAGTCAACGGGGGACGGATCAGTTTTCTATCAGGAAGTATTACTTTACTGAGAGAGCAGTGGATGCATGGAATAGCATTCCTGCAGAAGTGGTAGCTGCAAATACAGTGGAGGAGTTTAAGCATGCATGGGATAGGCATAAGGCCATCCATCATATAAGATAGGGCCAGGGGCTAACCATAGTATTCAGTATATTGGGCCAGACTAGATGGGCCAAATGGTTCTTATCTGCCGACACATTCTATGTGTCCAGGATCCATCCCCATTGACTTACAATGTGAGTCATGACGGATCCGTCTTGCTCCACACCACATCACGGACAGGTGTTCCTGCATAGAATTAGCATGAGATCAGGTGACTGATGCCCATTGTCACGAGGGTGTCAAGAACCACGCCTGACTCAGTTATACCGGGGGTCAGGAAGTCGCAGCGGTTGGCTGTGCGCTCTATGTAGAAAGATAGGGCTGTTTTTTTATGGTAGCTTTCTGGGTTTGCTTTGCAACCCTTTTTGGCTCACTCAGGGATCTGTAGTGGTGTGGACTAGTGATCCCACCGCCCCGTTCAATACCTAGGGCTCATCTTAGGGAAAGCCAAGGTTTAGGTACGTGATCGGCGTACGGGTGAGGAACCCGTCTAGGGACGTCAGGGCAGTCAGGTGCCAGCCGCAAGGTGAGTCAGGGGTCACCACCTTTCCCGCTCCCTTGGGCAGGGCCTTCCCTTTTCCCTCCCTTTGCGTGACGCCGGTCATTACATTATATCTGGCCCTTATTTTGTGTAGGTAAAAAACAATATATATTTTTTTACCTACTTAGAATCCAGTATGGATCCAATTGCTGCTTTGTCAAAGCAATTTCATGGCCTGTCTTTGGAGGTGACAGGATTGAAGGCGTCGGTCCTCCAGCAACAGCAGCAATTACAACTGACCGCAAGCCCAGCGGTTGCTACAGGTAACTAGGTTGTTGCGGAACCCAAGGTTGCTCTCCCTGACAGATTTTCTGGGGGAAGGGACAAGTTTGTGACATTCCGTGAGGCCTGTAAATCATATTTTAACCCCTTAGGGACACAGCCTTTTTACACCTTAGGACCAGGCCATTTTTTGAAAATCTGACCAGTGTCACTTTAAGTGATGATAACTTTAAAACGCTTTGACTTATCCAGGCCATTCTGAGATTGTTTTTTGTCACATATTGTACTTCATGACACTGGTAAAATAAAGTTAAAAAAAATATTTTTTTTTGCATAAAAAAATGTCAAATTTAACAAAAATTGGGAAAAATTAGCAAATTTCAAAGTTTCAGTTTCTCTACTTCTGTAATACATAGTAATACCCTTAAAAATTGTGATGACTTTACATTCCCCATATGTCTACTTCATGTTTGAATTATTTTGGGAATGATATTTTATTTTTTGGGGATGTTACAAGGCTTAGAAGTTTAGAAGCAAATCTTGAAATATTTCAGAAATTTACAAAAACCCAATTTTTAGGGACCACTACAGCTCTGAAGTCACTTTGCGAGGCTTACATAATAGAAACCACCCAAAAATGACCCCATTCTATAAACTACACCCCTCAAGGTATTCAAAACTGATTTTACAAACTTTGTTAACCTTTTAGGTGTTGCACAAGAGTTATTGGCAAATGGGGATGAAATTTGAGAATTTCATTTTATTGCCTAATTTTCCATTTTAACCAATTTTTTCCACTAACAAAGCAAGGGTTAACAGCCAAACAAGACTGTATCTTTATTGCCCTGACTCTGCCGTTTACAGAAACACCCCATATGTGGCCGTAAACTACTGTACGGCCACACAGCGGGGCGTAGAGTGAAAGGTGCGCCGTTTGGTTTTTGGAAGGCAGGTTTTGCTGGACTGGTTTTTTGACACCATGTCCCATTTGAAGCCCCCTGATGCACCCCTAGAGTAGAAACTCCATAAAAGTGACCCCATCTAAGAAACTACACCCCTCAAGGTATTCAAAACTGATTTTACAAACTTTGTTAACCCTTTAGGTGTTGCACAAGAGTTATTGGCAAATGGGGATGAAATTTGAGAATTTCATTTTTTTGCCTAATTTTCCATTTTAACCCATTTTTTCCACTAACAAAGCAAGGGTTAACAGCCAAACAAGACTGTATCTTTATTGCCCTGACTCTGCCGTTTACAGAAACACGCCATATGTGGCCGTAAACTACTGTACGGCCACACAGCGGGGCGTAGAGTGAAAGGTGCGCCGTTTGGTTTTTGGAAGGCATGTTTTGCTGGACAGTTTTTTTGACACCATGTCCCATTTGAAGCCCCCCTGATGCACCCCTAGAGTAGAAACTCCATAAAAGTGACCCCATCTAAGAAACTACACCCCTCAAGGTATACAAAACTGATTTTACAAACTTTGTTAACCCTTTAGGTGTTGCACAAGATTTAATGGAAAATAGAGATACAATTTCAAAATTTCACTTTTTTGGCAGATTTTCCATTTTAATATTTTTTTTCCAGTTACAAAGCAAGGGTTAACAGCCAAACAAAACTCGTTATTTATGGCCCTGATTCTGTCGTTTACAGAAACACCCCATATGTGGTCGTAAACCGCTGTACGGTCACACGGCAGGGCGCAGAAGGAAAGGAATGCCATACGGTTTTTGGAAGGCAGATTTTGCTGGACTGTTTTTTTTTACACCATGTCCCATTTGAAGCCCCCCTGATGCACCCCTAGAGTAGAAACTCCATAAAAGTGACCCCATCTAAGAAACTACACCCCTCAAGGTATACAAAACTGATTTTACAAACTTTGTTAACCCTTTAGGTGTTGCACAAGATTTAATGGAAAATAGAGATACAATTTCAAAATTTCACTTTTTTGGCAGATTTTCCATTTTAATATTTTTTTTCCAGTTACAAAGCAAGGGTTAACAGCCAAACAAAACTCGTTATTTATGGCCCTGATTCTGTCGTTTACAGAAACACCCCATATGTGGTCGTAAACCGCTGTACGGTCACACGGCAGTGCGCAGAAGGAAAGGAATGCCATACGGTTTTTGGAAGGCAGATTTTGCTGGACTGTTTTTTTTGACACCATGTCCCATTTGAAGCCCCCTGATGCACCCCTAGAGTAGAAACTCCAAAAAAGTGACCCCATTTTAGAAACTACGGGATAGGGTGGCAGTTTTGTTGGTACAAGTTTAGGGTACATATGATTTTTGGTTGCTCTATATTACACTTTTTGTGCGGCAAGGTAACAAGAAATTGCTTTTTTGGCACCGTTTTTTTTTTGTTATTTACACCATTCATCTGACAGGTTAGATCATGTGGTAATTTTATAGAGCAGGTTGTCACGGACGCGGTGATACCCAATATGTATACAATTTTTTTTATTTATGTACGTTTTACACAATAATTTCATTTTTAAAACAAAAAAAATGTTTTAGTGTCTCCATAGTCTAAGAGCCATAGTTTGTAAAATTTTTGGGCGATTATCTTATGTAGGGTCTCATTTTATGTGGGATGAGATGACGGTTTGATTGGCACTATTTTGGGGTGCACATGACTTTTTGATTGCTTGCTATTACACTTTTTGTGACGGAAGATGACAAAAAATGGCTTTTTTTACACCGTTTTTATTTTTATTTTTTTACGGTGGTCATCTGAGGGGTTAGGTCATGTGATATTTTTATAGAGCCGGTCAATACGGACGCGGCGATACCTAATATGTATACATTTTTTTTTATTTATGTAAGTTTTACACAATGATTTCATTTTTGAAACAAAAGAAATCATGTTTTAGTGTTTCCATAGTCTAAGAGCCATAACTTTTTCAGTTTTTGGGCGATTATCTTGGGTAGGGTATGATTTTTGCGGGATGAGATAACGGTTTGATTGTTACAATTTTGGCGTAGATGCGACTTTTTTGATCACTTTTATTACCTTTTTTGGGAAGTAAGGTGGGCAAAATTCCAATTTCATCATAGTTTTTAATTTTTTATTTTTATGGCGTTCACCGTTCGGGTAAAGTAACATTACCGTTTTATAGATCAGGTCGTTACGGACGCGGCGATACCAAACATGTGTAGGGAATTTTATTTTTTTCATTTTTAATCAGTGATAAATGTGTTTTTTGATTTTTACTTTATTTTTCACTTTTTTCACTTTTTTTTGGACCCAGACCCACTTGGTTCTTGAAGATCCAGTGGGTCTGATGTCTGCATAATACAGTACAGTACAATATATATTGTACTGTACTGTATTTTACTTACACTTTGTCTGAACAGATCTATGCTTTCAGCACAGATCTGTTCAGAACCATGGACAGCAGGACACCTGAGAAGGCGTCCTGTTGCCATGGGAACCTTCCCCGTCTGCTCAGTAGTGGCCAGAACTGCGCAGACGGGGAAGGGTAAGGACGGGGCTTGGGGGGCTGCCTGGAAGCTCTCTCCCTCTCCATTCGGGGGACTGCAAAGGCACAGCAGCCCCCCGATCGGAGAGGGAGGGAGCTCCCTCTTACTGTTAACCTTTTCCATACAGCGGTCCGTACGGACCGCTGTATGGAAAGGGTTAAACGGCTGACATCGCATCACCGATGTCAGCCGTTTATA
The DNA here is from genome assembly GCF_014858855.1 of Bufo gargarizans. Lineage (NCBI taxonomy): Eukaryota > Metazoa > Chordata > Amphibia > Anura > Bufonidae > Bufo > Bufo gargarizans. Next base: position 353,353,516 of record NC_058082.1, read on the forward strand.
CCAGGGTGCCAGCAATGTGCTGGCACCCTGGTATACCCACTAGAAGCCAACGATTACGCAATGGGAGGCGGGCGGGGGATCGCGATCCCGCCTACCTCACCGCCCGCCTCCCGCACCGCCCGCACGGCCCGCAACCCTCCCCCTGCACCTCCAACCGTGCTCGAACAACTCAGGGGTGCAGGGGGGAGGGATACATGGAAACAATTTTTAATCCTAAAGTTTCTGATCCCCGCGGTCAGGGACCGCGGGGATCAGAAACTGCAGAAATCGCAGCAAACCGCAGGTCTGAATTGACCTGCGGTTTGCCGCGATCGCCGACATGGGGGGGTCACGGGACCCCCCCGCGCATTTAGCCTAGGTGCCTGCTCAATGATTTGAGCAGGCACCGGGTTCCGATCACTGCCATCCGCACGGCAGTGATCGAAAATGCACAGGGTGTACATGTACGCCCTGTGTCCTTAAGTACCAGGGCACAAGGGCGTACCTGTACGCCCTGTGTCCTTAAGGGGTTAAGCTGCGCCCTTACTCCTCTGGTAATGAAGAACAGCGGGTGGGGGTTGTTATTTCCCTGCTGCAGGGGGACCCGCAATCCTGGGTGTTCTCTTTACCCACTGATTCCCAGGCTCTCCGGTCAGTGGATGAATTTTTTGGGGCCTTGGGTCTCATATATGACTACCCTGACCGAGTCGCACTGGCTGAATCAAAATTACGGAGACTCCTACAGGGAGAGTGGCCAGTAGAGGAGTATTGCTCTGAGTTCCGTAGGTGGGCTATGGATACTCAGTGGAATGACCCGGCTCTCAGGAGTCAGTTCTGCTCTGGGTTATCCGAAAGGGTTAAGGATGCGCTTGCGCTATATGAGACCCCCTTTTCCCTTGATGCGGTTATGTCCCTTTCTATCCGAATAGATAGACGTCTTAGGGACAGATTGAAAGACCCGGAGCAATTAGTAACCCCTCCCAAGCAGCAGTTAGTCTGTACGGACTTAGACGAGCCTATGCAGCTAGGAGGAACTACTCGTCAGGTCCATCCTCCGGAGGTTCGCCGAAGGCGTGGGGTTTGTTTTTTCTGTGGGGAGAGGGGTAATTTCATTAATGTCTGTCCTTCTTTCCTCAAAAACAAAAGACCGTCGGAAAACTACTAACCCCAGGCTGTGTGGAGGATGTCAGCCGGGGGGTATATGTTTCCTCCATACGAACATCGCAATTTGTGTTGCCAGCGGTTGTTGTTTTTGGCGCTAAGACGGAGACTATTGTATATCGTTATGATTAATGTCTAAGTCACATAGACCTGCTCATAGAATATCTCAGTGGTCTCAATATATGTCTGGTATGTACTGAGTGTGCCTTATTGTATTTAATTTAAGATTTAACTTTTAATTTATATCTATTAAAAAGATATTTGAGACTTTGTGGAATGAAGTAAATTCCTGCGCTTTATAGGGAGGTTAGCATAGGTGCTGAATGATTAGAGTGTATTCCTATTGGAGTGCCTGCAGGGGATATAATACATAGAGGGAATGGGTCTGAATGGACCAGTAACTTTCCCTATACATTAACCCTACTTGGCCTGGTCTAATGAGTGGAGGGGCCTCACTGGCTGTAGTCGGGGCACTCGTCCTTAAAAGGACGACCCCCAGCCTCCGGAACCTCGGACCTACACTTAATATCCCTATGCTCTTACCTCTCTGATGATAGGCATGCTCTGTGTTCTCCTCCGACGCGTTTCACCAGGTAAGGGCCTGGCTCTTCAGGGAGAATTGAGGATCGTTTGGGCGCCTGGAGCAGTGGCTGTGCGCCTGTTAGGATCAAGCGGCAGTGGCAAACAAATGATTAGTTTCTGTCTCTTTATGTGCGCCTAACTCCACCTATAGTTCAACTGACCAATCCGTCAGCAAGTGGGATGTGCACTCAAACTTTTCCCCCCTCCCCTAGTTACCTGTCAGATCCAGGCGGAGAAGTGTTCAGCCAGATGCCGCTTTCTTACTTGAGCGGTCTCGCTGCTCTCCGCCGCTAAACCGGAAGTGACATGATACTGGGGAGTGGTTTAGTTGTCAAGGGGATCTCACACCGCGTCCCCGGCAGGCTCTCTGTATTGTAAGGTTCTAGTCCGCAGTGGCTGTGATAACATCTAATACTAGATAAGAATAAAAAAAGAGGAGTTAGTAGATGTATATTAACATCTTATGTCACCCCTAACTGGTATCGATGTTTAAAAGCATCTTTTGTCTACATTCAGCCAGGCTGCATGCCTCTGGCATTGCACATCATACTACATGATTATTATATGAAAAATATACATCGGATATTCTAATAGAGATCCTTCTATATTTTATTGATGGTATGGTTCACTATTTAGACTATTTTTAGTAGTCCAGGAAGGAACTAGTATGGTGATATATTGGGTCCATTTTGTAAAAATATGGGTCCATGCACGCACATATGTAGTTGTGAGCGCATGCATATAAAAGAGGCCTCCACATGCAAACATACATACATGTAAACCCCTATATGCATACGTGCATGCATGCGCACGCGCACTCCACGCCTCCATTTACATGGTTGCGTACAGTGCGGGTTTTACAGGAAGGGTTTATAAGACAGGTATTCGTTAAGACCGTTCGGTGTTACTGATTTCATTTTATAGATCCATCGAGTTTCAGCCCTCAGGATCATTTTATCCCAGTCACCTCCCCTCCTGGGTCTAGGCACCTGTTGGATGCCTATGAATTTGAGACATGCCGTGCCACTGATGTGTCTTTATTGTTTTGAATGTCATTGAAATGGTCTCTAATACGTCATCTGAATTCTCTTTTTGTTTTCCCTATATAATCAAGGGGGCATGAGCATTGTGCCAGGTATACTACTCCCATTGTTAAACAGTTCACATAATCACGAATGACGTAGTTTATACCGGTATATGAACATGTAAAGGTCTTGGTCTTGGATACCTGGCTACATGCTACGCACCTGCTACATTTATAGGTACCAGTAGGTTTCTTTGACAGCCAATTACCAGGGTTGGTGGGAGGCTGGTAATGGCTGTTAACCAATCTGTCTTTGAGGCTTCTTCCCTTCCTATAGGTGATCATGGGGTATGGTCCTATCATATCCTCTAAATCTGGGTCCGTTTTGAGGATATCCCAATATTTTGAGAGTACCTTTCTGACCTCCTGATGAGCATCATCAAAGGTCCCAATGATGCGAGTATTGTTTGCTGATATGATAGGTTCCAGCCTCTTTTTCTTTGGTATGAGGAGCATGTCTCGATTTTCTGAGCATGCTCCCTCATAGGCTACCCTGAGTACTCCGTCTGGGTATCCCCTCTCTCTAAATCTGTACCTAAGATCCTTTGCTGCATTCTTAAAATTTCTCATAGTGGAACAATTGCGCCGGAGTCTCAGGTACTGCCCTTTGGGTATGCCCTTACGTAGAGCATAGGGATGAGAGCTCTCCCAGCGGAGTAAACTGTTGGTGGCTGTCTTTTTACGATACACCGAGGTAACAATGTTGTTATTTGGGCCTCGTTCTATAAGTACATCTAGGAACGGTAGAGACTCACGACTGAATTCAGAAGTGAATCTTAGACCCAACAGATTATCATTGATTGCCTCCATGAAATCCGTAAAGGAGTCTACAGTCCCTCTCCATAGGACAAAGACATCATCTATGAACCTCAGCCACAGAACTATTTTGTCTTGCCACTTTTCCATCTGATCTGAACCTATCACATTGGCTTCCCACCAGCCCAGGAGCAAATTTGCATAGGACGGCGCACAGGAACTTCCCATCGCCGTCCCCCTGAGCTGGTGGTAGTGGCGACTGTCAAAGACAAAACAGTTCTTAGTGAGGCTGAAGTTCAATAGTTCAAGTACGAATTGGTTATGACCGGATAGTCTTTTGTCTCTCATAGATAGATAACTCTCCACTGCCTTGAGGCCTAGGTTGTGCCTGATAGAGCTGTATAACGCTTCAACATCTATAGATACAAGCATAGTCTCGTCGTCTATACAGACACCACTCAGTCTCAGCAGGAGATCAGAAGTGTCCCGTATATACGATGGCAGTGTCTCCACAAATGGTTTTAAAATTTTGTCAACATAGACACCTATGTTTTGCCCTAGACTTCCTACCCCTGACACTATCGGACGTCCTTTTAGGGGTGTAGTGCCCTTGTGGATTTTAGGTGTGGAGTAGAAGGTTGCTGTAATCGGATATTTAGGAAGAAGAAAGTCCAGTTCTGTCTGGTCAATGATTTTTTCTCTCAGTCCCCGGTTCAGAATTTCCCTGAGTTCTGAGAGAAAAAGACTATTTCTTTTTTTCTAGACAGTGTAGCAGTAGTAAATTTGATAGATGCCCATTTTGCCCACACTATGGGTTTGTCTCTCTGTACGCTACAGAGACCTATTCCCATTTTCGCTATTGATTCTGCTCCTCTGTCTCAGAGAAACCTCACCCACATTGTCCATAAATTACACCTTCGGGTAGGAGACCACCATAACGAGATGCTTTCATGTTATGTTCTGGAGGGGCTTCCCACTCCGGTGGTGCTGGGCCTTCCCTGGTTGGTAGCGCACAATCCAGTGGTGGATTGGCAGGCCAGGGAGATATTGGAGTGGAGTGAGCATTGCAGAGAAAATTTGTTAAATAGCATCTGCTTAGTCGCCTCCATAGCTACCCTACCTACATTTGTTTCTGACTTTGAGGACGTTTTTTTCTGAAAAGGGTTGTCAGAAGTTACCACCTCACCGTCCTTATGATTGCCCGGTTAACCTTATTCCCGGCGCAAAATTACCCAAGACCAGGTTATATAATCTTTCGGGTCCGGAGAGACAAGCCATGAAAGATTATATCTCCGAGAGCTTGGCTAAGGGACACATCAGACCCTCCTCTTCACCCGTGGCTGTAGGGTTTTTCTTCGTTAAAAAGAAAGATGGGGGCCTGCGTCCTTGCCTAGATTTTCGCGAATTAAACCGGATAACCATCCAAGACCCATACCCTCTTCCTCTCATTCCTGACCTGTTTAATCAGATTGCGGGTGCTAGGTGGTTCTCCAAACTTGAAACTTAGGGGGGCCTACAATCTGATTCGTATCAAGGAGGGGGATGAGTGGAAGACAGCTTTTAACACCCCTGAGGGGCATTATGAAAATCTAGTCATGCCTTTCGGTCTGACCAATGCTCCTGCTGTCTTCCAACATTTCGTTAATTACATTTTTAGTCATCTTATCGGCAGGTTTGTGGTAATATACCTAAATGATATCTTAATTTATTCGTCTGATCTGAAAACACATGAGGTACATGTCAGACAGGTACTGCAGGTCCTACGGACGAATAAATTATATGCTAAAATTGAAAAGTGTATCTACGCCGTTCAGGAGATTCCTGAATTCCTAGGTTATTTATCTGCTTCAGGTTTCCGTATGGGTCCTAGGAAGGTCCAGGCAATTTTAGATTGGGATCTTCCTGAGAACCTCAAAGCACTGCAACGGTTCTTGGGCTTCGCAAATTTCTATAGGAAATTCATTCAAAATTATCCAGTTATTGTAAAACCCCTTACTGACATGACTAGGAAGGGTACTGATTTTTCTAAATGGTCTGACGCCACTAAAATTGCTTTTTCCTCTCTAAAAGAGAGGTTTACCTCGGCACCTGTACTAGTCCAACCTGATGTCTCCCAGCCTTTTATTGTTGAAGTCGATGCGTCAGAGGTGGCAGTGGGGGCTGTGCTGTCTCAGGGTCCGTCTCCTGGCAAATGGCGTCCTTGTGCTTTCTTTTCTAAAAAAACTATCTGCAGCAGAAAAGAACTATGATATTGGCAATAGGGAACTATTAGCTATTAAACTAGCATTTGAAGAATGGCGTCACTTTTTAGAGGGGGCAATCCACCCCGTCACTGTGATTACGGACCACAAAAACCTTCTGTTCCTCGAATCAGCTAAGCGTCTCACCCCTAGACAAGCTAGGTGGTCGCGTTTTTTTACCTGGTTTAACTTTGTTATTACCTATCGTCCTGGGGCAAAAAATACCAAGGCTGATGCATTATCTCGTTGTTTCCCTGGAGGGGGTAATGTGAGTGATCCGGTACCCATTCTACAAAGAGGAGTGGTTGTCTCTGCGGTACACTCTGCTCTGGAGGGGAAGGTGTTAGAGGCCCAGGGGGACGCCCTGATCTCTTGCCCCTCAGAGAAATTGTTTGTACCGTTGAACCTGCGTTTCAAATTATTAAAGGAACATCATAATTTGGCACTTGCTGGGCACCCGGGTAGTAAAGCAATCTTGGAGCTATTGTCTCATCGTTTTTGGTGGCCAAGGTTTGCGTCAGGATGTAATGGATTTTGTGTCTTCTTGTTCTACCTGTGCGCGCGCGAAAGTCTCTCATACACGTCCTGCAGGGTCTTTATTACCACTTGTCATTCCCAATAGGCCATGGACACATCTGTCAATGGATTTTATCACTGACTTACCTTTGTCTGCAGGTAAAAGAGTTATTTTGGTAGTAGTGGACAGGTTTAGCAAAATGGTACGCTTCATTGCGTTACCCGCACTACCTAATGCTAAGACTCTTGCTCAGGTATTCATCAGTGAAATCATGAAGCTTCAGGGGGTCCTTTCCGATGTTGTTTCAGATCGGGGTACCCAGTTTATTTCTAAATTTTGGAAAGCTTTTTGTTCCCGTTTGGGGGTACATTTGTCATTTTCCTCAGCTTTCCATCCTCAGTTGAATTGACAGACTGAGCGTACCAACCAAAACCTTGAGACATATCTAAGATGTTTTGTGTCTGAAAACCAAGAGTTGTGGTCATCATATTTACCGTTAGCTGAGTTTGCCATAAATAATCGTCATCAGGAATCCACTGGCAAGTCACCATTTCTTGGTGCATATGGTTTTCATCCCCAATTCTGTACTTTCAAAGAGGGGGGCTCTTCTGGGGTTCCCGAAGAGGAATGGTTTTCGTCATCTCTTTCATCGGTATGGCAGAAGGTGCAAGCTAACTTGAGAAATATGGGAGGTAAATACAAATGCATGGCTGATAAGAGACGGTCGCCAGGTCCGGACCTAGGAGTGAATGACTATGTGTGGTTGTCTACTAGGAATATTAAATTAAAGGTTCCCTCTTGGAAACTGGGTCCTAGGTTCATTGGCCCTTACAAAATTGTAGCCGTCATTAACCCCGTGGATTTTCGCCTGGAGCTACCTCAGACTTTTAAAATCCATAACGTCTTTCATAAGTCGTTACTCAAGAAATATGTTCCACCTCTAGAACCGTCACCGCTGCCACCCCCTCCTGTTGTTGTGGATGGTAATCTAGAGTTTCAGATATCCAAAATTGTTAATTCTCGTCGGGTCCGCCGCTCTCTTCAATATCTGGTGCATTAGAGACGTTACGGTCCCGAGGAAAGAATGTGGGTTCCTGCGTCTGAAGTAAACGCCAACAGGCTAGTTCGGACTTTTCATGCCTCTCATCCTGAGAGACCTGGTCCTGAGTGTCCGGAGGCCCCTCATAGAGAGGGGGGTACTGTCACGAGGGTGTCAAGAACCACGCCTGACTCAGTTATACCGGGGGTCAGGAAGTCGCAGCGGTTGGCTGCGCGCTCTATGTAGAAAGATAGGACTGTTTCTTTATGGTAGCTTTCTGGGTTTGCTTTGCAACCCTTTTTGGCTCACTCAGGGATCCGTAGCTCCTTCTCCTCAGCTGTTTCTTGTCCAGCACTCCCAACCTCCTTATATTCCCCTCTCCCACTTCTCTGGTTGCCAGATATAGAGCTTCCTGCCTGGACTTCTATACTGACCCACTGGAGCTGTGTTGCTGCGTTCCCTGGTTGTTGTTCCAGAACGTTACCCTCTGGATCCCTGTTGGGTCTTTGTGGTCTGCTGTTGTCGCCCACCTGGGATTATATGTTTGTCTGTATTGTCTGTCCTCTCCTTGGTGTTTTCCTTTTAGTGTCAGTGGTGCGGACTAGTGATCCCACCGCCCCGTTCACTACCTAGGGCTCATCTTAGGGAAAGCCAGGGTTTAGGCACGTGATCAGCGTACGGGTGAGGAACCCGTCTAGGGACGTCAGGGCAGTCAGGTGCCAGCCGCAAGGTGAGTCAGGGGTCACCACCTTTCCCTCTCCCTTGGGCAGGGCCTTCCTTTTTCCCTCCCTTTGCGTGACGCCGGTCATTACACCCATGGTGTGGATGCAAGAAGATTTTGAGAAGCTAATCATCCAGATATGAAATGACAACTCGAATTCAGCGAATGCTGTACCTAGTTATGAAGCTAATAGCAAAGCAATGGATATAACTATTCCCCTCTACTATTGTGGACTATGGCCCTGATTTATCATTCCTTGACTCCAGAATTCTGGCATCAAAAAGTTGCAAAATAGGGCTTTCGCGATTTTTTATATATTTTTTTGCTTAAAATGTTAGCGCTTGTTCAAAAATTTGCAACTTTTTACACTCACTCGCGCAAAATTTTGCGACTTTTTGCATTTGTATGCCACTCACTCCAGTTTTGTAATATGGGTGGGAAAGTGGGTGTGGTTAGCTATGTTAATTAGTTACACTCTCGATTTATCATTGCAACTTTTTAAAAAGTCGCAATGTCACTCCAGGAGGAGTGTGGAGTAGGAAAACTGGAGGAACTTCTCTAGACAGAAGTGTTAGGTTTAAGGACAAGCCAAATTTATCAAACAACCTGTAAAATTTGATAAATGTGGCAAAAAGTACTCCAACACAGACTTAAGCAAAACTGACTTCAAATATTCTCCTCATGATAAATTCACCCCCTTAGGCTACTTTCACACTTGCGGCAGAGTGATCCGGCATCAGTTCTGTCGCCGGAACTGCCTGCCAGATCTGGCAATCTGCATGCAGATGGACAGCATTTGTAGAAGGATCCGGATGCGGATCCGTCTCACAAATGCATTGAAAGAATGGATCCGTCTCTCCGTTTGTCATACAGACAAGCAAATTCATTTCTATGCGCAGATTGGAGGGACGGATCCGGCATTGCGGTATTTTTAATGCCGGCACTAAGACATTTCAATGTAAATTAATGCCGGCATTCCGGCAACTGATCTGGAATTTTGGTTGGAGATAATACCGCAGTGATTGAACTGATGACATCCTGATGCATACTGAACGGATTTCTCTCTATTCAGAATGCATGGGGATAAAACTGATCAGTTCTTTTCCGGTATTGAGCCCCTATAACAGAACTCAGTGCCGGAAAAGAAAAACGCTAGTGTGAAAGTACCCTTAGTATATTAACAGAAAGACCACTATTATTAGATTAGAAAGGGAAATGTATCTGGAGAGGAACACTCTACTGTAGGAAAATCGAGTTTCTTTCTGCTTTATATGTTGTATAAAGTAAAAAGATCTGGTCCAAAATGGTGGCCACCATTTTACAGTTCAGAAGACAGAGAAGGTTTTTTTTTAAAAGAGGCTGTTTATTACCCCAGCTACCATCTGTTTAATTTTAGCCATACATCTTGCTGTTAATTTGACATGGCTAATGTTTTATTGATGTTAAAGGTCTTGAAAAGGATTTGATACAGTCTGAAAAGACCCAATTGGGCAATTGAGGCATTTTTTCTTTATGTTGAATTTATTCAGACCAAATCAAATCTGCTGATCAATTCAACAGTCAGACCTGAATCGAATTTTGGGAAATTCACTCATAATAGCACCTTAGATTAGAAACTAAATAAGAGCTTTAATATATGCATTCAAGTACCAGACAAATCCCAGCATCAAATGTTCAGAGCAGACAGTGGGGGTTCATTGCAACATGACAGAATTGACACAGAAAAAATGCTACTGAAGAAACAAAAATAAACTTGCTTGGGCCAAAGAACATTAGGTAAGTAGAAATCTGTTCTTCACTCTAAGAGGTCCAAAAATGAGACTTTCTGTTCCAACTGCCATATGTAATTTGCATGCTTGTTCCTAGCATAAAGTAATGGTGTGGGTGGTTTGCTGGTGACTGTATTCTGTAGATGGATAACTTGCCTTTATGCCTTGGATAAGATGCCTTGATGCCTAAGATGCCATTCTCTCATACAAATAAGCTGTCCTCAACTTCTGCAAAGTCTGCAGTCACTTCTTCTGAACAGGGCTACTTCAATACTCTTACTGTACATCATCTCTTTCCCACAACTCCAAACAATTGTTTAATACCTTCAAATCTATACCCTGTCCCTTGGAGCCCCCTCCCGCACCTCTTATCTCCGCTAAAGACATTGACTCATATTTAAGTGTTCTTGCATGGCAAGATCACTTACTGTTATCTCACATATATATTCTTATTATTATAGACAAATTTACCACCCTAACTCCTCTCACAGTTTTTACACTATATAGACAGTAATATACCAAAACGTGCGGATTGTTCCCGATTGGTGTGCTATTACTTTGTGGAATGTTTTGCCCAATGGTTCACAAAATATCTGCGTTTTTGTGGTGAAATTGGTCCCATAGGAATGAATGGCGGAATGTTCAAAACTAGAGTGGGAGCTGACAAAAGCTAAAGTGTGAGCTAAAAAATCAGGACATGATTTCTAAACCGCCACCACTCCCTTTTTTTCAAGCCCACCCACACAAATCTTATAATCAAAATGTTCAGCCATCCCTGCTGCCACTAAAAATGCCCACAGCTAAGCCATAGTCCTGATAGTTTTCACAATATGACCATTTCTTTGCAACTCACGCCGCCTATTGACATTCATTGAAACTCCACTAGCCACCTCAAATTTGAAGGGCAATTTCTAAAGTGCGACTGTGCCTTCATTTTTAATATTTCAGAGGCATATACATTAAAATGTAGTTATGGGTCTTGTGATTCTCACAATATAAAGCTCTTTGCTGTAGGATTTATAATTGTTAAACTACAACCATTTGAAGATGCTAACCGCCAGTGAGGTGAGCAAGTTGGAGCAGTCTGTTTTTAACCGCTCTTCTCTGCCCTTGCTGTAGAGTGAGTTGCCATAGGAACCCAGGTGTGTGAGCAGCCAGCAGAGTGATAAAAGCTAGAGTGTGAGCTGAAAAATCAGGAAATGATTTCTAAACTGCCACCACTCCCTCATTTTCAAGCCCACCTACACAAATCGGCTGCTAATGTTTTTTATAAATGTATGTTTTAATGTAACTGTGAAGCACTTTGGGCAACAACATTGCAATTAAATGTGCTATATAAATAAATAAAAGTTGAAATTCATTTCTCACTCTATCAAGCTTGCCATGTGCACTTTAAAAATTTGATCAATCAATTGGCTAGTGTAATGTTTACTATCTGTCACTGCCGGCCCTGGGAGAGATCTTAGAAGCTCAAATAGATGGAAGACTCAGGAGTCTATTTGACAGATCTCTCTTGTTTTCATTGTTGCTGACAGGTTTCCACCCCTTCGCAGATGCTGCTCATTATCAGTCAGGTGGCTCTTTATATGTTCCTCCTCTCACTTGTTTCGCTGCGGCTGCGGCTCTTTTGTGGAGTGCTCTGCTTGTGTGGTGGTTCTCCTGTTCCAGTTACATCTGAAGCTAAGTCCTTTCCCTTTTCTTGGTGTGTCTGTCCTCACTAGGCCTCAGGGAGACACTAGCTCCTTCAGTTTGGGAGGAGCCGGTTGCCTCTTTACCTGTTCCCTAAGCTGAGGGTTTGGTGCAGTGTTTCAGCAGTCTCAGGTTCCTGTGCATTTCTACCATTGAGATTGGAACATGTTGTTGTTTAGTTGTGGTTCCCTTTGGTTGTCTTTCCTTACTTCCCGTGACACTATCTTTACTCACTCCAAACACTCCACACAGTTACTCTGCCCACTCCATTAAGTTAATCTGCCCAGTCCAACCTTTTCACAGTTACTACAGCCACTCCAACCACACAACAGTAATTCAAGCCACTCCACCCAGTTACTTCACCCACTCCAGTTATAGACTACTGGTGGAGGCATGAACACTTCACACAATTTCCCCATAAATTGTAGCTTTTCTAGTTCAAAAATAAAATTGATAAAATCAGAGAAAGCTTCTAGCAGCAACCCCCAGTACCCCTCTACACAACCACTCAGTATTGTTCCTACATAACCCAGTTTACCACCATCACTGAAGAAAAGCTTTCCACCTTAAGCGCAAGATGGGAGGCATCTTCCCTTCCTCTTTTAAGAATGCAACCATCACGCCCATACTCAAAAAGTTCTCCCTGGATCCATCCTCTTTATACAGCTATCGCCCCATCACACTACTCCCAAAATGATCTTCCCACCTCTCATCCAACTCACTTTTTGATTCACTACAATCTGGCTTCAGACCAGAACCCATAGTCGCCAATGATCTGCTAGCTGCTGAAGCTAAACCTCATTACTCTGCTCCTCCTTCTTGACCAATCAAACACAAGAATGTCTATAAAAGCATAAAAATATATAACAATCTTTATTAAACACTAGTGATGAGTGAGGCGAGATTAGGATGATGCATCCGAAGTTGCTTCGCTCAAACTTTCAGATTAATGCTGAACTGAGATCTCAGTACAGCATTAAAATGCACTGGCTCTGATGAGCTGAAGTCAATTATTCGTGAAGTCGTGCATGACTTTGTTGAATAACTTTGGTAGTTAATTTTTTAAGTGGAGGTACCAGTTGTAACCGAGGTCGAGTTTGTTCCAAGTTTAAAAGTGTTTTTCCACTTTAAAAATCAACTACTGAAGTTATTCAACGAAGTCTCGTGTAACTTTGAAAATAACTGACTTTGGCTCATCGAAACCATTCACCATATAATTGGAGTTCTGCCTCATTCTTTGTATTCACTACCTGCCTGTTTTCTCAGAGGGCTTGCACCCATACTTCACATACTGACTGTGCTTCTGTTTTTTTTTACATTTGGTCTATCTATCTATCTATGTATCTATCTATGTATCTATCTATCTGTCTATTCAACTGATAATATCATTCAACTAATAACCTACCACAAATACTCCACTGGTAAAAATCCTAGGTGTCAGGAGTTTAATCCATTTTATTGATTCTATAAGCAGTTAGTGCAAATAACATTAAACAGTGTACCGCATATGTTGAACGATATTAGGCCAACACGTTACCATTTTTTATACTATACCTTAATGGATAAGGAGAATTAAAGTTCATATTTCTATTTGTAAAATTGTCAGCTTTTCTCAATGTGCCCATGCTTTATATTATGTCTTGCTGGTATTCAATATTATACTATGCATGCATTGACATCTAGTGGACAAAAATCATAATACATTGTGAATAGAGTTGAGCGGACACCTGGATGTTCGGGTTCGAGAAGTTCGGCCGAACTTCCCGAAAATGTTCGGGTTCGGGATCCGAACCCGATCCGAACTTCGTCCCGAACCCCATTGAAGTCAATGGGAACCCGAACTTTTCGGCACTAAAAAGGCTGTAAAACAGCCCAGGAAAGGGCTAGAGGGCTGCAAAAAACAGCAACATGTAGGTAAATCCCATGCAAACAAATGTGGATAGGGAAATGAATTAAAATAAAAATTAAATAAATAAAAATTAACCAAAATCAATTGGAGAGAGGTCCCATAGCAGAGAATCTGGCTTCACGTCACCCACCACTGGAACAGTCCATTCTCAGATATTTAGGCCCCGGCACCCAGGCAGAGGAGAGAGGTCCCGTGACAGAGAATCTGGCTTCATGTCAGCAGAGAATCAGTCTTCATGTCATAGCAGAGAATCAGGCTTCACGTCAGCCACCAATGCAACAGTCCATTGTCAGATATTTAGGCCCAGCGCCCAGGCAGAGGAGAGAGGTCCCGTAACAGACAATCTGGCTTCATGTCAGCAGAGAATCAGTCTTCATGTCATAGCAGAGAATCAGGCTTCACGTCACCCACCACTGCAACAGTCCATTTTCATAAAATTAGGCCCAGCACCCAGGCAGAGGAGAGAGGTCCCGTAACAGACAATCTGGCTTCATGTCAGCAGAGAATCAGTCTTCATATCATAGCAGAGAATCAGGCTTCACGTCAGCCACCAATGCAACAGTCCATTGTCAGATATTTAGGCCCAGCACCCAGGCAGAGGAGAGAGGTCCCGTAACAGACAATCTGGCTTCATGTCAGCAGAGAATCAGTCTTCATATCATAGCAGAGAATCAGGCTTCACGTCAGCCACCAATGCAACAGTCCATTGTCAGATATTTAGGCCCAGCACCCAGGCAGAGGAGAGAGGTCCCGTAACAGACAATCTGGCTTCATGTCAGCAGAGAATCAGTCTTCATGTCATAGCAGAGAATCAGGCTTCACGTCAGCCACCAATGCAACAGTCCATTGTCAGATATTTAGGCCCAGCACCCAGGCAGAGGAGAGAGGTCCCGTAACAGACAATCTGGCTTCATGTCAGCAGAGAATCAGTCTTCATATCATAGCAGAGAATCAGGCTTCACGTCAGCCACCAATGCAACAGTCCATTGTCAGATATTTAGGCCCAGCACCCAGGCAGAGGAGAGAGGTCCCGTAACAGACAATCTGGCTTCATGTCAGCAGAGAATCAGTCTTCATGTCATAGCAGAGAATCAGGCTTCACGTCAGCCACCAATGCAACAGTCCATTGTCAGATATTTAGGCCCAGCACCCAGGCAGAGGAGAGAGGTCCCGTAACAGACAATCTGGCTTCATGTCAGCAGAGAATCAGTCTTCATGTCATAGCAGAGAATCAGGCTTCACGTCAGCTACCACTGCAACAGTCCATTTTCATAAATTTAGGCCCAGCACCCAGGCAGAGGAGAGAGGTCCCGTAACAGACAATCTGGCTTCAAGTCAGCAGAGAATCAGTCTTCATATCATAGCAGAGAATCAGGCTTCACGTCAGTCACCAATGCAACAGTCCATTTTCATAAATTTAGGCCCAGCACCCAGGCAGAGGAGAGAGGGCCTGGTAACAGAGGATCTGGCTTCATGTCAGCAGAGAATTAGTCTGCATGTCATAGCAGAAAATCAGGCTTCACGTCAGCCACCACTGCAACAGTCCATTGTCAGATATTTAGGCCCAGCACCCAGGCAGAGTAGAGAGGTCCCGTACAGAGGATCTGGCTGCATGTCAGCACAGAATTAGTCTGCATGTCATAGCAGAGAATCAGGCTTCACGTCACCCAACATTGGAACAGTCCATTGGCATATATTTAGGCCCCGGCACCCAGACAGAGAAGAGGTTCATTTAACTTTGGGTAGCCTCGCAATATAATGGTAAAATGAAAATTAAAATAGGATTGAATGAGGAAGTGCCCTGGAGTACAATAATATATGGTTAAGGGGAGGTAGTTAATGTCTAATCTGGACAAGGGACGGACAGGTCCTGTGGGATCCATGCCTGGTTCATTTTTATGAACGTCAGCTTGTCCACATTGGCTGTAGACAGGCGGCTGCGTTTGTCTGTAATGACGCCCCCTGCCGTGCTGAATACACGTTCAGACAAAATGCTGGCCGCCGGGCAGGCCAGCACCTCCAAGGCATAAAAGGCTAGCTCTGGCCACGTGGACAATTTAGAGACCCAGAAGTTGAATGGGGCCGAACCATCAGTCAGTACGTGGAGGGGTGTGCACACGTACTGTTCCACCATGTTAGTGAAATGTTGCCTCCTGCTAACACGTTGCGTATCAGGTGGTGGTGCAGTTAGCTGTGGCGTGTTGACAAAACTTTTCCACATCTCTGCCATGCTAACCCTGCCCTCAGAGGAGCTGGCCGTGACACAGCTGCCTTGGCGACCTCTTGCTCCTCCTCTGCCTTGGCCTTGGGCTTCCACTTGTTCCCCTGTGACATTTGGGAATGCTCTAAGTAGCGCGTCTACCAACGTGCGCTTGTACTCGCGCATCTTCCTATCACGCTCCAGTGCAGGAAGTAAGGTGGGCACATTGTCTTTGTAGCGTGGATCCAGCAGGGTGGCGACCCAGTAATCCGCACACGTTAAAATGTGGGCAACTCTG
Organism: Bufo gargarizans; assembly: GCF_014858855.1. Classification (NCBI taxonomy): domain Eukaryota; kingdom Metazoa; phylum Chordata; class Amphibia; order Anura; family Bufonidae; genus Bufo; species Bufo gargarizans. The sequence continues at coordinate 353,369,460 of NC_058082.1, forward strand.
CTGTCGTTGCGCAGGCACTGCAGCATGTAGTCGCTCATGTGTGCCAGGCTGCCCAGGGGTAAGGACAAGCTGTCCTCTGTGGGAGGCGTATCGTCATCGTCCTGCCTTTCCCCCCCAGCCACGCACCAGTGATGGACCCGAGCTGCGTTGGGTGCCACCCCGCTGTGACCATGCTTCATCCTCATCCTCCTCCACCTCCTCCTCATCCTCGTCCTCCTCGTCCTCCAGTAGTGGGCCCTGGCTGGCCACATTTGTACCTGGCCTCTGCTGTTGCAAAAAACCTCCCTCTGAGTCACTTCGAAGAGACTGGCCTGAAAGTGCTAAAAATGACCCCTCTTCCTCCTCCTCCTCCTCCTCCTCCTCCTGGGCCACCTCCTCTTCCATCATCGCCCTAAGTGTTTTCTCAAGGAGACATAGAAGTGGTATTGTAAAGCTGATAACTGCGTCATCGCCACTGGCCATGTTGGTGGAGTACTCGAAACAGTGCAACAGGGCACACAGGTCTCGCATGGAGGCCCAGTCATTGGTGGTGAAGTGGTGCTGTTCTGTAGTGCGACTGACCCGTGCGTGCTGCAGCTGAAACTCCACTATGGCCTGCTGCTGCTCGCACAGTCTGTCCAGCATGTGCAAGGTGGAGTTCCACCTGGTGGGCACGTCGCATATGAGGCGGTGAGCGGGAAGGCCGAAGTTACGCTGTAGCGCAGACAGGCGAGCAGCAGCAGGATGTGAACGCCGGAAGCGCGAACAGACGGCCCGCACTTTATGCAGCAGCTCTGACATGTCGGGGTAGTTGTGAATGAACTTCTGCACCACCAAATTCAGCACATGCGCCAAGCAAGGGATGTGCGTCAACCGGCTAGTCCCAGAGCTGCAACGAGATTTTGCCCATTATCGCACACCACTCGTCGTTCTGTTGTTCTATACCCCGCCACAACTCCTGTGCGGTGTGGGGCCTGTCCCCCAAACATATGAGTTTCAGAATGGCCTGCTGACGTTTACCCCGGGCTGTGCTGAAGTTGGTGGTGAAGGTGTGTGGCTGACTGGATGAGCAGGTGGAAGAAGAGGAGGAGGAAGCTGAGTAGGAGGAGGAGGCAACAGGAGGCAAAGAATAGTGCCCTGCGATCCTTGGCGGCGGAAGGACGTGCGCCAAACAGCTCTCCGCCTGGGGCCCAGCTGCCACTACATTTACCCAGTGTGCAGTTAGGGAGATATAGCGTCCCTGGCCGTGCTTACTGGTCCACGTATCTGTGGTTAGGTGGACCTTGCCACAGATGGCGTTGCACAGTGCACACTTGATTTTATCGAATACTTGGTTGTGCAGGGAAGGCACGGCTATCTTGGAGAAGTAGTGCCGTCTAGGAACAACATACTGTGGGACAGCAAGCGACATGAGCTGTTTGAAGCTGTCTGTGGCCACCAGCCTAAATGACAGCATTTCATAGGCCAGTAGTTTAGAAATGCTGGCATTTAGGGCCAGGGATCGAGGGTGGCTAGGTGGGAATTTACGCTTTCTCTCAAATGTTTGTGAGATGGAGAGCTGAACGCTGCCGTGTGACATGGTTGAGATGCTTGGTGACGGAGGTGGTGGTGTTGGTGGTACATCCCCTGTTTGCTGGGCGGCAGGTGCCAACGTTCCTCCAGAGGCGGAGGAAGAGGCCGAGGCGGCAGCAGCAGAAGAGGCCGAGGCGGCAGCAGCAGAAGAGGTAGCAGGGGGAGCCTGAGTGACTTCCTTGGTTTTAAGGTGTTTACTCCACTGCAGTTCATGCTTTGCATGCAGGTGCCTGGTCATGCAGGTTGTGCTAAGGTTCAGAACGTTAATGCCTCGCTTCAGGCTCTGATGGCACAGCGTGCAAACCACTCGGGTCTTGTCGTCAGCACATTGTTTGAAGAAGTGCCATGCCAGGGAACTCCTTGAAGCTGCCTTTGGGGTGCTCGGTCCCAGATGGCGGCGGTCAGTAGCAGGCGGAGTCTCTTGGCGGCGGGTGTTCTGCTTTTGCCCACTGCTCCCTCTTTTGCTACGCTGTTGGCTCGGTCTCACCACTGCCTCTTCCTCCGAACTGTGAAAGTCAGTGGCACGACCTTCATTCCATGTGGGGTCTAGGACCTCATCGTCCCCTGCATCGTCTTCCACCCAGTCTTGATCCCTGACCTCCTGTTCAGTCTGCACACTGCAGAAAGACGCAGCAGTTGGCACCTGTGTTTCGTCATCATCAGAGACATGCTGAGGTGGTATTCCCATGTCCTCATCATCAGGAAACATAAGTGGTTGTGCGTCAGTGCATTCTATGTCTTCCACCGCTGGGGAAGGGCTGGGTGGATGCCCTTGGGAAACCCTGCCAGCGGAGTCTTCAAACAGCATAAGAGACTGCTGCATAACTTGAGGCTCAGACAGTTTCCCTGGTATGCATGGGGGTGATGTGACAGACTGATGGGCTTGTTTTTCAGGCTCCATCTGTGCGCTTTCTGCAGAAGACTGGGTGGGAGATAATGTGAACGTGCTGGATCCACTGTCGGCCACCCAATTGACTAATGCCTGTACCTGCTCAGGCCTTACCATCCTTAAAACGGCATTGGGCCCCACCAAATATCGCTGTAAATTATGGCGGCTACTGGGACCTGAGGTAGTTGGTACACTAGGACGTGTGGCTGTGACAGAACGGCCACGTCCTCTCCCAGCACTAGAGGGTCCACTAACACCACTAAGACCATGTCCGCGTCCCCGTCCCTTACTAGATGTTTTCCTCATTGTTACCGTTCACTACAATAAGAAAAATATTATTTGGCCCAATGTATTGAATTAGAATTCAGGCCTTTTTTTACAGACACCTAACATTATCTGGCAATCTATTTAGGTACCGTATTACACTAATACAGGCACAGCAGTAACGACAGATTTAGCTGAATATAAATTTAAGGCCTAATATTTAGGCGCTGGGTGACAGGTATAAGTTTACTGACAGAATTAGACTTGGAAATCCACAGTAGCGTGTGTGTAAAGTTATTCAGAATGACCCTATGTGCACCTTGAATCTTATATACCCTTTTAGGGATAGATTTAAAGTAGTTCTGATACAGCAGAAACCACTAAATTAGGAAATTGCTAAATTGGGAATTGTATTTCAACCCAGAACAAAAACTGTGCTTTGACGGACACTAAATAAATTGACCAGCCACAGTAGTAACGACAGATTTAGCTGAATATAAATTTGAGGCCTAGTATTTAGGCGCTGGGTGACAGGTATAGGTTTACTGACAGAATTATACTTGGAAATGCACAGTAGCGTGTGTGTGAAGTTATTCAGAATGACCCTATGTGCACCTTGAATCTTATATACCCTTTTAGGGATAGATTTAAAATAGCTCTGATACAGCAGAAACCACTAAATTAGGAAATTCCTAAATTGGGAATTGTATTTCAACCCAGAACAAAAACTGTGCTTTGACAGACACTAAATAAATTGACCAGCCACAGTAGTAACGACAGATTTAGCTGAATATAAATTTGAGGCCTAGTATTTAGGCGCTGGGTGACAGGTATAGGTTTACTGACAGAATTATACTTGGAAATGCACAGTAGCGTGTGTGTGAAGTTATTCAGAATGACCCTATGTGCACCTTGAATCTTATATACCCTTTTAGGGATAGATTTAAAATAGCTCTGATACAGCAGAAACCACTAAATTAGGAAATTGCTAAATTGGGAATTGTATTTCAACCCAGAACAAAAACTGTGCTTTGACGGACACTAAATAACTTGACCAGCCACAGCAGTAACGACAGATTTAGCTGGATATAAATTTGAGGCCTATTAGTTAGGCGCTGGGTGACAGGTATACGTTTACTGACAGAATTAGACTGGGATATGGCCAAAAAATAACCACACTATTGTTGGTTAAATGAACTTGGTGTGACAGCTTGACCAACCACACTATTGAGGGTTAAATGCACTTGGTAACAGGCTCAGCTTGCCCCTGATGTAGTATATGGCCAAAAAATAACCAGACTATTGATGGTTAAATGCACTTGGTGTGACAGCTTGACCCTGATGTAGGATTTAGCCAAAAAACAACCACACCATTGAGGGTTAAATGCACTTGGTGACAGCTTGACCCTGATGTACTATATGGCCAAAAAATAACCAGACTATTGATGGTTAAATGCACTTTGTGTGACAGCTTGACCCTGATGTAGGATTTAGCCAAAAAACAACCACACCATTGAGGGTTAAATGCACTTGGTGACAGCTTGACCCTGATGTAGTATATGGCCAAAAAATAACCAGACTATTGATGGTTAAATGCACTTGGTATGACAGCTTGACCCTGATGTAGGATTTAGACAAAAAACAACCACACCATTGAGGGTTAAATGCACTTGGTGACAGCTTGACCCTGATGTAGTATATGGCCAAAAAATAACCAGACTATTGATGGTTAAATGCACTTGGTGTGACAGCTTGACCCTGATGTAGGATTTAGCTAAAAAAACAACCACACCATTGAGGGTTAAATGCACTTGGTGACAGCTTGACCCTGATGTAGTATATGGCCAAAAAATAACCACACTATTGCTGGTTAAATGCACTTGGTGTGACAGCTTGACCCTGATATAGGATTTAGCCAAAAAACAACCACACCATTGAGGGTTAAATGCACTTGGTGACAGCTTGCCCCTGATGTAGTATATGGCCAAAAAATAACCAGACTATTGATGGTTAAATGCACTTGGTGTGACAGCTTGACCCTGATGTAGGATTTAGCCAAAAAACAACCACACCATTGAGGGTTAAATGCACTTAATGACAGCTTGCCCCTGATGTAGTATATGGCCAAAAAATAACCACACTATTGCTGGTTAAATGCACTTGGTGTGTCAGCTTGACCCTGATGTAGGATTTAGCCAAAAAACAACCACACCATTGAGGGTTAAATGCACTTGGTGATAGCTTGCCCCTGATGTAGTATATGGCCAAAAAATAACCAGACTATTGATGGTTAAATGCACTTGGTGTGACAGCTTGACCCTGATGTAGGATTTAGCCAAAAAACAACCACACTATTGAGGGTTAAATGCACTTGGTGGCAGCTTGTGCTGGCGCACCACAAGACACAAAATGGCCGCCGATCACCCCAGAAAAAAGTGAATGAAAAACGCTCTGGGCAGCCTAAAAACCGTGAGCAATTCAATAGCAGCAGTTCAATCATCCACAGCTGCAGATAGATCTCTGAATGAAGTCTTTTGGAGGAGTTAATCACTGCCTAATCTCGCCCTAACGTCGCAGCTGCAACCTCTCCCTATGCTGATCAGAGCAGAGTGACGGGCGGCGCTATGTGACTCCAGCTTAAATAGAGGCTGGGTCACATGGTGCTCTGGCCAATCACAGCCATGCCAATAGTAGGCATGGCTGTGACGGCCTCTTGGGGCAAGTAGTATGGCGCTTGTTGATTTGCTGCTTTGCAGCCTTTCAAAAAGCGCCAAGAAAGCGACGAACACCGAACCCGAACCCGGACTTTTACAAAATTGTCCGGGTTCGGGTCCGTGTCACGGACACCCCAAAATTCGGTACGAACCCGAACTATACAGTTCGGGTTCGTTCATCCCTACTAATAATCACAAGAATGGTGGTCTCAAAAGTCTACACTCCTCCTCATTGCACAACCATAGGAAGGAGGAGTTTGAATGGAATGCCTGTTGCACATACCCACCAACGCTTCATTCAATTTCTATGTGGCTGATAGACACAGCAAATGCTGTACTGGACTGTTTCCATGAACCCGATGGACATTGAATGGAGAGGCAGTTCAGATATTAATGACCTATCCTGACAATAGGTCATCAATGTATATGGTCTGCACAACCCTTTTAAACATTAACATGCATGTTAATGTTTAAAGGGGTTGTGCAGACCATATACATTGATGATAAGATGTCTATAAGAATAAACTGGAGAGTTTCTTTAATAATCTATCAAGTTTTTTATAGGCTGGTTTAGGTGCTGTACATTGAATATATGTATATAGTGCAGTAAGTCTACTGTGTTATGTGCCACTTGTGCAGGGGGTGGGAGACTAGGGGACCACCTTGCTCAGGTACCCTTGTGGGCCAGTCCGAGCCTTGAGAATGGTTCTGTGTTTTGAGCCGAAACGTCGCTTCACTGTGCCACTGTGGCCTAAAAAAACACAACTTTTTCTACTGGAAGTGCTGTCCGTTTCCGTCTCTCTCTCTCTATATATATATATATATTTGTGTTAGGAGCTTATAATAGTACAGTGAAGAGCCCTAGGAAAGCAGGGAAATAAGCGCAGTCGGTTGTGGTGTGCCGAAACCGAGAATGAGGTAGGCCTGAGAAAGAAGAGGGCAAAAATGGAAGTAACCACTTTATTGTAGTCAATTAATACATGAATAGCTCAACCCGACATGTTTTGGAAAGCATCTCTTAACTCTTGTACTGGATTGGGAATGTATCGCGAGTAAGCGGATGATTTCCAGCGCCCTAATTTTTTGATGACATGAGTAGGGATGTTGGCACTGGAGGCTGTGGATGCGGCTCCTATGCGAAAGGAGTGCCCCGAGTAGTTGGCTGCGTTGAGGCCCAGTTGTGTGAGGGATGACCTGACATGAGTCATGAAGGTGGTGGTGGTGAGTACTGAACCATGTAGTTGAAGTAGCGGTTGAGAGGGTAGAAACTTGTGACGTTGCATGTAAGCGTCCAGAACCCTGACTGGACACCATCTGTTGTGCGTGGGGTAATACAGAATGTTGACGGGTATGTGCTGACTGTTCTTGGAGTGAGGTAAGGTCAGGATGTAATGATCCATGTGTTTCGTCAAGTGGGAGAAAAGGAGACAAGGTGTGGTTTGGGTCGTGGAGGTTGTAGTGAATTCCCCGGGCCTCAGGAATCCGTAGAAGGCCAAGTAAATGGCTGTTTTGACGATGGAGTTGGTATCTGCTTCAAAAGACTTGGCGTCTAGTAAGTCGGATAATGCCTTGAAAATATGATTGTTTATGGGTAGCGTCTGGGCTGAACGTGCGTGTTCCGCCTTATGAATACCTCTGAGTATGGTTTTGATTTGGTGCGAGGCCATGAAACTGATGTTATTGGGGTGTAAGATTAGCATATGGTGTTGAATGCCGGTGAGATACAGTTTGATGGTGTTGTATGACATTTTGAGTTTAAGGTGGCAGAAAGAAGCAAACCCCAGAAGAGAAGTCATGACAAAAGGGTGCGTGATGTTGTGTTCCATCAGGAACCTGTTGAATAGTGTGAACACTCTGTTGTATGTTCTATGCGTATTGTCTGATAGTGCTAATCGGGACAAAGTCTGGCTATGCCGCATGATGACTTCTAGTCCAGAATGAGCTGTGGAAACGATGGAGTGATGGTGGCCGTGGGCGTTGCTGACGGGAGAGCCTGATGAAATGCCTGAAATTTGAAGCGAGACAGATTGTCAGCTGCTGTATTGCACACCCCTGGGACATGGAAGCAATGTAAGAAAAAATTATTGCAAGCGGCCAACCAAGTGAGTTTCCGCAGGAACCTCATGATTGTGAGGGATTTGGAACGACCTTTGTTGATGATCTGACAGGTCGCCTGGTTGTCTGAATAGCACCGGACCGACATGTTTGCCCATAAATGACCCCACACCACGGCAGCCGCCACGATGGGATAGATCTCGAAGAGAGCTGAGGTAGTGGAAAATCCTTCCAGATACCGGACTGCAGAAGGCCAGCTGCCCCACAGCCAATCGTTCCCAAAAATGGCAGCGAAGCCTGTGGTAGATGCCGCATCTGACCAGATAGAGGGGGAAGAGTCCGATAGCTGAGGGAGGAACATGCTCCTGCCATTCCAGGTGGATAGAAATCTCTTCCACATGCCCAGATCTGCCGTAGCGTGGGCATCCAGGGACAACCTGTGCGAGTCGTGTAGGAAAAAAGGGAAGAGGTGCAGAAGTCGTGATATAAATGAGCGACCCTGAGGTATGATACGCATGGCAAAGTTCAGGGAGCCCAGCAGGGACTGTAGTTCTTTGCGGTTGCAGGTGCCGAGTTGAAGGTAATTGTCTATGTGGGCGAGAATGTCCTGAATCTTGCCGGGTGGCAAACTGGCTTGCATTGTGGCTGAATCCAACTGGATACCCAAGAAGGTGATGACTGTGTCTGGCCCCTCTGTTTTCTTGGGGGAGATGGGTACCCCAAGTTCCTTGAACAGCTTGATGGTGGCTCTGAGGCTGGAGGGGGGGGGAGTGTTTTCTTCCACCAGAAGGAAATCATCAAGGTAATGTAATACCATCGGGCACCTTGCTATGTTTAAAAGCAACTAGCATAATGCTTCCGCAAATGTGTCAAAAATGGCCGGGCTACTCTTGGATCCAAAAGTCAACCGGGAGTAAAAATAGTAGTCTCCAGACTCCTTGATGCCGTGAAGGTGCCACAGTGTAGGGTGTATTGGTAGTAATTTGAAGGCGTTGGCGATGTCGGTTTTGCTGAGCCATGCTCCAACCCCTGCTTGCATGATGGCGGTGATGGCGTGATCTATGGTGGTGTATTGCAGGGAGAATTCCTCAGAGGGAATGAGGGAGTTGAGACTGGGGTTGGCTGAACCGTGGGGCGCCGACAAGTCGACGATGAGCCTCTGTTTCAGGGAAGACTTCCCAGTGACGATGCCAATGGGGTTGGTGCGCCATGTGGCGAATGGGGGGGGGTTTAAAAGCCCTAACACGAAGCCCTCTGTTACTTCTTGGGTTATGAGGGCGTCAATTGCAGTGGGGTTGTGTTGGGCGGATTGAAGATTGGGACATTCCAGGGTGCCAGTTGGCATGTGCAGGATACCCGTGTGGAAGCCTTCTGTCAACCCCGAAACGAGGAAATCTGTGAGATGCCTGGATGGGTGTTGTGACATGAACGCGGTGAAAACTGGCATATTGATGGTCGTTAGACACGGCTTTGCAAACATTTTATTAGACACATGGACTTGGCATGTGCCCTGAAACATTTGGTACATATATGCAGTAATCTACACCCGCTGTAATTGTAGGACCCCTCGTTGAAATTGTTGCAAATCTGGGATTTGCCCAGAAACTTAATTGGCCGTCCCAGTTTGTCCCGGGCTGATTTGTCCGGAACCCCAGAGGGACCGGCCCCTTGCGAGAAGGCATGTCTGCCTGCCGTGTTTGGACAGAAATTGGTGGTGTGGGCTGTGGAGGAGCAGTATGCGCAGGCTGGTGTCCTCAGGCCTGCGAAGTGTCGGCAAAATATGACGGTGTCGATCCTTGCCCAGTTGGAGCGGACTCCGTACTGGGAGAAGGCCCCCTCCACTTTCGCCGAAAAAGATCTATGATAATCATAGAAGGCTGACCCCCATATTTGTTGCCCAGGTCTACCAGTTTGTGCATGTAGAGGTCGAACTCCTCCCTTCTGTTGGGGTAGACCGCACTGATGACATCCCTATAGATGCCAAAGGCCAAAGCAAATTCGGGAATAGTCAGTTTCCTATTAAGGCGGGCATCCCTGGACTTGACCACTTCCCCTGCATCCACGTTATTAGTTGCCGCGCGCAGTAGCCGGAAAAGCTCCGCTTTCCTTGCCATGGCGGGGAAGGGGATTTGCCGTCTCCTTAACTCCGTTGTTATGCGCGGGATTGTCCAGGAATTGATGGATGCTGGACTGGCTAGGCCGTCTCCCTGGGTTGAAGTGACGGATCTAGCAGGGGTGCCAGGTAGGGAGAAGTTCTCTACCCCTTCCAGAGACATACTAAAACAAAACAGTTGATTAGTGTTGGGAAACAAAGGATTGTGCTGGCAAGCTAGCTAGGGCGGACGGCGAAAATATACCTGCATGGTGACAGATGAGGCCCTGCTAATTGCCAAGCGGCTTGAGAGGCTCTATCTATGTGTTGGCGCGAGGGGTTAATGAGGCCACTTGTCGTAGTGGCAGGAGTGTGAGGCCTCTCGGTGACTGTAAGACAGAACTAGGGGAAGGGAGTGACAGGTGAGGCCCTCTCTATGCAACATGCGAGGCGGCTTACTAACGTGTGGCTCGATGGGCGGCTGCCTCTGAACGTTTGAGGCGGGGTGTTGGCCTCGCGGGACCACTAACTGATGGCGAAGCCAAGAGGGGGTAACCTAGTGGGATTCCTGTGCCCCTAATGCCAGCACACTGACCCTAACTGCACCATCAGAAATGTATGGACAACAATTGTTTATGTGCAGGTGTACATACCTGGTAGCAAGAAAAATTCACAGGACACACGTGTAGCGCAAATATGTCTAAGCTTGACCGCCTAAAAGGGGGTAGACAGAAAGTAGTATGACGAGAGTGGACTGTGGTGCGAACAGCAGCATGACCTTGAGAGGATCATAACGTGAGTATGAAACAATTCCATGCCTGTGCGGGTGACCAGTGGATGACGTGCGAAATGAGGCCTATGCCGTGGCTTGAATTTCCGTCGTGGAACGTGCGACCATGAGGACTATATGGTTTTTTGTTTTTTGTTTTTTTTTATACGGCGTGGAACGTGTGACCATGAGGACTATATGGCGTTTTAGGTTTTTTTCCGGCGTGGAACATGTGACCACGAGGACTATATGCCGTTTTTTGTTTTTTTTTAAATTTTGGGCGTGGAACGTGTGACCACGAGGACTATATGGCGTTTTTTTTTTTTTTTAAACCAGGACCTGGCCTAACAACCGGGGTGCAAGTCAGCTGGGTATGCGGTCCCCCATGAGAGCTGCTTGACCTGATGATGGCGGTATGCCTTTAACATGAAGTGGTTCCTGGAAGCAACCATGACTTGGATACCCCCACGAACCGTGCTGCCTATGTGGGTGAGGGTAGGTAGGCTGATCGCCGGCTCCGGAGCTCCGCCGGCTAGCCAGGAGGCCGGACAGACCCGCCGGCCGCTCCCTGTACTAGCTGCGGCGGACGCCTGTCAGGATACTGCGCATGCGCCGACGGAATCCGCCGCGCATGCACAGTACCGCCGGCCGCGCGTGCGCAGACCAGCCATTGAGACGCGGCCGGCCGCCATCGGCAGCGTGACAGGAGGGACGGAGGTGATGGGACCGGAGGCAGAGTGGGCCCTGTGGCAGCGGCGCGTGCCGAACGGTAATGTCCATGGAAAAAGGAAGGGTGTATGCAGTGTGTCATGTGTTACATTTGAGCAACCGATGGGTCGTGTATACAAGTGTATGAACTTCCTGGTCACGGTACTAGGTTATCAAGAAAAAGGGGCATGTTGTGTATGAGTTTTCAGGTTAGTGGACCGAATGAGGACTGGAATGTGTGGTAATAACACACTGGAAAACAATACACCTGTGGTGGCTTACTGCTGGGTTAGTAAATGGAGCAGAAGCTCCTGTGCAGTCGTATTCTTATGCATAATCCTAGAAAGGCATGACAGACATATGAAATCTGGCAACTGACTTGCAAGCGAGAAGCCTGACATGAGTTCAACGGTGGTGAAATGAAAAGAGTGGTACAGGGGGACAAAACGGTGAGGCCCCGTGCTGTACCGTGTGGATGACTCACAGTTTAACGGGCAAACGCGACCCACAGAGAAACCGGGTGAAGCAGGACGAGTGGAAACAGGTATGCTCCAAAATCCAGAACACCGATGGCAACGAACTTCCAGAAAATCAGCAACTCGCAAGCAACTCTCCAGTGACACCTCAAAAGACTCTCTCTCCCAAAGCTCAGACCTCAGACGGTACAGGAGCCAGGTAAGGGGAGTGCCTTAAATAGGCTGGAGGCGGAACTCAGCCCCTCCCACAAATCCAGGCAAATTGCCTTAATACATATATATTATACAATTGTTTCCCTCTTTTCTTCAACTCAGCGCAGATAACGAATTCTTGTTAAATTTTGATTTGTGGAAATAAGTTGTAATCTCCTCCATTACAGATCCTGGCTTGTTTTCATAAATATAAAACTGTTTATCAGAGCAGTATAAACATTCTGACAGGTTTTCATGTGCCATGTCACATTTAAGGAAACCCAGTGGTACCTGTATGGTGGAAACCCCAAAATTATTATGCTTTGTTTCCTGGTTTCAGAAACACCCTACATGTGGCCCTGATCTTTTGCCTGAGCGTTTGAGATGGTTCGGGAGCAAAGGAACACCACACACATTTGAAGCCCAATCTGGAGATTTATACTACTTGTGCTGACAACTGTAGAGGCTCTGGGGTGAAATAGTAATGGAACCCCCTAGAAATTATCCAATTTTGGAAACTGTACCCATCAAGGTATTAAGAGGACATAGCACCCGTTATTAATGCTGTGAATTGGTGCTGCCATACATTTTCCTTTTATATATATATGTATATATATATATATATATATATATGTAGAAATGGACAGCACATCCAGTAGAAAATTGTGTTCAAAAAATTTTATTCAGCCACAGTGGCACAAGAGGCGACGTTTCGGCTCAAAATCCTGAGCCTTTCTCAAGCATAAAGACATAGGTGAAACACATCATATAAATAGGTGACATGATTAAGGGGTGGAGTAAAGCAATTCATGAAAATAATGTCATAAAAAAGAATGTGCAAACATGATTACAATAATTCATACAACCATATAGATATTGCAGATGATAATACACCACTAGATGTGATACATAATCAAACAATAATACAGTGGGATAACATAATGAGCATGTAAGTGTAAATGCCGCCGATTGCCATCAGCTGTTACATATCAGCATAAATATATTAATTTAATCAATTTTTTTTTTTAAAAAAGAAGAGGGAAACCAGATGGGAGGAGTGACATACCGCATGTAGACCACGTACTTCCCCAAATCCGCCATAGCCGAGCCTTAGCGTCTAACATTAAGCAATGCGCAGGCGTCAGGATGCGTCTCGGCAAAATGACGTCAGGATGCGTCTCGGCAAAATGACGTCATGCTACGTTCACGTAGTTCTGAGCGGCGCATCTAAAGACCGCATCAGTACTCCGGTGCGCATGCCCACATGAGGTCTAGTATGGAAGCGCCATTTTAGAAGCTGGTAGTGTGGTCCCAAAGTAAAAAACTATTATCATTAGTTATAATTCAGGCTAATGTGAGGCGAAAAAAGGGAGACGGGTGCCCCTGTCAGGGGGCTCCAGTATCCATATGTTGGGCAAGCAATATAAACATGATCGGCATTCTCATGTCAATCATGTGTACTAATGCCGCCCCAATCACACCTCCTTCTAAAGCCTATGAGAGAGGGATTCTCCTCACAGCACGGTCAACCCATGCATTGTCTAAAACTCTGTCGAGACACAGCCTAAAACCAGATCATCAAAGAGAAGTAATAGCTATAGTGAGGCGGACATTTGGGTACGGTGTCATCCAATACGGTACATCAGCTCCACATCCCCTTTGTTCCTCTTCATATATGACATCATATCATCTATAGAAACAGATGAAAAAATACATGAAAAAAGAAAGATTAGAGACATGAGTTAAAACATGTTGAAACACTTATGTCTAACAAACACCACCAAACCCAAAGGAAAGAAGACTAGATAAACAAACATACAGGAACATTTGAAAGGCAAACCACTTATTTATGTATAGACCCCTAGATTATAGTCTACATTGAGACCGTGGGGTCTCAAGGTATTGAGTGTATATATCCAAAAAAGTTCTTTCTTTTTTAATAACAGGCTTCTATTACCCCCTCGTCGAGGCTGTGGGATATGATCAATAATCCAACATTGAAGTTGGCTTTCTGAGTGATTTTTTCCCCAAAATGTTTTGGGATAGGTAGATCCTTCCGTTTTTTTCCTAATTGTAGAGCGGTGATTATTTAGCCGTGTTTTAAGGTCAGTAGATGTCTCGCCTACATATAAGAGTTTACAGGGGCAACTCAAGACATAAACGACAAAATTAGAATTACAAGTAAGGTAAAAAGAAATAGGATATTCAACTTTCGTAGTTGGGTGTATAAATACCTTACTTTTACAAATATGTTTGCAATTGACACAGCTGAGACAAGGAAAACATCCCTTGCTCCGCTGGGTCAATGTGCTTTGTTTCAATCCAGGACCTGGGCCAATGTCTGCTCGTACTAATTGATCTCTCAAATTCCTGGATCTCCGATAGGAGAACAGGGGAGGAGATTTAAATTCAGGAATATGTCCCAGACACCCACCTAGAATTCCCCAATGTTTACTGATAACTCGGTTGATGGTACGACTGTGCGCAGTATATTTCGTAATAAATGGAATCCTATTCTGTGGAGTTTTTTTGATGTTCCTTTTTAGTGATTCACTTCTGTCCATGTCTTTGACTATATCAATTTGAGATTGAAGTAATCTAGAGGGATAACCTCTTTGTTTGAACTTATAAGCCATGGTATCGAGTGATTTCTCCAAGTCCTCATGGTTAGAGGTAATTCTCTTAGCCCTGAGGAATTGAGAGAAAGGGAGGTGCTCAACCATATTCCGTGGGTGACTGCTCGAAAAATGCAAGAGAGTATTTTTATCTGTGGGCTTGGTAAACAAGGTAGTATGTATGCAACCATCCTGGATTTTAACAGTTGTGTCCAAAAATTGGATCTCTGTATCCGAATATATTAAGGTAAACTGTAGATCCTTGTTAATACTATTAAGATAGCCCTGAAAGTCCAACAGACTAGAGCTATCACCAGTCCAGATGAGGAAGACGTCGTCGATGTATCTCCACCACCTCAGAATCTTGCTGTGGTGGTGGGATACATAGACGACATCTTCCTCAAAACACCGCATAAAGATATTGGCGTAAGTTGGGGCCACATGGGACCCCATTGCCACACCCCTAATTTGCTTGTAGAATGTATCCTGAAACAGAAAATAATTCTGTCTCAGAATAATATTCAAGAGGTCTATCACAAAGTCACAAGTATGTATAGTTAGAGATGATAGTTCCAACATACGCCTAACCGCACTGACTCCAAGGTCATGGTCAATTGACGTATACAAAGACGTCACATCAAATGATGCCAGAATAATAGATTTTGTATCCCCAAGGTCCACCTCTCCTAATTTACATAAAAAGTCAGTGGTATCCTGAATGTATGATCCCGCCCCACATGCATAAGTTTGTAACATTTTGTCTAAAAAAATTGAGATATTGCTAAAAATGGACTCTGATCCAGATACAATCGGACGACCAGGCGGGTCGACCAATGATTTGTGTACTTTTGGAAGTACATATATAACCGGTGTAACCGGATGACCAATGGTGCAAAACTCCACAAGGTCATCATCAATAATACCGGCCTGGGCCGCACTGGTTAAACACTTGTCAATCATTCTAGCAATCTCAAATTTGGGATCCGCTTGTAATGCCAAATAAACCTCAGTGTCACTGAGCTGTCGTCTGATTTCCCCAATATATTTGGAGGTATCCAGAACCACTATCCCACCACCCTTATCCGCAGGTTTTACAGTCAGGAGGGGATCATTTCTTAGTTGTTCAATTGCCTCAATCTCTAAGGTTGTTAGATTGGGGTTCTTTAGTGTGTTCATGTCACAAGATGATCTATAACACGACAGCTCAGTTCTCACTGCGGCCATATAGGCATCTATAGCGGATACATTAATCATAGGGGAGAAATTACTCTTTAGACGTAGATCAAGACTGCCCAACGTGAGCTCACTCTGTTGGGCAGTATTGGTCCATGTTTTATTATGAAACCAAGCTTTTAGCTTGATCCTACGAAAAAAAGCAATTAAATCAATGTCCAAATCAAACCAATCAAGTGTGGCGGAAGGGCAAAAAGTTAGTCCTCTGCTTAGGACACTTACTTGCATCGGAGTAAGGACCTTGGAAGATAAGTTGAATACAGTTATTTCTTTTTCGACATCTGTGCTTTGCCCACCTGTGTGCGAATCTTGTTGTTGCGCAGTTTTGGGGGTCCGTCGGTGTCTGCGGCCACCACGTCTAGTGCGGCCTCTCTTTGGTGCTGGATGGTGGTTGTACTTCCTAAAAAAGGCGAAAAGGAGGAAGAAGGTTGCTCTGTTCCTGATGTCTGTATATTTTTCTCTGTATTTTTCTTTCTTCTTTTATCTTTGAAGTGAGACTGATTGTTCTCAAACTGCCAGGTGTAAACCGAACCTCGTTTGTAATCCTCCAAATCACGAATCCATTTAATGCGTTTGCCCTCTTCAAGTTCCACTTTAAATTTGGAAACATGATGAGACACACTATCCGAGTATGCTGTAAATTCCTCAGGGGATAATAATGCCTGTAGTGCCCGTTCGACATCACCTATTTCAATAGCAGTAGAAGATAATTCCTCCTGTATGTATTGTATATTCAGAAGAATAAAGTCCAAGGAATATCTGTTAGACAGAGATTCCAATTTTTTACAGTAAACAGAATTGTGAAAAAACAGATTAGGTCGAAGATGGGACCTCATGCCTCTGGGTATCCTCTGGGCTTTATAATACTCGCCCAGCGTGGTCATGTGTAGACCTAAAGAAGCCGTCTTTTTGGACAAAAATTCTAACTGTCTTTTTAATTCCTTGGTAGATGGGGTATTTAAAAAAGTGGCATCTCCCCCAATGCCCTGCATGATCTGATCCGCTTCCTCCTGTGAGAAGGTGGAGCCACGTGGAAAGTCATTAGCCATCATCAAAAGTAGTATGGTTAAAGTCCGTAAAAATACAGGTTGTGCTAAGCCACTAGTGAAAAATATAAAAATGGAAAAATGTGGCAGCACCAAAACATAACAGGGTAACGGGTGCTATGTCCAGGGTTATCACTGCTTACCCAACTTTGTATGTAGAAATGGACAGCACATCCAGTAGAAAATTGTGTTCAAAAAATTTTATTCAGCCACAGTGGCACAAGAGGCGACGTTTCGGCTCAAAATCCTGAGCCTTTCTCAAGCATAAAGACATAGGTGAAACACATCATATAAATAGGTGACATGATTAAGGGGTGGAGTTTATTCTTCTGAATATACAATACATACAGGAGGAATTATCTTCTACTGCTATTGAAATAGGTGATGTCGAACGGGCACTACAGGCATTATTATCCCCTGAGGAATTTACAGCATACTCGGATAGTGTGTCTCATCATGTTTCCAAATTTAAAGTGGAACTTGAAGAGGGCAAACGCATTAAATGGATTCGTGATTTGGAGGATTACAAACGAGGTTCGGTTTACACCTGGCAGTTTGAGAACAATCAGTCTCACTCCAAAGATAAAAGAAGAAAGAAAAATACAGAGAAAAATATACAGACATCAGGAACAGAGCAACCTTCTTCCTCCTTTTCGCCTTTTTTAGGAAGTACAACCACCATCCAGCACCAAAGAGAGGCCGCACTAGACGTGGTGGCCGCAGACACCGACGGACCCCCAAAACTGCGCAACAACAAGATTCGCACACAGGTGGGCAAAGCACAGATGTCGAAAAAGAAATAACTGTATTCAACTTATCTTCCAAGGTCCTTACTCCGATGCAAGTAAGTGTCCTAAGCAGAGGACTAACTTTTTGCCCTTCCGCCACACTTGATTGGTTTGATTTGGACATTGATTTAATTGCTTTTTTTCGTAGGATCAAGCTAAAAGCTTGGTTTCATAATAAAACATGGACCAATACTGCCCAACAGAGTGAGCTCACGTTGGGCAGTCTTGATCTACGTCTAAAGAGTAATTTCTCCCCTATGATTAATGTATCCGCTATAGATGCCTATATGGCCGCAGTGAGAACTGAGCTGTCGTGTTATAGATCATCTTGTGACATGAACACACTAAAGAACCCCAATCTAACAACCTTAGAGATTGAGGCAATTGAACAACTAAGAAATGATCCCCTCCTGACTGTAAAACCTGCGGATAAGGGTGGTGGGATAGTGGTTCTGGATACCTCCAAATATATTGGGGAAATCAGACGACAGCTCAGTGACACTGAGGTTTATTTGGCATTACAAGCGGATCCCAAATTTGAGATTGCTAGAATGATTGACAAGTGTTTAACCAGTGCGGCCCAGGCCGGTATTATTGATTATGACCTTGTGGAGTTTTGCACCATTGGTCATCCGGTTACACCGGTTATATATGTACTTCCAAAAGTACACAAATCATTGGTCGACCCGCCTGGTCGTCCGATTGTATCTGGATCAGAGTCCATTTTTAGCAATATCTCAATTTTTTTAGACAAAATGTTACAAACTTATGCATGTGGGGCGGGATCATACATTCAGGATACCACTGACTTTTTATGTAAATTAGGAGAGGTGGACCTTGGGGATACAAAATCTATTATTCTGGCATCATTTGATGTGACGTCTTTGTATACGTCAATTGACCATGACCTTGGAGTCAGTGCGGTTAGGCGTATGTTGGAACTATCATCTCTAACTATACATACTTGTGACTTTGTGATAGACCTCTTGAATATTATTCTGAGACAGAATTATTTTCTGTTTCAGGATACATTCTACAAGCAAATTAGGGGTGTGGCAATGGGGTCCCATGTGGCCCCAACTTACGCCAATATCTTTATGCGGTGTTTTGAGGAAGATGTCGTCTATGTATCCCACCACCACAGCAAGATTCTGAGGTGGTGGAGATACATCGACGACGTCTTCCTCATCTGGACTGGTGATAGCTCTAGTCTGTTGGACTTTCAGGGCTATCTTAATAGTATTAACAAGGATCTACAGTTTACCTTAATATATTCGGATACAGAGATCCAATTTTTGGACACAACTGTTAAAA
This sequence comes from Bufo gargarizans, assembly GCF_014858855.1. NCBI lineage: Eukaryota > Metazoa > Chordata > Amphibia > Anura > Bufonidae > Bufo > Bufo gargarizans. Next base: position 353,388,166 of record NC_058082.1, read on the forward strand.
TCCAGGATGGTTGCATACATACTACCTTGTTTACCAAGCCCACAGATAAAAATACTCTCTTGCATTTTTCGAGCAGTCACCCACGGAATATGGTTGAGCACCTCCCTTTCTCTCAATTCCTCAGGGCTAAGAGAATTACCTCTAACCATGAGGACTTGGAGAAATCACTCGATACCATGGCTTATAAGTTCAAACAAAGAGGTTATCCCTCTAGATTACTTCAATCTCAAATTGATATAGTCAAAGACATGGACAGAAGTGAATCACTAAAAAGGAACATCAAAAAAACTCCACAGAATAGGATTCCATTTATTACGAAATATACTGCGCACAGTCGTACCATCAACCGAGTTATCAGTAAACATTGGGGAATTCTAGGTGGGTGTCTGGGACATATTCCTGAATTTAAATCTCCTCCCCTGTTCTCCTATCGGAGATCCAGGAATTTGAGAGATCAATTAGTACGAGCAGACATTGGCCCAGGTCCTGGATTGAAACAAAGCACATTGACCCAGCGGAGCAAGGGATGTTTTCCTTGTCTCAGCTGTGTCAATTGCAAACATATTTGTAAAAGTAAGGTATTTATACACCCAACTACGAAAGTTGAATATCCTATTTCTTTTTACCTTACTTGTAATTCTAATTTTGTCGTTTATGTCTTGAGTTGCCCCTGTAAACTCTTATATGTAGGCGAGACATCTACTGACCTTAAAACACGGCTAAATAATCACCGCTCTACAATTAGGAAAAAACGGAAGGATCTACCTATCCCAAAACATTTTGGGGAAAAAAATCACTCAGAAAGCCAACTTCAATGTTGGATTATTGATCATATCCCACAGCCTCGACGAGGGGGTAATAGAAACCTGTTATTAAAAAAGAAAGAACTTTTTGGGATATATACACTCAATACCTTGAGACCCCACGGTCTCAATGTAGACTATAATCTAGGGGTCTATACATAAATAAGTGGTTTGCCTTTCAAATGTTCCTGTATGTTTGTTTATCTAGTCTTCTTTCCTTTGGGTTTGGTGGTGTTTGTTAGACATAAGTGTTTCAACATGTTTTAACTCATGTCTCTAATCTTTCTTTTTTCATGTATTTTTTCATCTGTTTCTATAGATGATATGATGTCATATATGAAGAGGAACAAAGGGGATGTGGAGCTGATGTACCGTATTGGATGACACCGTACCCAAATGTCCGCCTCACTATAGCTATTACTTCTCTTTGATGATCTGGTTTTAGGCTGTGTCTCGACAGAGTTTTAGACAATGCATGGGTTGACCGTGCTGTGAGGAGAATCCCTCTCTCATAGGCTTTAGAAGGAGGTGTGATTGGGGCGGCATTAGTACACATGATTGACATGAGAATGCCGATCATGTTTATATTGCTTGCCCAACATATGGATACTGGAGCCCCCTGACAGGGGCACCCGTCTCCCTTTTTTCGCCTCACATTAGCCTGAATTATAACTAATGATAATAGTTTTTTACTTTGGGACCACACTACCAGCTTCTAAAATGGCGCTTCCATACTAGACCTCATGTGGGCATGCGCACCGGAGTACTGATGCGGTCTTTAGATGCGCCGCTCAGAACTACGTGAACGTAGCATGACGTCATTTTGCCGAGACGCATCCTGACGTCATTTTGCCGAGACGCATCCTGACGCCTGCGCATTGCTTAATGTTAGACGCTAAGGCTCGGCTATGGCGGATTTGGGGAAGTACGTGGTCTACATGCGGTATGTCACTCCTCCCATCTGGTTTCCCTCTTCTTTTTAAAAAAATTGATTAAATTAATATATTTATGCTGATATGTAACAGCTGATGGCAATCGGCGGCATTTACACTTACATGCTCATTATGTTATCCCACTGTATTATTGTTTGATTATGTATCACATCTAGTGGTGTATTATCATCTGCAATATCTATATGGTTGTATGAATTATTGTAATCATGTTTGCACATTCTTTTTTATGACATTATTTTCATGAATTGCTTTACTCCACCCCTTAATCATGTCACCTATTTATATGATGTGTTTCACCTATGTCTTTATGCTTGAGAAAGGCTCAGGATTTTGAGCCGAAACGTCGCCTCTTGTGCCACTGTGGCTGAATAAAATTTTTTGAACACAATTTTCTACTGGATGTGCTGTCCATTTCTACATACAAAGTTGGGTAAGCAGTGATAACCCTGGACATAGCACCCGTTACCCTGTTATGTTTTGGTGCTGCCACATTTTTCCATTTTTATATATATATATATATATATATATATATATATATATATCGATAGTACAGACCAAAAGTTTAGACATACCTTCTCATTCAAAGAGTTTTCTTTATTTTCATGACTATGAAAATTGTAGAGTCACACTGAAGGCATCAAAACTATGAATTAACACATGTGGAATGATATACATAACAAAAAAGTGTGAAACAACTGAAAATATGTCATATTCTAGGTTCCTCAAGTAGCATTCTCTTGATGAGCTTCACGAGGTAGTCACCTGAAATGGTCTTCCAATAGTCTTGAAGGAGTTCCCAGAGATGCTTAGCACTTGTTGGCCCTTTTGCCTTCACCGTCCAGCTCACCCCAAACCATCTCGATTGGGTTCAGGTCCGGTGACTGTGGAGGCCAGGTCATCTGGCGCAGCACCCCATCACTCTCCTTCATGGTCAAATAGCCCTTACACAGCCTGGAGGTGTGTTTGGGGTCATTGTCCTGTTGAAAAATAAATGATGGTCCAACTAAACGCAAACCGGATGGAATAGCATGCCGCTGCAAGATGCTGTGGTAGCCATGCTGGTTCAGCATGCCTTCAATTTTGAATAAATCCCCAACAGTGTCAACAGCAAAGCACCTCCACACCATCACACCTCCTTCTCCATGCTTCACGGTGGGAACCAGGCATGTAGAGTCCATCCGTTCACCTTTTCTGCAGTCGCACAAAGACACGGTGGTTGGAACCAAAGATCTCAAATTTGGACTCATCAGACCAAAGTACAGATTTCCACTGGTCTAATGTCCATTCCTTGTGTTCTTTAGCCCAAACAAGTCTCTTCTGCTTGTTGCCTATCCTTAGCAGTGGTTTCCTAGCAGATATTCTACCATGAAGGCCTGATCCACACAGTCTCCTCTTAACAGTTGTTCTAGAGATGTGTCTGCTGCTAGAACTCTGTGTGGCATTGACCTGGTCTCTAATCTGAGCTGCTGTTAAACTGCGATTTCTGAGGCTGGTGACTCGGATGAACTTATCCCCCGCAGCAGAGGTGACTCTTGGTCTTCCTTTCCTGGGGCGGTCCGCATGTGAGCCAGTTTCTTTGTAGCGCTTGATGGTTTTTGTGACTGCACTTGGTGACACTTTCAAAGTTTTCCCAATTTTTCGGACTGACTGACCTTCATTTCTTCAAGTAATGATGGCCACTCGTTTTTCTTTACTTAGCTGCTTTTTTCATGCCATAATACAAATTCTAACAGTCTATTCAGTAGGACTATCAGCTGTGTATCCACCTGACTTCTCCACAACGCAACTGATGGTCCCAACCCCATTTATAAGGCAAGAAATCCCACTTATTAAACCTGACAGGGCACACCTTTGAAGTGAAAACCATTTCAGGTGACTACCTCTTGAAGCTCATCAAGAGAATGCCAAGAGTGTGCAAAGCAGTAATCAAAGCAAAAGGTGGCTACTTTGAAGAACCTAGAATATGACATATTTTCAGTTGTTTCACGCTTTTTTGTTATGTATATAATTCGACATGTGTTAATTCATAGTTTTGATGCCTTCAGTGTAAATCTACAATTTTCATAGTCATGAAAATAAAGAAAACTCTTTGAATGAGAAGGTGTGTCCAAATTTTTGGTCTGTACTGTATATATACACATATATATTTAATTATAAACAATCTTAGTGCAAAATAATAAAGTATAAAATTGGTGATAAACAAAAGATAATAAAATAGGTAACTTGTAATATATATAAATACGGCCATTAAAATAAAAATTTTTATGTTTTAATGAAATGGGTATCTTATCAATAACACACAGAATAAGGAAACCAAAAGCGCAAAATTGATTTGTAACTTCTCCCAGACAACAGATTTAGAACTCAAAAGTTTAACAGCACATGGCAGAATTGTCTCCTCATGCACAAGTTTGGCTATAAGCCAATATTATATACAAAGTACAGTAAAATTAAACTTCCACCACTTTGATGTAATATCTATATATATATATATATATACAGTTGCAAGAAAAAGTATGTGAACCATTTGGAATGATATGGATTTCTGCACAAATTGGTCATAAAATGTGATCTGATCTTCATCTAAGTCACAACAATAGACAATCACAGTCTGCTTAAACTAATAGCACACAAAGAATTAACTGTTACCATGTTTTAATTGAACACACTATGTAAACATTCACAGTGCAGGTGGAAAAAGTATGTGAACCCCTAGACTAGTGACATCTCCAAGTGCTAATTGGAGTGAGGTGTCAGCCAACTGGAGTCCAATCAATGAGATGCGATTGGAGGTGTTGGTTACAGCTGCCCTGCTCTATAAAAAACACACACCAGTTCTGGGTTTGCTTTTCACAAGAAGCACTGCCTGATGTGAACGATGCCTCGCACAAAAGAGCTCTCAGAAGACCTATGATTAAGAATTGTTGACTTGCACAAAGCTGGAAAGGGTTATAAAAGTATCTCCAAAAGCCTTGCTGTTCATCTGTCCACGGTAAGACAAATTGTCTATAAACAGAGAAAGTTCAGCACTGCTGCTACTCTCCCTAGGAGTGGCCGTATTGTAAAGATGACTGCAAGAGCACAGCGCAGACTGCTCAATGAGGTGAAAAAGAATCCTGGAGTATCAGCTAAAGACTTACAAAAGTCTCTGGCATATGCTAACATCCCTGTTAGTGAATCTACGATATGTAAAATACTTAACAAGAATGGATTTTATGGGAGGATACCACAGAGGAAGCCACTGCTGTCCAAAAAAAAACATTGCTGCCCGTTTACAGTCTGCACAAGAGCACCTGGATGTTCCACAGCACTACTGGCAAAATATTCTGTGGACAGATAAAACAAAAGTTGTGGAGGACTGCCACTGGACACCATAGATTACTGGTCTTGAACTACTCTATCTGAACCAGAGTCCCTACTTGGGATGTCTTGGATATGTGCAGGAAGAGTATTACATGATAGTAGAAGTTCCAGCAGAGTTAGACCCTTTAAAACATAACTTTTACTGATATAATCAAATAAAATAATGCCACCTTTGTGATTCACCTGTAAAAAAAAATTGTGAAACAAACTATATAAATTATAAACACTCTTTACACGGGATAACCACCTAGTGATCTGGTCATAGAGGTATGGTGCACACAGGGCAGTACATAGGGGAGTGTATAGATGTCTAGCCTGTCCCTACTCTCGCCCTAAATCACTACTCAGCCCAGGGACATCCCCTGATGGTGGAGACTCCCTGTCCTCGTTCCTGGACTGACTGCCCTGTGTATACCCTCCTCTCAATAGACGATATCTGGCTGTCCGGTATATATAACGGACAATAGCTGTGTCGCATTTAATTGATACCTGTGCAGATCACCGCCCACATAGATAAAAAACTGAGACAAATATGGTGCTGTAGGATTTATCCTTTCCTCTGCACCTGTTTATATTTGTCTCAGTTTTTAAACTATGTGGGCTGTCCAGGAACGAGGACAGGGAGTCTCCACTGTCTAGCCTGTCCCTACTCTCTCCCTAAATCACTACTCAGCCCAGGGACGTCCCCTGATGGTGAAGACTCCCTGTCCTCGTTCCTGGACAGCCCACATAGTTTAAAAACTGAGACAAATATAAACAGGTGCAGAGGAAAGGATAAATCCTACAGCACCATATTTGTCTCAGTTTTTTATCTATGTGGGCTGTGATCTGCACAGATATCAATTAAATGCGACACAGCTATTGTCCGTTATATATACGGGACAGCCAGATATCGTCTATTGAGAGGAGGGTACACACAGGGCAGTGAGTCCAGGAACGAGGACAGGGAGTCTCCACCATCAGGGGACGTCCCTGGGCTGAGTAGTGATTTAGGGCGAGAGTAGGGACAGGCTAGACATCTATACACTCCCCTATGTACTGCCCTGTGTGCACCATACCTCTATGACAAGATCACTGGGTGGTTATCCCGTGTAAAGAGTGTTTATAATTTATATTGTTTGTTTCACAATTTTTTTTCACTGGTGAATCACAAAGGTGGCATTATTTTATTTGATTATATCAGTAAAAGTTACATTTTAAAGGGTCTAACTCTGCTGGAACTTCTTATATTTCATGACCCCTTCATATATTGATTATTATTTCAGCTGGATATTTATGAAATGATAGTGTTTTTGTGTGAGTTGGCTGAAGACCTGGATGGCGGGCCGATGTACTGGTGAATTCACTGGGCCTTAAAAAACCATAAAAGCTAAGATATAGGGCGGCCTTGAGGATTGTGCTTTTAAATGGCTCAAAAGGATTCCCATCAAGGGAGGAGGATAATAACATAAACAATTCCCCGGATATGGGCTGCCTGGTGGGCTCAGATTTTGTAGAGCTTTACTAAATACCACACAAGGTGGCCTTAATAGCCTGAAAAGAGAAAACAGAGCTGCTGCTGGGGTGTTTTATCATGAAGAAATGCTGCACCCCCGCCAGATACAACCTGATAGTGTTGTAAGCAAAGTGCAGATCCTTGTGGCAATAGCCCAGAAAAGCCATGATGAAGGTGACCCTGTCCGTGCCCCCTCTAGGATGGAGCTGGGAGAATCCCTTGAATGCCTTCCAACCCGCTTGATAATTTCTAACTGAATTGGCCGATAGTGATATTCGGATGAGTGACTGGGCTGCCGATGTATATGTGTCTAATCCAAAGTGAGAGATTGGAAGATTGGAGGAGCGATGCCGATTTTTTTGGCTTCTGGCATGACCTGAAAGAAAAAGGTGAATTTTAGTCGGGACAGTGCATCGGCCTCCACATTTTTGCTGCCCTGAATATGTGTGCAGGAAATATGGAAATTATACTGCAAGCATAGCCATGTGAGTTTGCGGACAAAACTCATGACCCTGGGTGAGCCTGACCGGCCTTTGAACAGAATACCTACTATAGCTCGATTGTCGGTGATGAAACAGACTGGCAGATTAGCCCATTCCCTGCCCCAGTCCTGGGCAGAAGCCACGATGGGGTAGATCTCTAGAAAGGACGAGGACCTAACAGCTTGGGGATCTGAATGTGTCTGGGGAGGCCAATGACTCGCCGTGGATGCAGCCGCGTCGAAGTATATCGTGGGGAAGGTCCAAATGGATGAGAGAATCCTGGTCAGGGGCTGCGGGCAACAACTGAAGGAGCCGTGACATGAAGGAGCGATCCTGTGCTGTGATCCTAGTTGCAAAATTGAGGGAGCCCAGTAGTAGACTGTAATTGAACCTTGGAAATTGTCCGGGACCCTACGTAACTGGCAATGATTTCCTTCAGCCTGATCAATTTATCCTCAGGAAGCCTGGCTTCCATTCTTGTGGTATCCAGGGAGATACCCAAGAAGATAAGGGTTGAGGAAGGGCCCTCGACCTTAGCAGGGGCAACTGAGATGTGCAGCTCTGCAAAAATGCTGAGCAGCTTTTCAAGCCTGTCCTGTATGAGATTGGGTTGTTCTATTAACAGGAAATCATCCAGGTAGTGAATTACCCTGGGACAATTGCCGACATTTACGAGGATCCAATGGAGGGCCTGGGTGATTTGGTCAAAAAGCCACGGGCTGCTTTTGGACCTGAATGTTAAGCGAGTGGCAAAGTAATACTGGTCCCTCCATTTGATGCCGTAAAATCTCCAAAGATGCAGGTGGATTGGCAGCAACTTGAAGGCATCCGAGATATCAGCTTTTGATAACTATGCTCCTGCTCCTAATTGCAGAATCAATTGAATGGCCTCATCAAGAGAAGAATACTGCATGGAATATTCTTCTGATGGGATCAGGGAGTTGAGACTAGGGATATACGAGGCATGAGGAGCGATAAATCGTAGATCATTCTTTTTTTATTTGATGCTTTTTTACAGACCAGACCGATGGGGCTGACCCTATAAATGCTGAAAGGTGGCTCGAAAAATGGCCCAATCATGAACCCTTTTTGTAACTCGATCTGTAGGAGAGAATCTACTGATTCCGGGTCTTCAACGGCTGAAACCAAATTAGGGGCCTCCCAGGAAACTTGGGGCAGAGTGACCAGGCCGGTGTGGAAACCTTTGCGGAAGCCTGCTTGGATAAACTGCAAGAATGCTGCGTTGTGGAAATCTTGAAGGCAAGCAACTAGGAAGTCAATGTTGATGTCAGCTAGTCAACTCTTTGCGGAGCGTTGGGAACAGGTGGATTGTGGGTGGGCACCGAAACAGACGGAACAAATGTGAAGAGCCTTGCATTTGTTGTAGTTGCAAAATTTGTCTAGCAGCGGGCTGGGTTTTCGGAGACTGGAGGGGCCAGGCTGCAGCTTTGCTTGGGAAGATGCGTTTGAATTGGGGCACCAGTCGAAGGAGTGCAGTACCGACTGGCAGTTGGTGAAATTCGGGGCTTTAAGCCCAGAAAAGTGCCTGCAGAATAGCTCCATATCGAGGGATGCCCAGTTCGTGGTGTGCTGGAACTGGGCGAGTGTAGCAGCAGCTTTTGCCGAAAAAGACCGATGGTAGTCGTAGAATGCAAATCCTCCGTATTTGTACCCCAATTCGGTGACTCTATATAAATAAGTGTCTAACTCCTCCCTCCTGCTGGGTTGTACCGAACAGATTATGTCCCTGTAAAGGCTAAAAGCTAGCATAAACTCTGGAATAGAGAGCTTTTTGTTTAGACGTGTATCTCTGGATTGCAGAACCACCCACACGTCACCGCATGCAATGGTTCTATTCTCCACCGTATCGTGAGTGAAGATGAGGATAGTCGCCAGATTGACGTCTTTGCCTCCTAAGATGTCCTTCCTTATGTTATCAGGGAGGAAGAAGGACGGCGCGATTTGCGGTGCCCCGGGAACCCTACCTGGGGATGGTTGTCAGGAGGAAGCTGGGCCAGACCTGGATGTAATCTTGCATTAATGTCAGAAAGGGAACTCGACAGGCTATTGATGGTGGCGTGGAGTTGAGTTAAGGATAACTGAATGGTGGACATGGACACTTGTTCTGGTGATGCCCTGGATGGTTCTAAGAACAGTAGGTGATATAGTTCGAACTTGTGTGCTGAAGCTGAATGACGTATCCCCCGTTTTGTTAAGTTCTGAAATTAACTTTGGGATTGTCAAGCTTCAGTAAGAGGCATTGCTGGCTCTTCCGGATACCGCGGATTCAATGGTCGAAACTGCGTCCTCAATATCAGAGCCGTGAGACATGTTGGCTGGAGTTGGAAGAGCGTAACTGATAGAGCCTAAAAGGAGTATCACCTTAAATAAATGGCAGATATTGCTGCAATTGGATTACCAAGCGTCAGGAAATTTGCTGAAGGAACCTTTACTTACCAGAACAATGGCAATTAAATATTTCGAAAAACAACTTCCGAGGAATTTTCACACCTATAAAACAAGACCGTAGACCTCTAGCTATGGAATGGAAGGACAGCATTACAACGGGTCCTGGCTGGGTTGTAGATCCTAACTGGATTAATGCAGAACCAAGCATAGTGACTGTGATTGTTGGCTGACTAGCATAAAGAAACAAAGTGAATGACGAGCGACATGAACCATTGATAGGAGGGGATGCCTGGACGAGACGAACCATGCTTTGGGTACGTAAGATCCCGGCCAGGGTGTGCTTGGCGGGGACAATATGAGGACATGTGCTAGGATTGAGCCTGGTGATACCAATCGAGATGGGGCACCGCAGGGGTACTGGGAAAACCAACCCGAAAATGTGAAAGTAAGTTGGAAGCGACCTGAGACCCAAGAGAACAAGGTGACCAACAACGCATCAGACTGACCAGAGCGAATTTTTCAGCCAGGCCCAGATGGACCTGTGACCTGACAGGCTAAGATGGTAAGAAGGACATAAAGACGGAGAAGACTCGAGAGCACATGATGTATGAGAACAAGTTAGATCAAATAGACATGCAACCTGAGCGTATCAGGTGAAAAACAAATGTGGCCCGAGTGTATCAGACCAAACAAAGAAATGTTAACGGAAAGACATAGGAATGAAACATGACAGCAGACAAGCTAGGATGGTAACGGAGATACACAGGTGAACAGCACATTTACAGATTGACTGACGGGTGCCAGGGCGTACCTGGTGGGTACCGTGGCATGACATAACGAGAAGAATTAGTTAAGCAGACATGCAGCCTGAGAATATCAGGTGCTAGAACGAGGCCTGAGTGCATTAGATCCTGGACGTGGAGAGAGGAGACGTGAGGACATACATGACAGGTAAGACAAAATGTTTACGTGTTGGCTGGCAGGCGCCAGGGCATCCATGGCGGGTACAGTGGCCTGACATAACAAGAAGAACTAGTTAAAGGGGTATTTCCATCTTAATGATCACTACTAAATCTGTTAATGATTTAACAGTGATCATTTTCTGAATATTTAATTGACTAATTCCCACCCCTGCCGAAACCAGGAAGTGGACGGCGTGGCAAGAGCAGGTAAGTATGAAAAAAGAGTGAAGGGAATACCCCTCCAAGCAGTCATGCAGCCTGAGCATATCAGGTGCTAGGACGTGACCTGTGCGCATCAGACCCTGGACGTGGAGAGAGAAGACGTGAGGACGTAGATGACAGGTAAGACAATATTTTTATGTGTTGGCCGGCGGGCGCCAGGGCGTACCTGTCCGGCATCGTGGCCTTACGAAACGAGATGAACTGGCTGAACATACAGCCGCCTGGGCGTAACCGGCGGAATAACCTGGTCTGAGCGTATCAAACATGACAAACGTGAATGATAACGAGAGATGTGGAAACATACTGTACATGATCACAGAAAAATACACTAGATGTGAGAAACAAGACCAGTGGAGTAAAAAATGGAGGTGCATGAGAGGCAAGAAAGCCGAACTCCTGAATATACATATACACCCAGTATAGAATGGTGGAGAAGCATGGCCCCCTGGCTGCGGTCCGATTCGCGGCCTGACAAAACAACATTTTTTAAATATTTTTTTAAACTTTAATTGCAACACCATAAACATAATGTAGCAGTCTAACGGGGGAGCCCTGCCATGCGCTGCTCGAGGAGCCAGGCGATAAACAAGGGGAAAAAAAATACCAGAGGGGCATTGCGCTGCCATAATGAAATATGACCAGCAGCCGTGGGCGTAACCATGACAATGGATGCCGTTTACAGGGGAACCCCCCCTTACGCTACACCGAGTGGCGCTGCCAGAGATATCCCGGCGGGTCACGTGCAGGTGATCAGTGTCCTGCCGGAATGGAAAGATGAGAGGGAGCCGCCTGCAGGCAGCCGCGCGCAGCAGCCACCGAGGGATCTTTTTACTTACCAAGATGTACGAGGAGCGATCGCTGGGAGATAGGTAGGACACCGAAGACCAGGGTGCCATGAACTTCGGACCGGAAGCGAGGCACAGGAAGACCGTGTGTAACCTGCGCCCCTCCCACAAATGCAGGCTGAAATCAGCCTACTAGATATATATATATATATATATATATATGTCTCCGACCAGACCATTGACTAGAAACTAAAATCAGTTTTCTGGAGATTATTCAAATGTATATATCAAATGTATATCTTTATCTCCCTAGATTGACATGCATAATTTGTACTGCAGTTGAAATTATTTCAAATCAATCTAGATCCTACAAGAACGATATGGTCTATGAGAATATTTATATATATATATATATATATATATATATAAATATATATATACAGTACAGACCAAAAGTTTGGACACACCTTCTCATTCAAAGAGTTTTCTTTATTTTCATGACTATGAAAATTGTAGATTCACACTGAAGGCATCAAAACTATGAATTAACACATGTCGAATTATATACATAAGCAAAAAAGTGTGAAACAACTGAAAATATGTCATATTCTAGGTTCTTCAAAGTAGCCACCTTTTGCTTTGATTACTGCTTTGCACACTCTTGGCATTCTCTTGATGAGCTTCAAGAGGTAGTCACCTGAAATGGTTTTCACTTCAAAGGTGTGCCCTGTCAGGTTAAATAAGTGAGATTTCTTGCCTTATAAATGGGGTGAGGACTATCAGTTGCGTTGTGGAGAATTCAGGTGGATACACAGCTGATAGTCCTACTGAATAGACTGTTAGAATTAGTATTATGGCAAGAAAAAAGCAGCTAAGTAAAGAAAAACGAGTGGCCATCATTACTTTAAGAAATGAAGGTCAATCAGTCCGAAAAATTGGGAAAACTTTGAAAGTATCACCAAGTGCAGTCACAAAAACCATCAAGCGCTACAAAGAAACTGGCTCACGTGTGGACCGCCCCCAGGAAAGGAAGACCAAGAGTCACCTCTGCTGCAGAGGATAAGTTCATCCGAGTCATCAGCCTCAGAAATCGCAGGTTAACAACAGCTCAGATTAGAGACCAGGTCAATGCCACACAGAGTTCTAGCAGCAGACACATCTCTAGAACAACTGTTAAGAGGAGACTGTGTGAATCAGGCCTTCATGGTAGAATATCTGCTAGGAAACCACTGCTAAGGACAGGCAACAAGCAGAAGAGACTTGTTTGGGCTAAAGAACACAAGGAATGGACATTAGACCAGTGGAAATCTGTACTTTGGTCTGATGAGTCCAAATTTGAGATCTTTGGTTCCAACCACCGTGTCTTTGTGCGACGCAGAAAAGGTGAATGGATGGACTCTACATGCCTGGTTCTGTCATGGTCTTACCTTCTTGCTGTTCTCCTTCGTTTGACATGTGCTGGCGGCCATCTTGGTTTCTGGGTTTCTTGTAGCCTCCCACCCTGCGGCTTCTCCTTCCCACTGGGAGGAGCTGGATGCCTAGCTCATATATATAGGAGGTCTGTGGCTTCAGTTCCTTGCTTGGTCCTCCTGTGTTCACATGCTTCCAAGACTGCTGCTGCTTCTGGTTCCTGATCCTGGCTTCGTCTGACTACCCTGCTGGTTCCTGATCCAGGCTTCGTCTGACTACCCTGCTGGTTCCTGATCCAGGCTTCGTCTGACTACCCTGCTGGTTCCTGATCCAGGCTTCGTCTGACTACCATTCTGGTTCCTGACCTCTGGCTTCGCAAGACCCTGCTCCGGTTTAGCCATCCGTTTGGACTTTTGCCCTACAGCTTGGTTTTCAATAAAGCCTTCTTATTTCCACTTATCTCTTGTTGTACGCCTGGTTCATGGTTCCATGACATTAGGACCAAGCCATGAATTCTGACGGTACAGGGCCATCCTCGCTACCTACGCTGGTTGCCAGACTTGATCAGCAGGATCACCTGTTGGGTCGGTTCGCTGTGGCGTTGCAAACCCTGCTTGAACGCACGGCTCATTTAGCTGGGTCGGTTGTCGCTCCTGGGCCCGCTCCTACTGCCGCTCCGGTTGTTGCGCCAGAGTCTACCCCGACACCTGTTGCTGCGCCTGCGGTGTTTCGGGGTATGACCGGTTCTGCCCCCCTTCCACAGCGCTTTGGGGGAGAGCCAACTCAGTGCCGAGGTTTCCTTAACCAGGTGGGCATTTATTTCGAGTTGCTGCCACATGCCTTTCCTACTGAGAGATCAAAGGTGGGCTTCTTGATCTCGCTGCTCTCGGACAAGGCCTTGGCCAGCCCTTTATGGGAGAACAACAATCCGGTGGTTGCCGAGTTTTCCGGTTTTGTTGCTTCTCTTCGGAAGGTATTCGATGTGCCGGCTCGTGCCGCCTCTGCTGCGAAGCTCCTTATGTCCATCAGACAGGGTTCACGATCCGTAGCTGAATACGCCATTGAGTTTCGTACCCTGGCAGCAGAGGTGGGCTGGAATAATGAGGCTCTGGTCGCTGCTTTCTCTCATGGTCTCTCGGATGCCTTGAAGGATGAGGTTGCAGCTAAGGACCTACCAGTGGAGCTCGAGTCTCTTATTTCTTTCCTGATTTTGATTGACACCAGACTCAGGGAGAGACCTTCCTTTAAGGAGAGCCTGCGGAGGTCTTCTAACAGATTGGCGCCTACGTTTGCTGTCCCACCCGTGCCTCCCTCTCCTCCCACGCCTCCTGGGGATGACTTGTCTGGGGGTGAACCCATGCAGCTGGGGTTTGCTCGCCTGTCCGAGGGGGAGAGGGTACTCCGGAGACGCGAGGGCCGATGCATGTACTGTGGTCTCGGTGGGCATTTTCGGTTGGCATGCCCGAACCGTCCGGGAAACGCTCGCACCTGAGATCCTGTCGGGGGCAGATCTTGGGTGGAGTCTCCTCGTCCCCGGTTTCCCGTGTTGACAAACCACTGATTACTGTTGTCCTCTCCTGGGTCGGGGGCTCGGTGACGACCCAGGCGTTGGTGGACTTTGGTGCTGGTGGTTTGTTCATTGATAGTGTGTTCGCTGCCGCCAATTCCATTCCTCTGCAGCCTCGAGGTTCCCCACTGGCTCTTGAGGCGATAGACGGCAGACCCCTTCTGCCGCCACACGTGACTCAGGAGACCCTTCCAGTGGGGATGGCCATTGGTGCCGTTCACAGAGAGTCGGTCTGTCTCCAGGTTATTTCGTCTCCACACTACTCGGTGGTCTTGGGGTACCCCTGGCTCCAGAAGCATAATCCGACTTTCGATTGGAGATCGGCCGAGATCCTCTCGTGGTCACCGCAGTGTGGGGCTAGTTGCATCCATGGGCCTGTCAAGTTGCTGTGTACTTCCTCGGACTCTCTGTTGCCTCCTGAATACGAGGAGTACTCGATAAGGTGCGTGCGGTTGCCCTACCTCCGCACCGCCCATACGATTGTGCCATAGAGTTACAATCTGGTGCCGTTCCTCCTCGTGGCAAAGTCTATCCACTGTCGGTAGCGGAGAATGAGGCCATGGAGGAGTACGTGAGGGAGGCGCTTTCACGCGGACACATTCGCAAATCCTCGTCCCCGGCAGGGGCTGGATTTTTCTTTGTGAAAAAGAAGGGCGGTGAGTTGAGGCCTTGCATCGATTACAGGGGTCTCAATTGCATCACGATCAAGAACGCTTACCCGATACCCTTGATTTCCGAGCTGTTCGATCGCCTCAAAGGGGCCACGGTCTTTACCAAACTCGACCTGAGGGCGGCATATAACCTGGTAAGGATCAAGGCGGGCGATGAGTGGAAGACCGCGTTTAACACCAGGACCGGTCATTATGAATCCTTGGTTATGCCCTTTGGGTTGTGCAATGCACCCGCAGTCTTCCAGGAATTCATCAACGATGTTTTCCGTGACCTGTTGCAGCAGTGTGTGGTGGTCTATTTGGATGACATCTTGGTATATTCTGAATCCATGGAGGCCCACATTCTGGATGTCAGACGAGTGTTGCAACGGTTACGAGAGAACAAGCTGTTCGGTAAGCTTGAGAAATGCGAATTTCACCGATCCCAGGTAACCTTCTTAGGTTACATCATTTCCGCTGAGGGGTTCTCCATGGATCCTGAGAAGGTTTCGGCTGTCTTACAGTGGCCCCAGCCCAGTGGTCTTCGTGCCCTGCAGCGCTTTTTGGGCTTCGCCAATTATTATCGGAAGTTCATCAGGGACTTTTCCATGCTAGCCAAGCCTCTCACGGATCTGACCAGGAAGGGCAGTAATCCCCAGGTCTGGCCGCTCGAGGCCATCCGAGCTTTTGAGGCTCTAAAGTCCGCCTTTGTGTCGGCTCCGATTCTGTCGCATCCCAACCCTGGGTTGCCGTTTGTCCTCGAGGTGGACGCGTCTGAGACGGGAGTAGGCGCCCTTCTGTCTCAGCGTAGAACACCAGAGGGTCCTCTGCTTCCTTGTGGGTTTTACTCCCGGAAACTGTCTTCCGCGGAGTGCAACTATCAGATTGGTGACAGGGAGTTATTGGCCATCGTGCAGGCCCTTAAAGAATGGAGGCACTTGCTCGAGGGCTCGGTGGTTCCGGTTCTCATCCTGACGGACCACAAGAATCTGACCTACCTCTCTGAGGCCAAGAGATTGACACCACGTCAGGCCAGATGGGCTCTGTTCTTGTCACGTTTTAATTACGTGGTCTCCTACCTACCCGGTTCCAAGAACATCAGAGCGGATGCCTTATCACGGCAGTACTCCGAGCTGTCCGGGGAGGAGTCGATTCCGACTTCGGTCATACCTCCGAATCAGATCCTGGCCGCCATTCGCACCAGCCTGACCTCTCCCCTGGGTGAGCAGATTTTGGCGGCTCAATCTGGTGCTCCCTCTGGGAGACCCAACGGCAGATGTTTTGTGCCTGAGGAGTTGCGCACTCGGTTGTTGCGAACCTACCATAACTCCAAGGCCGCGGGGCATCCTGGAAAGAATCAGCTGTCCTGGGCTGTTTCACGTCTGTTCTGGTGGCCTTCTCTACGTTCCGACATCGCCGCATATGTAGCGGCATGCTCCGTTTGTGCCCAGAGTAAGTCCCCTCGGCACCTTCCGTTGGGCCTTTTGCAACCCATAGCCACCGGGGAGCGTCCATGGTCACACCTGGGGATGGATTTCATTGTGGACCTCCCTGCATCCCGAGGCCATACGGTCATTCTCATGATTGTGGATCGGTTTTCCAAAATGTGCCACTGTGTTCCTCTCAAGAAGTTACCCTCTGCACAAGAGTTGGCCACGATTTTTGCCAGGGAGGTTTTCCGGTTGCACGGTTTGCCCAAGGAGATTGTGTCGGATCGGGGGAGTCAGTTTGTGTCCAGGTTCTGGCGCGCCTTTTGCTCCCAGTTGGGGATTCATCTCTCTTTCTCCTCGGCCTACCACCCTCAGTCCAATGGGGCCGCAGAACGATCCAATCAGGCCTTGGAGCAATTCCTTCGTTGCTATGTCTCCGATCACCAAGACAATTGGGTTGACCTCCTGCCTTGGGCTGAGTTTGCCAGGAACACGGCGGTGAACTCTTCCTCTGGGACGTCTCCCTTCATGGCCAATTATGGGTTCCAACCTGCCATGTTACCAGAGGTATTCTCTCCCCAGGATATTCCGGCTGTGGAGGATCACCTTTCCGTCCTACGTGCTTCTTGGGTACAGATCCAGAGGTCCCTTGAGGTCTCTGCGCAGCGCCAGAAACTCCAGGCTGATCGCAGACGAGCGCCCGCTCCTTCCTACCAGGTCGGAGACCGCGTATGGTTGTCCACCCGCAACCTCAATCTTCGAGTGCCCACTCCCAAGCTGGCGCCTCGCTTTGTTGGTCCCTTCCGAGTGCTTCGCAGGGTAAACCCGGTAGCCTATGCCCTTGCGCTTCCTCCTGGCATGCGGATCTCCAACGTGTTTCATGTCTCCCTGTTGAAGCCACTGGTGTGTAATCGTTTCACTTCCTCGGTTCCTCGGCCTCGTCCGGTCCAAGTGGGCAATCATGAGGAGTATGAGGTGAGCAATATCCTGGACTCACGCCTGGTCCGCGGTCGGGTGCAGTTTTTGGTCCATTGGCGTGGTTATGGTCCAGAGGAGCGTTCCTGGGTTCCCTCCGCAGATGTCCATGCTCCTGCCTTGCTCCGAGCCTTCCACGCACGCTTCCCTCAGAAACCGTTCTTTACTCCGCGGAGGAGGGGCCCTTGAGGGGGAGGTACTGTCATGGTCTTATCTTCTTGCTGTTCTCCTTCGTTTGACATGTGCTGGCGGCCATCTTGGTTTCTGGGTTTCTTGTAGCCTCCCACCCTGCGGCTTCTCCTTCCCACTGGGAGGAGCTGGATGCCTAGCTCATATATATAGGAGGTCTGTGGCTTCAGTTCCTTGCTTGGTCCTCCTGTGTTCACATGCTTCCAAGACTGCTGCTGCTTCTGGTTCCTGATCCTGGCTTCGTCTGACTACCCTGCTGGTTCCTGATCCATGCTTCGTCTGACTACCCTGCTGGTTCCTGATCCAGGCTTCGTCTGACTACCCTTCTGGTTCCTGACCTCTGGCTTTGCAAGACCCTGCTTCGGTTTAGCCATCCGTTTGGACTTTTGCCCTACAGCTTGGTTTTCAATAAAGCCTTCTTATTTCCACTTATCTCTTGTTGTACGTCTGGTTCATGGTTCCATGACAGGTTCCCACCGTGAAGCATGGAGAAGGAGGTGTGATGGTGTGGAGGTGCTTTGCTGGTGACACTGTTGGGGATTTATTCAAAAATGAAGGCATACTGAACCAGCATGGCTACCACAACATCTTGCAGCAGCATGCTATTCCATCCGGTTTGCGTTTAGTTGGACCATAATTTATTTTTCAACAGGACAATGACCTCAAACACACCTCCAGGCTGTGTAAGGGCTATTTGACCATGAAGGAGAGTGATGGGGTGCTGCGCCAGATGACCTGGCCTCCACAGTCACCGGACCTGAACCCAATCGAGATGGTTTGGGGTGAGCTGGACCGCAGAGTGAAGGCAAAAGGGCCAACAAGTGCTAAGCATCTCTGGGAACTCCTTCAAGACTGTTGGAAGACCATTTCAGGTGACTACCTCTTGAAGCTCATCAAGAGAATGCCAAGAGTGTGCAAAGCAGTAATCAAAGCAAAAGGTGGCTACTTCAAAGAACCTAGAATATGACATATTTTCAGTTGTTTCACACTTTTTTGTTATGTATATAATTTCACATGTGTTAATTCATAGTTTTGATGCCTTCAGTGTGAATCTACAATTTTCATAGTCATGAACATAAAGAAAACTCTTTGAATGAGAAGGTGTGTCTAAACTTTTGGTCTGTGCTGTATATATATACACTCACCTAAAGAATTATTAGGAACACCATACTAATACAGTGTTGGACCCCCTTTTGCCTTCAGAAATGCCTTAATTCTACGCGGCATTGATTCAACAAGGTGCTGATAGCATTCTTTAGAAATGTTGGCCCATATTGATAGGATAGCATCTTGCAGTTTATGGAGATTTGAGGGATGCACATCCAGGGCACGAAGCTCCCGTTCCACCACATCCCAAAGATGCTATATTGGGTTGAGATCTGGTGACTGTGGGGGGTCATTTTAGTACAGTGAACTCATTGTCATGTTCAAGAAACCAATTTGAAATGATTCGAGCTTTGTGACATGGTGCATTTTCCTGCTGGAAGTAGCCATCAGAGGATGGGTACATGGTGGTCATGAAGGGATGGACATGGTCAGAAACAATGCTCAGGTAGCCCGTGGCATTTAAATGATGGCCAATTGGCACTAAGGGGCCTAAAGTGTGCTCAGAAAACATCCCCCACACCATTAAACCACCACCACCAGCCTGCACAGTGGTAACAAGGCATGATGGATACATGTTCTCATTCTGTTTACGCCAAATTCGGACTCTACCATTTGAATGTCTCAACAGAAATCGAGACTCATCAGACCAGGCAACATTTTTCCAGTCTTCAACAGTCCAATTTTGGTGAGCTCGTGCAAATTGTAGCCTCTTTTTCCTATTTGTATGCGAGATGAGTGGTACCCAGTGGGGTCTTCTGCTGTTGTAGTCCACCTTTCTTTCCCATTCTGACATTCAGTTTGAAGTTCAGGAGATTGTCTTGACCAGGACCACAACCCTACATGCATTGAAGCAACTGCCATGTGATTGGTTGACTAGATAATCGCATTAATGAGAAATAGAACAGGTGTTCCTAATAATTCTTTAGGTGAGTGTATATATATATATATATATATATGTGTATTGTGGGGATTCGCTTTGGTAGGCAGGGTGGGCGGACGCAGTACAGAGGCAAAAACAAGGTTTAAATCAAAGTTCAGTGTTTATTCACACATAGCAAGAAAACAAGCCAAAAGAAAGTGTTCAGTTTTGGTGCCTGTTCACACCACACAAAGTTCACAGTGCAAAAAGACGTCACCTGGTCAGCAGATGATTTTCACCCAGAGTCCGCAGCAGTCTTTAGTGGCCTGTTTCCCCAGCCTATGGCTCACACAAACAGGTGACTCAGTGTCTCCAAACCACAGACTCCTCAGCTCCTCTGTCATGGAGGATAATCCACCACCTGAACATGCTGGCTGGGTTTTTTATATTCCAGCCAAAACCCGGCCTGGAACCGTGGGGAACAGCCACCCACCCTGCTCTTTGGCTGCTCCCAATAAGAACCGGCCCGGATTGGCTTTACAGCCATTCTAACAGTTGAAGTGTCAGATTGCACTACAGACCTGACACTTCAGGAAAAAACCCGGTTCTTACCTCACCGAGGCCAGGAACCTCGGTGACACGTATCTTCCGTCAAAGACGGGTCCTTGTTCCTTCTTACAGTATATATATATATATATATATATATATTACAGTGCAGACCAAAAGTTTGGACACACCTTCTCATTCAAAGAGTTTTCTTTATTTTCATGACTATGAAAATTGTAGATTCACACTGAAGGCATCAAAACTATGAATTAACACATGTGGAATTATATACATAACAAAAAAGTGTGAAACAACTGAAAATATGTCATATTCTAGGTTCTTCAAAGTAGCCACCTTTTGCTTTGATTACTGCTTTGCACACTTTTGCCATTCTCTTGATGAGCTTCAAGAGGTAGTCACCTGAAATGGTCTTCCAACAGTTTTGAAGGAGTTCCCAGAGATGCTTAGCACTTGTTGGCCCTTTTGCCTTCACTCTGCGGTCCAGCTCACCCCAAACCATCTCGATTGGGTTCAGGTTCGGTGACAGTGGAGGCCAGGCCATCTGGCGCAGCACCCCATCACTCTCCTTCATGGTTAAATAGCCCTTACACAACCTGGAGGTGTGTTTGGGGTCATTGTCCTGTTGAAAAATAAATGATGGTCCAACTAAACGCAAACCGGATGGAATAGCATGCCGCTGCAAGATGCTGTGGTAGCCATGCTGGTTCAGTATGCCTTCATTTTTGAATAAATCCCCAACAGTGTCACCAGCAAAGCACCTCCACACCATCACACCTCCTTCTCCATGCTTCACGGTGGGAACCAGGCATGTAGAGTCCATCCGTTCACCTTTTCTGCGTCGCACAAAGACACGGTGGTTGGAACCAAAGATCTCAAATTTGGACTCATCAGACCAAAGTACAGATTTCCACTGGTCTAATGTCCATTCCTTGTGTTCTTTAGCCCAAACAAGTCTCTTCTGCTTGTTGCCTGTCCTTAGCAGTGGTTTCCTAGCAGATATTCTACCATGAAGGCCTGATTCACACAGTCTCCTCTTAACAGTTGTTCTAGAGATGTGTCTGCTGCTAGAACTCTGTGTGGCATTGACCTGGTCTCTAATCTGAGCTGCTGTTAACCTGCGATTTCTGAGGCTGGTGACTCGGATGAACTTATTCTCCGCAGCAGAGGTGACTCTTGGTCTTCCTTTCCTGGGGCGGTCCGCATGTGAGCCAGTTTCTTTGTAGCGCTTGATGGTTTTTGTGACTGCACTTGGAGACACTTTCAAAGTTTTCCCAATTTTTCGGACTGACTGACCTTCATTTCTTAAAGTAATGATGGCCACTCGTTTTTCTTTACTTAGCTGCTTTTTTCTTGCCATAATACAAATTCTTAAATATGTAACACAGATAAAGGCGGCTCTCCACTGGTTTTTCTGGTAGCAGGTGCTCTTGTCCAAATTGACTCACCCTCGTCAATAAAAAGTGGATTTAAAATTATATAGAAATAGTGGACAGGCACTCTATTTATGGGTTCATGAAAAGGCAGTTTTATTTATAAAAACAATATATCAATAAAAAAATATATCTATAGAGTCTAAATATAGCAGCAATTAATATTAGTTAGTTAGTGAATATAGCAGCAATAAATAACAATAACAATATAGCAGCAGTTAATGGATGGCACTTGATGAATAAGAGCAATGTTCATATAGTTGCAATAAAGGTTTTTTATATAATCTCCCCTTGTATAGACCACTGATTAGTGGAGCAATGTTGCAACAATGTTCTTAATGACAATCTTCTTAGTAGCTAAAAATGTCTTCTTATCTTTCTTTTCTATATCGTGCAGATAATCCAGTTTAGCTTATAAAGTCTCTATTATATGTATTCAATATTTCACTCACGATTAAGCTGTTTCTCTGGTGCGGCGTCCCGCTCCTGTTTTGAAAAACAGACTGACCTTTTGTGATTCGGATCCTTCAGTTTCAGCTTGTTCAGTGGTCGGCGTGCCACATGCTATGGCGGCGTATCTCTTAGTTGTTAGTTCGCCCCTTCAATGTTCAGGTCGCCTCTTGACCCCTTTGTTTCAGCTGTCAGGACTCCGCTTTGTAAGTAACAGGTCAGTTTCGTGAGTGTCTTGAATTTAGTTCTTCTTAGAGCGCTCCAGTGATGTAAATCTGTTCAAAGTATGCTCTTTCAATCAGACATGTTTCGGAGCTCAACTCGCTCCTTCCTCAATGATCTAGCATACCTCACATCCTGTCTTCTTTTTATCCTATACCGATCCATCAGAAAACCAGGAGTCTGATCCGGAATTGTCCCTTTGCGTTATATAACTTCCATTTTTTGTTATAGAAATATTTGAGCACCGCTGCTTATAAATATTCTTATTTCTGAAAAGTTTTAAATATTCTTCAATTGCTTTAAAAGTACATTTGCAATAAATGTTAAAACCATACATAAAAAATATAAAAATATATATATCATTTCAATTGTAAAAATATATAAAAATATCCTAATGTAACATCCTGTTGTAAAAAAGCATAAAAGTGTATAGTTTTTCTCTGGGGGATATGTAGTTATTTGGGGGACCCCAAATAACTACATATCCCCCAGAGAAAAACTATACACTTTTATGCTTTTTTACAACAGGATGTTACATTAGGATATTTTTATATATTTTTACAATTGAAATGATATATATATTTTTATATTTTTTATGTATGGTTTTAACATTTATTGCAAATGTACTTTTAAAGCAATTGAAGAATATTTAAAACTTTTCAGAAATAAGAATATTTATAAGCAGCGGTGCTCAAATATTTCTATAACAAAAAATGGAAGTTATATAACGCAAAGGGACAATTCCGGATCAGACTCCTGGTTTTCTGATGGATCGGTATAGGATAAAAAGAAGACAGGATGTGAGGTATGCTAGATCATTGAGGAAGGAGCGAGTTGAGCTCCGAAACATGTCTGATTGAAAGAGCATACTTTGAACAGATTTACATCACTGGAGCGCTCTAAGAAGAACTAAATTCAAGACACTCACGAAACTGACCTGTTACTTACAAAGCGGAGTCCTGACAGCTGAAACAAAGGGGTCAAGAGGCGACCTGAACATTGAAGGGGCGAACTAACAACTAAGAGATACGCCGCCATAGCATGTGGCACGCCGACCACTGAACAAGCTGAAACTGAAGGATCCGAATCACAAAAGGTCAGTCTGTTTTTCAAAACAGGAGCGGGACGCCGCACCAGAGAAACAGCTTAATCGTGAGTGAAATATTGAATACATATAATAGAGACTTTATAAGCTAAACTGGATTATCTGCACGATATAGAAAAGAAAGATAAGAAGACATTTTTAGCTACTAAGAAGATTGTCATTAAGAACATTGTTGCAACATTGCTCCACTAATCAGTGGTCTATACAAGGGGAGATTATATAAAAAACCTTTATTGCAACTATATGAACATTGCTCTTATTCATCAAGTGCCATCCATTAACTGCTGCTATATTGTTATTGTTATTTATTGCTGCTATATTCACTAACTAACTAATATTAATTGCTGCTATATTTAGACTCTATAGATATATTTTTTTATTGATATATTGTTTTTATAAATAAAACTGCCTTTTCATGAACCCATAAATAGAGTGCCTGTCCACTATTTCTACATAATACAAATTCTAACAGTCTATTCAGTAGGACTATCAGCTGTGTATCCACCTGACTTCTCCACAACGCAACTGATGGTCCCAACCCCATTTATAAGGCAAGAAATCCCACTTATTAAACCTGACAGGGCACGCCTATGAAGTGAAAACCATTTCAGGTGACTACCTCTTGAAGCTCATCAAGAGAATGCCAAAGCAGTAATCAAAGCAAAAGGTGGCTACTTTGAAGAACCTAGAAAATGACATATTTTCAGTTGTTTCACACTTTTTTGTTATGTATATAATTCCACATGTGTTAATTCATAGTTTTGATGCCTTCAGTGTGAATCTACAATTTTCATAGTCATGAAAATAAAGAAAAATCTTTGAATGAGAAGGTGTGTCCAAACTTTTCGTCTGTACTGTATATAGATAATCAATTTGCCTAAGATAAAGACATAAATTCATACGATACCAGCAAATTAAAATTTAGTTGTCTGAAAGAAGTCAGGGGTCAAGGTTCAGAAATGAGGGATGGTCAGGTTCTCTTTCTGCCCCATATTCGAATTTGTGATATTTCGCGAATATTTTGTAGAATATTTGTCGAATATTCGCAAATTCGTATATTTGTTATATTCTACATTCTTTTTTTTTACTCAAAAATCATCAAGGAATATTACGTGGGTCGAAAACGAATATATAGCACTATAGAATATAGTGCTATATATAAATTTTTCTAATATTTGTCTTTTTTTTTTTCATCTGAACACATGATTCCTCCCTGTTTCTTGCTTGCTTCTTGCTCAAGCAACTTAAGCAGGGAGGAATCATGATTTCAGGTGAAAAAAAAAAGACAAATATTCTAAAAAACGAATATATAGCACTATATTCGATATAGCGCTATATATTAGTTTTTTTTTATATTCGTAATTTTTTTTCCATCTGAAGTCATGATTCCTAACTGCTTAAGTTGCTTGTGGGCCAATAACTCATTGGCCACAAGCAAGAAGCAGGGAGGAATCATGTGCTCAGATGATAAAAATGATGAATATTCTAAAAACGAATATATAGCACTATATTTAAAATATTTGCGAATTCTCAAAGTGCCAATATTTGCAATTAAAATTTGTAAATCAACACTATTGATCGATCCCCCTTGCTGTCTCCTGCTATCTTTTATCCCCCTCGTAAGGTGGGCTTGGTCTGTTCTTCCATGTGACTAATGAGATCATAGTGCATCAATTTGCCGCTTATCTCTTACTCATCACCACCACAAGGGGACACTAGTGTTCTATGTAAAAGTTTGTGTAATTACATTTAATTCTAATATTTTCCAAAGATCTAACCGAAAGATAACCTTTGACTTAGGATCTGGACAAAGCCTTAAATATAGGCAGAAGAGACATTAATGTATACCCACTGTCAGACATCTAGTCTGCGTATAGATTGATTACTTTAGAATAATCTTACCAAAGCACTCAATATACTTTCTCTGCATACTTTGAAAATTAGGTAATGAGTTTCACACATTATCCTTTTACACATAACAAAAATTACATTAGCATATCCCACCTAATTCTATGTATTTCAAAAATATAAGACCCCCATGGTAATAATGCATAGTAAAACTTTTCACTGAAATAAACATATAAACGTTGCATACTATTGTAAAGGCATGGAGTGTCTTTTATGGTACCTGTCGGAATCCGATAACCAAAAGGAGAGAACCCTGAAGCAAACAATCATGTGTGACAGCATGTCTACAAAACCAAAGTACAGACTCCACACATGCAATTAAAAAGGCATCTTTATTGTATCTCATAAAAAAGAACATACAATGAATACTGTATATATAAATTAAAAAGAAAAACTCAATGCAGAAAGTACTGTGACAGTGCGAAAAAAAAAACCAGTGCCTTGGTCCTATATATGTCGCATTAGCAATCACATCATATTTGGAGTGAGGTAGTAATTCACTCCTCCAACAATAGATAATGAACTCTCACTGTATCTGATACCTTATTACACAAGTCTGTAAACTTATAGACCATACTCCACTGTTATATCACCTCATAACACATGTAAGTGTTCTAAGATCTAAATGGAGACATTAATCATAGAAATACAATAAATATAAATGTGGAGTACCTCCTGAAAGGAGGGCTGCACACTATGGCATTACAAAAGGTACAAGTACTAAACCGGCAGAGACAAAAAAAAAGACATACAAATCCAGGACCTGGGGAGGACAGGACAAACCCCAACGTACGTTTCGCCGTGCTTCCTCTGGGGGTGCCTGTTGGTATCCCCCACAGTTTACGAACTGGGAATGTTAATGTAAAGATTTCTAACTCTTTCCTAGTAATTTTCTGCCCAAGAAGATTCAACTTGCATTGCCCTTTTAGAAAGCAGACAAAAATGGCTATAATAATGTCCATATAACAATCTGTAAAGCAAGATGTATAGGCCTTTAAAATATGGAGTGTTTTCTTTTTCAAACCATTCCAGTGAAATTTGCCCCCCAAAAGCCATATGGCGCGCCTTCCAATCTGAGCCCTGTAGTGTGCCTAAACAGAAGTTTATGGCCACATATGGGGTGTTGGATTCAGGAGGCAATTTCTAAAAAACTCTGGGGTTCTTTAGCTCCTGTAAAAATTAAAAATCTAGGAGCTAAATCCACACTTTATTGGAATAAAGCAACGGGTCAAAACACTCAGTATACATCTTATTAAATTCCTTCAGGGGTTTAGTTTCTAAAATGGTGTCAACTTTTGGGGGTTTCCACTGTAACTCAGGGTCTCTTCAAAGGCGACATGGAGTCCGATAACCATTCCAGCAAAATATTCCATATGGTGATTCTTCCCTTTTAAACCAAGCGGTGTGCTCCTATAGCAGTTTACGACCACTTATGGGGTGTTTCTGTAAACTGCAGAATTAGGGCAATTAATATTGTAGTTTGTTTTGTTGTTAACCCTTGCTGTGTTACAGGATAAAGTGCATTAAAATGGAAAACCTGCAAAAAAAGGATATTTTGAAATGTCACCTCCATTTTGCCTTAATTCTCTTGAAACACCTGAAGGGTTAACAAAGCTTGTAAAATCAGTTTTGAATATTTTGAGGGGTGTAGTTTCTCTAATGTGGTCATATATGTGTGTTTTATTTATCATGTAAGCCCCAGAAGGTGACTTCACAACTGAATTGATCCTTTAAAAAGTTGGTTTTGGAACTATTCGTGAAATTTTGAAAAATTGCTTCTAAAATTCTAAGCCTTCTAAAATAATAAAATGACATTTCTAAAATGATGCTAACATAAAGTAGACACATAGAGAATGTTAATTAATAACTATTTTATGAGTTATCCCTATCAAATTTAGAAAATGATGATTGTTTCCAAATATTCTGGACATTTTGGATTTTTTTATAAATAAAGGTAAAATATATTGACTCGAATTTACCACTAACATAAAGTACAATGTGTCACGAAAAAACAGTATCAAAATTGCTTGGATGAATAAAAGCATTCCAAAGTTATTATTACCACATAAAGTGACACATCAGATCTGAAACAATAGCTAGGGTCAGGAAGGTGAATAATGGCAGGGTCCTGAAAGGGTTAAAGTAAGTGCAATACATTGTAAACAACATTAATGAGGCTACTAGGGGATTCTACTATGTCCCAGTTCACTAAACTCTCTAAAGTATACTAACTGTTTCATATATTTTGATAAGTAAAATTCCTCTTCTGGCATTACTGTACTGTATTGCTTCAAAATATGACACACATGTTGAATTTTTATTGCATATTCATCAGCTATGGAAACACCCAGGTCACATGGAGTTCAACTGGGAATGTATCCTACAGAGAAACTTGTGATGGAAAGCTTAATATTCCTCCTTTTTGGATTCAAACCATGAGTAATAATGGACAGGGCCAGCCTTAGGGGTGCCTGCTGGGCCGTGTAGAAGGAGTGCCTAGGCTGGGAATAGGCCTGTTTGCTCTCCAACTCAGCAGGTGCACTGATGTCATCACATTGCATCTGTGGGGATTTTACTCTTTGGGCCAGTAAGGTGGCATAACTGCTATGCGGGGGCACTAAGGGGGATATATTGTGTGGAGGCACAATGGGGCTTGGGCAACATTCCACAAATGCAGGTCTGTACAGAAGTGGTTATAGCTAGAGTTGAGCGAACACCTGGATGTTCGGGTTCGAGAAGTTCGGCCGAACTTCCCGGAAATGTTCGGGTTCGGGATCCGAACCCGATCCGAACTTCGTCCCGAACCCCATTGAAGTCAATGGGGACCCGAACTTTTCGGTACTAAAAAGGCTGTAAAACAGCCCAGGAAAGGGCTAGAGGGCTGCAAAAGGCAGCAACATGTAGGTAAATCCCCTGCAAACAAATGTGGATAGGGAAATGAATAAAAATAAAAATGAAATAAATAAAAATTAACCAAAATCAATTGGAGAGAGGTCCCATAGCAGAGAATCTGGCTTCACGTCACCCACCACTGGAACAGTCCATTCTCAGATATTTAGGCCCCGGAACCCAGGCAGAGGAGAGAGGTCCCGTAACAGAGAATCTGTCTTCTTGTCAGCAGAGAATCAGTCTGCATGTCATAGCAGAGAATCAGGCTTCACGTCAGCCACCACTGCAACAGTCCAGTGTCATAAATTTAGGCCAAGCACCCAGGCAGAGGAGAGAGGTCCCGTAACAGACAATCTGGCTTCATGTCAGCAGAGAATCAGTCTTCATATCATAGCAGAGAATCAGGCTTCACGTCACCCACCAATGCAACAGTCCATTGTCAGATATTTAGGCCCAGCACCCAGGCAGAGGAGAGAGGTCCCGTAACAGATAATCAGGCTTCACGTCAGCCACCAGTGCAACAGTCCATTGGCATATATTTAGGCCCAGCACCCAGGCAGAGGAGAGAGGTCCCGTAACAGAGAATCTGGCTTCATGTCAGCAGAGAATCAGTCTGCATGTCATAGCAGAGAATCAGGCTTCATGTCAGCCACCACTGCAACAGTCCATTTTCATAAATTTAGGCCAAGCACCCAGGCAGAGGAGAGAGGTCCCGTAACAGACAATCTGGCTTCATGTCAGCAGAGAATCAGTCTTCATATCATAGCAGAGAATCAGGCTTTATGTCACCCACCACTGTAAGAGTCCATTTTCATAAATTTAGGCCCAGCACCCAGGCAGAGGAGAGAGGTCCCGTAACAGACAATCTGGCTTCATGTCAGCAGAGAATCAGTCTTCATATCATAGCAGAGAATCAGGCTTCACGTCAGCCACCAATGCAACAGTCCATTGTCAGATATTTAGGCCCAGCACCCAGGCAGAGGAGAGAGGTCCCGTAACAGACAATCAGGCTTCACGTCAGCCACCAGTGCAACAGTCCATTGGCATATATTTAGGCCCAGCACCCAGGCAGAGGAGAGAGGTCCCGTAACAGAGAATCTGGCTTCATGTCAGCAGAGAATCAGTCTGCATGTCATAGCAGAGAATCAGGCTTCACGTCAGCCACCACTGCAACAGTCCATTTTCATAAATTTAGGCCAAGCACCCAGGCAGAGGAGAGAGGTCCCGTAACAGACAATCTGGCTTCATGTCAGCAGAGAATCAGTCTTCATATCATAGCAGAGAATCAGGCTTCACGTCACCCACCACTGTAAGAGTCCATTTTCATAAATTTAGGCCCAGCACCCAGGCAGAGGAGAGAGGTCCCGTAACAGAAAATCTGGCTTCATGTCAGCAGAGAATCAGTCTTCATATCATAGCAGAGAATCAGGCTTCACGTCAGCCTCCAATGCAACAGTCCATTGTCAGATATTTAGGCCCAGCACCCAGGCAGAGGAGAGAGGTCCCGTAACAGACAATCAGGCTTCACGTCAGCCACCAGTGCAACAGTCCATTGGCATATATTTAGGCCCAGCACCCAGGCAGAGGAGAGAGGTCCCGTAACAGAGAATCTGGCTTCATGTCAGCAGAGAATTAGTCTGCATGTCATAGCAGAGAATCAGGCTTCACGTCACCCAACATTGGAACAGTCCATTGGCATATATTTAGGCCCCGGCACCCAGACAGAGGAGAGGTTCATTCAAATTTGGGTAGCCTCACAATATAATGGTAAAATGAAAATAAAAATAGGATTGAATGAGGAAGTGCCCTGGAGTACAATAATATATGGTTAAGGGGAGGTAGTTAATGTCTAATCTGGACAAGGGACGGACAGGTCCTGTGGGATCCATGCCTGGTTCATTTTTATGAACGTCAGCTTGTCCACATTGGCTGTAGACAGGCGGCTGCGTTTGTCTGTAATGACACCCCCTGACGTGCTGAATACACGTTCAGACAAAAACGCTGGCCGCCGGGCAGGCCAGCACCTCCAAGGCATAAAAGGCTAGCTCTGGCCACGTGGACAATTTAGAGACCCAGTAGTTGAATGGGGCCGAACCATCAGTCAGTACGTGGAGGGGTGTGCACACGTACTGTTCCACCATGTTAGTGAAATGTTGCCTCCTGCTAACACGTTGCGTATCAGGTGGTGGTGCAGTTAGCTGTGGCGTGTTGACAAAACTTTTCCACATCTCTGCCATGCTAACCCTGCCCTCAGAGGAGCTGGCCGTGACACAGCTGCCTTGGCGACCTCTTGCTCCTCCTCTGCCTTGGCCTTGGGCTTCCACTTGTTCCCCTGTGACATTTGGGAATTCTCTCAGTAGCGCGTCTACCAACGTGCGCTTGTACTCGCGCATCTTCCTATCACGCTCCAGTGCAGGAAGTAAGGTGGGCACATTGTCTTTGTAGCGTGGATCCAGCAGGGTGGCAACCCAGTAGTCCGCACACGTTAAAATGTGGGCAACTCTGCTGTCGTTGCGCAGGCACTGCAGCATGTAGTCGCTCATGTGTGCCAGGCTGCCCAGGGGTAAGGACAAGCTGTCCTCTGTAGGAGGCGTATCGTCATCGTCCTGCCTTTCCCCCCAGCCACGCACCAGTGATGGACCCGAGCTGCGTTGGGTGCCACCCCGCTGTGACCATGCTTCATCCTCATCATCCTCCACCTCCTCCTCATCCTCGTCCTCCTCGTCCTCCAGTAGTGGGCCCTGGCTGGCCACATTTGTACCTGGCCTCTGCTGTTGCCAAAAACCTCCCTCTGAGTCACTTCGAAGAGACTGGCCTGAAAGTGCTAAAAATGACCCCTCTTCCTCCTCCTCCTCCTCCTCCTACTGGGCCACCTCCTCTTCCATCATCGCCCTAAGTGTTTTCTCAAGGAGACATAGAAGTGGTATTGTAATGCTGATAACGGCGTCATCGCCACTGGCCATGTTGGTGGAGTACTCGAAACAGCGCAACAGGGCACACAGGTCTCGCATGGAGGCCCAGTCATTGGTGGTGAAGTGGTGCAGTTCTGTAGTACGACTGACCAGTGCGTGCTGCAGCTGAAACTCCACTATGGCCTGCTGCTGCTCGCACAGTCTGTCCAGCATGTGCAAGGTGGAGTTCCACCTGGTGGGCACGTCGCATATGAGGCGGTGAGCGTTAAGGCCGAAGTTACGCTGTAGTGCAGACAGGCGAGCAGCAGCAGGATGTGAACGCCGGAAGCGTGAACAGACGGCCCGCACTTTATGCAGCAGCTCTGACATGTCGGGGTAGTTGTGAATGAACTTCTGCACCACCAAATTCAGCACATGCGCCAAGCAAGGGATGTGCGTCAAACCGTTCAGAACGTTAATGCCTCGCTTTCAGGCTCTAATGGCACAGCGTGCAAACCACTCGGGTCTTGTCGTCAGCACATTGTTTGAAGAAGTGCCATGCCAGGGAACTCCTTGAAGCTGCTTTTGGGGTGCTCGGTCCCAGATGGCGGCGGTCAGTAGCAGGCGGAGTCTCTTGGCGGCGGGTGTTCTGCTTTTGCCCACTGCTCCCTCTTTTGCTACGCTGTTGGCTCGGTCTCACCACTGCCTCTTCCTCCGAACTGTGAAAGTCAGTGGCACGACCTTCATTCCATGTGGGGTCTAGGACCTCATCGTCCCCTGCATCGTCTTCCACCCAGTCTTGATCCCTGAACTCCTGTTCAGTCTGCACACTGCAGAAAGACGCAGCAGTTGGCCCCTGTGTTTCGTCATCATCAGAGACATACTGAGGTGGTATTCCCATGTCCTCATCATCAGGAAACATAAGTGGTTGTGCGTCAGTGCATTCTATGTCTTTCACCGCTAGGGAAGGGCTAGGTGGATGCCCTTGGGAAACCCTGCCAGCGGAGTCTTCAAACAGCATATGAGACTGCTGCATAACTTGAGGCTCAGACAGTTTCCCTGGTATGCATGGGGGTGATGTGACAGACTGATGGGGTTGGTTTTCAGGCGCCATCTGTGCTCTTTCTGCAGAAGACTGGGTGGGAGATAATGTGAACGTGCTGGATCCACTGTCGGCCACCCAATTGACTAATGCCTGTACCTGCTCAGGCCTTACCATCCTTAGAACGGCATTGGGCTCCACCATATATCGCTGTAAATTCTGGCGGCTACTGGGACCTGAGGTAGTTGGTACACTAGGACGTGTGGATGTGGCAGAACGGCCACGTCCTCTCCCAGCACCAAAGGGTCCACTAACACCACCACGACCATGTCCACGTCCGCGTCCCTTACTAGATGTTTTCCTCATTGTTATCGTTCACACAACAACAAAAATATTATTTGGCCCAATGTATTGTATTCAAATTCAGCTGAATATAAATTTGAGGCCTAGTATTTAGGCGCTGGGTGACCGGTATAGATTTACTGACAGAATTAGACTTGGAAATGCACAGTACCGTGTGTGTGAAGTTATTCTGAATGACCCTATGTGCACCTTGAATATTATATACCCTTTTAGGGATAGATTTCAAATAGCTCTGATACAGCAGAAACCACTAAATTATGAAATTGCTAAATTGGGAATTGTATTTCAACCCAGAACAAAAAATGTGCTTTGACGGACACTAAATAACTTGCCCAGCCACAACAGTACAGCGGTAACTACAGATTTAGCGGGATATAAATTTGAGGCCTAGTATTTAGGCGCTGGGTGACTGGTATGGATTTACTGACAGAATTAGACTTGGAAATGCACAGTAGCGTGTGTGTGAAGTTATTGTGAATGACCCTATGTGTACCTTGAATATTATATACCCTTTTAGGGATAGATTTCAAATAGCTCTGATACAGCAGAAACCACTAAATTATGAAATTGCTAAATTGGGAATTGTATTTCAACCCAGAACAAAAAATGTGCTTTGACGGACACTAAATAACTTGCCCAGCCACAACAGTATAGCGGTAACGACAGATTTAGCGGGATATAAATTTGAGGCCTAGTATTTAGGCGCTGGGTGACCGGTATGGATTTACTGACAGAATTAGACTTGGAAATGCACAGTAGCGTGTGTGTGAAATTATTCTGAATGACCCTATGTGCACCTTGAATATTATATACCCTTTTAGGGATAGATTTCAAATAGCTCTGATACAGCAGAAACCACTAAATTATGAAATTGCTAAATTGGGAATTGTATTTCAACCCAGAACAAAAAATGTGCTTTGACGGACACTAAATAACTTGCCCAGCCACAACAGTACAGCGGTAACGACAGATTTAGCGGGATATAAATTTGAGGCCTAGTATTTAGGCGCTGGGTAACCGGTATAGATTTACTGACAGATTTAGACTTGGAAATGCACAGTAGCGTGTGTGTGAAGTTATTCTGAATGACCCTATGTGCACCTTGAATATTATATACCCTTTTAGGGATAGATTTCAAATAGCTCTGATATAGCAGAAACCACTAAATTATGAAATTGCTAAATTGGGAATTGTATTTCAACCCTGAACAAAGAATGTGCTTTGACGGACACTAAATATCTTGCCCAGCCACAACAGTACATCGGTAACGACAGATTTAGCGGGATATAAATTTGAGGCCTAGTATTTAGGCGCTGGGTGACCGGTATGGATTTACTGACAGAATTAGACTTGGAAATGCACAGTAGCGTGTGTGTGAAGTTATTCTGAATGACCCTATGTGCACCTTGAATATTATATACCCTTTTAGGGATAGATTTCAAATAGCTCTGATACAGCAGAAACCACTAAATTATGAAATTGCTAAATTGGGAATTGTATTTCAACCCTGAACAAAAAATGTGCTTTGACGGACACTAAATAACTTGCCCAGCCACAACAGTACAGCGGTAACTGACAGATTTAGCGGGATATAAATTTGAGGCCTAGTATTTAGGCGCTGGGTGACCGGTATGGATTTACTGACAGAATTAGACTTGGAAATGCACAGTAGCGTGTGTGTGAAGTTATTCTGAATGACCCTATGTGCACCTTGAATATTATATACCCTTTTAGGGATAGATTTCAAATATCTCTGATACAGCAGAAACCACTAAATTATGAAATTGCTAAATTGGGAATTGTATTTCAACCCAGAACAAAAAATGTGCTTTGACGGACACTAAATAACTTGCCCAGCCACAACAGTATAGCGGTAACGACAGATTTAGCGGGATATAAATTTGAGGCCTAGTGTTTAGGCGCTGGGTGACCGGTATGGATTTACTGACAGAATTAGACTTGGAAATGCACAGTAGCGTGTGTGTGAAATTATTCTGAATGACCCTATGTGCACCTTGAATATTATATACCCTTTTAGGGATAGATTTCAAATAGCTCTGATACAGCAGAAACCACTAAATTATGAAATTGCTAAATTGGGAATTGTATTTCAACCCAGAACAAAAAATGTGCTTTGACGGACACTAAATAACTTGCCCAGCCACAACAGTACAGCGGTAACGACAGATTTAGCGGGATATAAATTTGAGGCCTAGTATTTAGGCACTGGGTGACCGGTATAGATTTACTGACAGAATTAGACTGGGATATGGCCAAAAAATAACCACACTATTGCTGGTTAAATGCACTTGGTGTGACAGCTTGACCAACCACACTACTGAGGGTTAAATGCACTTGGTGACAGGCGCAGCTTGCCCCTGATGTAGTATATGGCCAAAAAATAAACAGACTATTGCTGGTTAAATGCACTTGGTGTGACAGCTTGACCAACCATACTACTGAGGGTTAAATGTACTTGGTGACGGGCGCAGCTTGCCCCTGATGTAGTATATGGCCAAAAAATGAACAGACTATTGCTGGTTAAATGCACTTGGTGTGACAGCTTGAACCAACCACACTACTGAGGGTTAAATGCACTTGGTGACAGCTTGCCCCTGATGTAGTATATGGCCAAAAAATAAACAGACTATAGCTGGTTAAATGCACTTGGTGTGACAGCTTCACCCTGATGTAGGCTTTAGCCAAAAAACAACCACACCATTGAGGGTTAAATGCACTTGGTGACAGGCGCAGCTTGCCCCTGATGTAGTATATGGCCAAAAAATAAACAGACTATTGCTGGTTAAATGCACTTGGTGTGACAGCTTCACCCTGATGTAGGCTTTAGCCAAAAAACAACCACACCATTGAGGGTTAAATGCACTTGGTCGCAGCTTGTGCTGGCGCACCACAAGACACAAAATGGCCGCCGATCACCCCAGAAAAAAGTGACTGACAAACGGTCTGGGCAGCCTAAAAACAGTGAGCAATTGAGGATCAGCAGCTCAATGACCCACAGCTGCAGATCGATCAATAATCAAGTCCTTTGGAGGAGTTAATCTGCCTAATCTCGCCCTACTGTCGCATCCAAAACCTCTCCCTACGCTAATCAGAGCAGAGTGACGGGCGGCGCTATGTGACTCCAGCTTAAATAGAGGCTGGGTCACATGGTGCTCTGGCCAATCACAGCCATGCCAATAGTAGGCATGGCTGTGACGGCCTCTTGGGGCAAGTAGTATGACGCTTGTTGATTGGCTGCTTTGCAGCCTTTCAAAAAGCGCCAAGAAAGCGTCAAAAAGCGCCAAGAAAGCGACGAACACTGAACCCGAACCCGGACTTTTACGAAAATGTCCGGCTTCGGGTCCGTGTCATGGACACCCCAAAATTCGGTACGAACCCGAACTATACAGTTCGAGTTCGCTCATCCCTAGTTATAGCATGAGGCAAACTATAGGGGGCCACAGACCATGTGGCACACTTTAGGGGGGCACTGAGCATTAAGGCACTACAGGGGGACACAGAGCATGAAGCACTACAGGGGGGCACAGATGATGAGGCAGTATATAAAGGGGGAAAAGAGTAAGAGGCACTAAATAAAGTGGTCACAGATCCTGGCACTATGCAAAGGGGACACCGATCCTAGCATTTCATGTACAGAATCTGGCACTATATACAGTTGGCACAGTGGGCACAATACATGTAGCACAATATACAAGGGGTGTGAGGCTATACATGGGGCACAGAGTGTGTGGCACTTTATAAGGGGCACTATCATTAAGGGCACTGTGTGTGGTATTTTCAGGAGGCATAGCATGTGACATAATTGTAATCAAGGGCACAGTTTATGTTACTATTATATTCAGCGCATAGCAGTTAGCACTAAGAGGCATTTGTGTTAGTATATAGGGTATTGATGTATGCCATTCATTAAAGGGATCATCTGAGTGATAACAAAACTCCTCTAGTGCCCCAAATGTAATAAAATAATAAACAATCCCATATATACAGTACATACTTACCACTTCTCCACTGTTTCCAGCATTGCAGTTCTGGTCCTCACCTCCAGTTTGTGTTTAATAGGCTGCAACGGTGACATAGCTCTGTATGTCATGTGACTTCTGCAGCCAATCACTGGCCTCAGCAATATTCAGCACAGTCAGGCTACTTTATATGACACACTTGTGTGTATCCTTTACTGCGGGTTAGACTACTTTGGATGCAGACAAAAACCAAGCCATGTGACTGCTGTGGTTGTTAATTGCCTTTCTTAATTGATTTGCGAGAAAACAGCAATCTCACCGTTAGTACCGCCTGACATTTGGCTGCATCTTTTTCTGGTTTTCTGCCCAAATCATGTAGCCTCTAAACAGTAAATTCAAATACCACAGCAGTTGTGGGTTTTCCCATGTCAAAACTGCATCAGCGCCTTACCCTAATCATAATGATAACTGATAACTTACCTTGGAATGTTTGGGCTGATAATATGCACAGGTTGGCACTTTATACCATAATGGAAATATGCCAATTTAAGTCTTTTGTATGTACTTTGCCTTTCTTGATTGTAACACACTGCACAATAATAATAAAAAGCAAAATCCAATCCAGGAGAACCCAAAGGGAAGCCTATACCCATACCTACATACAGTGTACTAGTTTTTTTTATTTATTTTCTTTGTAAGGCCCCTTTCACACAGGCGAGTTTTCTGTGTGGGTGGAATGCGTGAGGTGAACGCATTGCACCCACACTGAATCCAGACCCATTAATTTCTATGGGGCTGCGCACATGAGGGTTATTTTCACGCATCACTTGTGCGTTGCGTGAAAATTGCAGCATGCTCTATATTGTGTGTTTTTCACGCAATGCAGGCCCCATAGAAGTGGGCTGCGTGAAAATTGCAAGCATCCGCAAACAAGTGCGGATGCGGTGCGATTTTCATGCATGGTTGCTAGGATGACAGTCTATTCCCTGTATTATTTTCCCTTATAACATGGTTATAAGGGAAAATAATAGCATTCTTTAATACAGAATGCTTAGTTAAAAGGTCAATTGAGGATTAAAAAAAAATACAAAAATTAACTCACCTCCTCCAATTGATCACGTAGCTTCCGGTCTCCTGTTCTTTATTGAGGACCTGTGGTGACATCACTGTGCTCACCATATAATACATCACATGATCCATCACCATGGTGATGGACCATGTGATGAGCTCAGTCACATCACCATTTGCCAATAACTCTTGTGGAACACCTAAAGGGTTAACAAGGTTTGTAAAATCAGTTTTGAATACCTTGAGGGGTGTAGTTTCCAAAATGGGTTAAATTTTTGGGAGTTTCTACTCTAG
Source organism: Bufo gargarizans (assembly GCF_014858855.1). Classification (NCBI taxonomy): domain Eukaryota; kingdom Metazoa; phylum Chordata; class Amphibia; order Anura; family Bufonidae; genus Bufo; species Bufo gargarizans. The sequence goes on from NC_058082.1 coordinate 353,426,036, forward strand.
GAGTGCATCAGGGGGGCTTCAAATGGGACATGGTGTAAATAAACCAGTCCAGCAAAATCTGCCTTCCAGAAACCATTTGGTGTTCCTTTCCTTTTGCGCCCTGCCGTGTGCCCGTACAGTAGTTTACAACCACATATGGGGTGTTTCTATAAACTACAGAATCAGGGCAATAAATTTGAGTTGTGTTTGTCTGTTAACCCTTGCTTTGTTACTGGAAAAAATGGATTAAAATGGAAAATTTGCAAAAAAATTTAAATTCTGAAATGTCATCTCCATTTGCCAATAACGTTTATGGAACACCTAAAGGGTTAACAAAGTTTGTAAAATCAGTTTTGAATACCTTGAGGGGTGTAGTTTTCAAAATGGGGTCATCTTTGGGTGGTTTCTATAATGTAAGCCTCACAAAGTGACTTTGGACCTGAACTGGTCCTTAAAAAGTGGGTTTTGGAAAATTTCAGAAAAATTTCAAGATTTGCTTCTAAACTTCTAAGCCTTGTAACATCCCCAAAAAATTAAATGGCATTCCCAAAATGATCCAAACATGAAATAGACATATGGTTAATGTAAATTAATGTGTAAATAGAGGATATGGTGGCTCACTCCGCTTGTGGCTGTGGATGGGTGCTACCAAGCTTAGTGACTGACCCAGTCAAAAGAAATATATTGAAAATGTAGAGAGGCTGAGCACTCTCCACCTGGACCACACAGAGACTGGCGCAATGAGTGATGATGACAATATTTATTACACCTGAATGCAGATTCAGCAATTCAAATACTAAAACAATAAAATCTAACAAATAGTAAAAACAATTGTAGCAATAAAAATTCAAAATAATTCAGAATAAACATTCAGAATGAAAATAGCATCGTAAATAACTGGGAATACAATGAATTTATTAAATGCAATGGGTGCTCTGTAGGACTCCGAATGGTTGATATACCTTAAAAAGTGCATATAATCGATTGAAATTCGATGTTATGAAAAATCGATATTATGAAAAATCCAGAAATATTTTGTTGAATGAATACTCAGTGTTTGTTCGAATGAGTGTCCGGACAAAGTTCGATAAATTTCATTCGATTATTTAGATATACTCGGCAGATATCCCCTGTCTGGCAAACAGTAATCACACTTACGATTGTCGTCTGACTAGAGCTCACAGTGGCGTCCCACGTGGCTAATGGTGTCAGATCCGGCGGTACCTGATTGCGATGATTCAGCTGGAGCGCTGCAGGCGAAATGGCAGCCCCCGATATAGATGTTCTCCAGTGGCCTTCTCAACTTTTTCAGGTATAGCGAAGATGTGAATAAGATTTAGCATTTATCGCGACCCTTCTCAGCCTCTTGTCTCCAGCCTTGGGAGAGGTGGGAGTCCTACAGTTGAGGACCAGTAGAAAGGTTGTCTCTTTCACGCCCAGCTAGCCTCTTCCAATCTCCCCATTCCATGCTGTGATCCACAATGAGCATCCAGCGCTGTCTAGGAAGAGAGGGACTGGGAAATGTGTATGAGACAGGAGAAGAAGCTGGGCTCAATTCCCCTCTCCTGTTCTCTCCCCTGCTGGAGACTCTGGGAATGCACAAGGAAAGGAGCAAGATGTGAGACTTGCTTACTGCTCACTGAGCTGGGCTGGAGGAGGCCACTGAATCCTGTAGGGCCACTGTATATATTTTTTATGATTTGTAGAAGGCTTGCACAGTAAAAAATGTTTTTTTGCAGATGACACTAAACTGTGTAAAGTAATTGACACAGTAGAGGACAGTATACTGCTACAGATGGATCTGGATAGATTGGAGGCAAGTGGCAGATGAGGTTTAACACTGATGAATGCAAGGTTTTGCACATGGGTAGGAATAATGCAAGTCACCCGTACATACTAAATGGTAAAACACTGGGTAACACTGACATGGAAAAGGAATTTTAGTGAACAGCAAACTAAGCTATAAAAAACAGTGTCAGGCAACTGCTGCCAAGGCCAATAAGACAATGGGTTGCATCAAAATTAGGGTTATCCACTTTAGAAAAAAGACGACTGATGGGAGATTTAATTACTATGCATAAATATATCAGGGGTCAGTAAAGAGATCTCTACCATCATCTATGTATCCCCAGGACTGTGACTGTGACAAGGGATCATCCTCTGCGCCTTGAGGGAAAAAAAAAAGGTTTGTACACAAACATAGAAGAGGATTATTTATGGTAAGAGCAGTGAGACTATGGAGACTATGGAACTCTCTGCCTGAGGAGGTGGTGATGGTGAGTACACTAAAGGAGTTCAAGAGGGGCCTGGATGTATTTCTGGAGCGTAATAATATTACAGGCTATAGCTACTAGAGAGGGGTCATTGATCCAGGGAGTTATCTTATTACCTGAATGGAGTCGGGAAGGAATTTATTTCCCCTTAAGTGGGGAAAATTGGCTTCTACCTCACAGTTTTTATTTTTCCTTCCTATGGATCAACTTGCAGGATAACAGGCCGAACTGGATGGACAAATGTCCTTTTTTTGCCTTATATACTATGTTACATTTACAAGAAGGTGCCACTCCCTCAAGCATATACTACAAACTAAACAAAAATCACAGAAAAAAGAAAAAAACTGAAATAAAAACATTCTGCACAATATGATAAATAAACATGCGGATGTGCATGGCTACATTTATGAAAGAAAATCACAGAAAACAACTAATACACTGAATTAAGCCCTCATTTTGATATAATAAAATCTGAGACTCTTAGCCAATATATTTTGATCAAAACACATCTGTGCCCACCTACCCAGCCCCAAGGTAGTCTCAGTCAGGCAGGTCCTACGCTAAAGGGACCTATTTTATCCTGGGGGTAGCATTCCTGTGCACTTTTGCCCTTCCTATCAAATAGGCTGCCTTGATTAGGGTGGTACATACAGTGGCGGATCCAGAGCCTGGTATCGGGAGGGGCACTTCTAGATTGTTTTGTGGCAGTGGACAGAAAATATTGTGGTGCTTATAGAACAGACTATTTTATTTAACCTATCGTACAGCTCTAACCTTATTTTAAAAAAGTCACATTTGTCTTTTAACCACATATAACTTTATTATTTAACAGTTTTGGAGACATTTGGGGCATCTGTAGGGATGACACTGTTATGGGTGGGGGAAACAGGGAGCAAAGAGAAGAACTTGTGGAGGGGCCAGGCGTGTTCTGGAGGGGCCAGGGGGTGTACTGGAGCCAGCCAGTTCCCCATTCACACAGTATTTATTAACCCCTTTCAGCAGTGCCCCAATGGGTTAATAAATACTGTGAATTAGGGACTGCTGAAAAGGGTTAATAACTACTGTAAAGGGCTTTTCACAATAGTTATTAACCCCTCTCAGCAGTCCCCCATTCACAGTATTTGTTAACCCCTTTCAGCAATCCCCGGCAGCAGAGACCAGTTAGTAGTACCTAATTTCCCCCCTACCCTAGTTATTACAGTCAGTCCCCCACTACTCCCCCCATGAACAAACTTCTCCCCGGCCCTTTTAGTTTCAGCAATCCCCATTCCCCGGCCACAGCAAAGTCTTCATTCTCCGTCTCAGACCAAGTGGACAGCGACACTACCTCAGCGCAGCTGTGCTTCTGAGAGTCCTGAGACTGCTCGGAGCTGCTCCTTTCTTCTACTTCCCGCCTGCAAACCAGAATTGACTGGTCAGGCGCAGATATGCAGGCAGCGTGTGACGTCAGTGCGCTCTGCGCAGTGACTTGATTCGGATGATTGGGTCATGTGATTATATGGGGGATCGGAAGCCCTCTCTCTCACTATATTGTCGGGGGGGGGCGACGACAATTGACCCGTTGCCCCCCCCCTGGATCTGCCAGTGGGTACATATAGCTGCGCTTGCTCCTCCTCTCATTGGTTGCTGGATGCCCATGGAGGTGACTAGGAGCAGGACACTATATGTGCAGAGTCTGCTTTCCTGAACATAGAAGCCCAATGGTATATACAGGTTTAGCGTAGGACCTGCCTGACTGGGACCACCTTGGCGCTGGGTAAGTGGGTCAAAATGCATTGACTAAGAGTCTCAGATTGTATTATATCAGAATAAGGGCTTAGTTCATATATAATGCTTGCATCTATTTTGTTAGTGTATTATTATTTATTTTCTGTGATTTTCTTTAATAAATGAAGCCATGGACATCCGCATGTTTATTTATCATATCGTGCAGGATGTTTTTATTTATGTTTTTTAATATTTTTTTTCTGCGATTTTATTTGTACATGGCTATTAATCTGTACATGGTAGAGGGATAATACGTGGAAGCACATACAAGCCACATTCTAAGAAGCAAAAGTGCTTGACAACTGATAAGTGGCTGCTAGAAACAAAACCAGCATTAGTCCTGCAAGTAGATAGCTAGATAATGGAGGTGATTGGCAGTAGTAACAATAGTACAACACCTCAGGTAATAATAAAGACATCTAAAGCTGAATATCACCAGAGCTGGGGGATAGAGAGCTTAAAGGATACAAAGAAGCCATCTAGCCCATGCATCCTGTAAGCAGCCAAGATCTCTATAAAAGACAGACCTGTGTACAATGATTGTAACAATAGAGATGCTGCAACCATCTCAACTGCTGCCACTCTGAGAGGACCAGTGCCAACAATTAATAAATAAATAAACTAGCTGATTATCTGTTTTTGGTGATGTTGCCCTAGAAAAAAATTAAATAGAAAGTAATCTAAAAGACGTATATACCCCAAAATGGTAAAAAAAAATATACATAACACCATACACAGCTCAATAGATGTAAGTATAAAAAATGATGAGGTGCTGGCTTATTTATTATTCAAGTCATGTCTCCATGCCTAGTTAAAGGGTTGAGCATTGACTTATAGGATAGCTGCTTTAGATCTTGTGATCTTTCAGGTATAGCGAAGATGTGAATAAGATTTAGCATTTATCGCGACCCTTCTCAGCCTCTTGTCTCCAGCCTTGGGAGAGGTGGGAGTCCTACAGTTGAGGACCAGTAGAAAGGTTGTCTCTTTCACACCCAGCTAGCCTCTTCCAATCTCCCCATTCCATGCTGTGATCCACAATGAGCATCCAGCGCTGTCTAGGAAGAGAGGGACTGGGAAATGTGTATGAGACAGGAGAAGAAGCTGGGCTCAAATTAGAGGCAGAGCATGCTAAGAGCTAATTTGCATACCTTCTTCCTAGAATTCCAGAGAAGTATGTATGGCTTATAAATCTCCTCAAACCGATTAAGGCGTTCTCTCCCCAAGGAGAGATAGTACTGCCCCAAAACCTGACGTAGGCTTCTCACCCAGTTAAGTCAGTACTCTCTGCTCTGCATTGATGAGGTGCAATCACCCTGAAACAGCTGTCTGCCGATGAGATGCTGGCCTATTTATTATCCAAGTCATGTCTCAAGGCCTATTTGAAGGGTTGAACATTGACTTATATCTGGATATCTAGTGGCATTAGAGGAAGAGCTTGTTAAGAGCTCATTTGTATTGCTTCTTCCTAGAATTCCAGAGGAGCATGTATATACAGTCAGGTCCATAAATATTGGGACATCAACACAATTCTAACATTTTTGTCTCTATACACCACCACAATGGATTTGAAATGAAACAAACAAGATGTGCTTTAACTGCAGGGTATTTACATCCAAATCAGTTGAACGGTGTAGGAATTACAACAGTTTGCATATGTGCCTCCCACTTGTTAAGGGACCAAAAGTAATGGCACAGAATAATAATCATAAATTAAACTTTGACTTTTTAATACTTGGTTGCAAATCCTTTGCAGTCAATCACAGCCTGAAGTCTGGAACGCATAGACATCACCAGGCGCTGGGTTTCATCCCTGGTGATGCTCTGCCAGGCCTCTACTGCAAATGTCTTCAGTTCCTGCTTGTTCTTGGGGCATTTTCCCTTTAGTTTTGTCTTCAGCAAGTGAAATGCATGCTCAATCGGATTCAGGTCAGATGATTGACTTGGCCATTGCATAACATTCCACTTCTTTCCCTTTAAAAAACTCTTTGGTTGCTTTTGCAGTATGCTTTGGGTCATTATCCATCTGCACTGTCAAGCGCCGTCCAATGAGTTCTGAAGCATTTGGCTGAATATGAGCAGATAATATTGCCCGAAACACTTCAGAATTCAGCAGTCACATAATCAATAAATACAAGAGAATCACTTCCATTGGCAGCCATACATGCACATGCCATGACACTACCACCACCATGCTTCACTGATAAGGTGGTATGCGTAGGATCATGAGCAGTTCCTTTCCTTCTCCATACTCTTCTCTTTCCATCACTCTGGTATAAGTTGATCTTGGTCTCATCTGTCCATAGGATGTTGTTTTAGAACTGTGAAGGCTTTTTTAGATGTTGTGTGGCAAACTCTAATCTGGCCTTCCTGTTTTTGAGGCTCACCAATGGTTTACATCTTGTGGTGAACCCTCTGTATTTACTCTGGTGAAGTCTTCTCTTGATTGTTGACTTTGACACACATACACTTACCTCCTGGAGAGTGTTCTTGATCTGGCCACCTGTTGTGAAGGGTGTTTTCTTCACCAGGGAAAATAATTATTCGGTCATCCACCACAGTTGTTTTCTGTGGTCTTCCAGGTCTTTTGGTGTTGCTGAGCTCACCGGTGAGTTCTTTCTTTTTAAGAATGTTCCAAACAGTTGTTTTGGCCACGCCTAATGTTTTTGCTATCTCTCTGATGGCTTTGTTTTGTTTTTTCAGCCTAATGATGGCTTGCTACACTGATAGTGACAGCTCTTTGGATCTCATCTTGAGAGTTGACAGCAACAGATTCCAAATGCAAATAGCACACTTGAAATGAACTCTGGACCTTTAATCTGCTCATTGTAATTGGGAAAATGAGGGAATAACACACACCTGGCCATGAAACAGCTGTGAAGCCAATTGTCCCATTAATTTTGGCCCCTTAACAAGTGGGAGGCACATATGCAAACTGTTGTAATTCCTACACCGTTCACCTGATTTGGATGTAAATACCCTCACATTAAAGCTGGCAGTCTGCAGTTAAAGCATATCTTGTTTGTTTCATTTAAAATCCATTGTGGTGGTGTATAGAGTGTATGTTAGAATTGTGTCGGTGTCCTAATATTTATGGACCTGACTGTAGTTATAGCTGTCAGAATATGGTGATACAAGGAATGTACTTTTTTTTTTTTTAAAGCAGTTAAGTATAATAGAGTATTTAAATTTAGTATTGTTGTAATTATACTGACACACAGAATAAGGTCATCAATTTTTGTGTGCATAACGAAAGCTGTAAGAACACAACCCCCCACCCAAAAAAAAGCAGTAACTTTTTTTTTTTTTTTTTTACAATTTCACCTCACATAAAAGCATCATACAGGGAGTGCAGAATTATTAGGCAAATTAGTATTTTGACCACATCATCCTCTTTATGCATGTTGTCTTACTCCAAGCTGTATAGGCTCGAAAGCCTACTACCAATTAAGCATATTAGGTGATGTGCATCTCTGTAATGAGAAGGGGTGTGGTCTAATGACATCAACACCCTATATCAGGTGTGCATAATTATTAGGCAACTTCCTTTCCTTTGGCAAAATGGGTCAAAAGAAGGACTTGACAGGCTCAGAAAAGGCAAAAATAGTGAGATATCTTGCAGAGGGATGCAGCACTCTTAAAATTGCAAATCTTCTGAAGCGTGATCTTCAAACAATCAAGCGTTTCATTCAAAATAGTCAACAGGGTCGCAAGAAGCGTGTGGAAAAACCAAGGCGCAAAATAACTGCCCATGAACTGAGAAAAGTCAAGCGTGCAGCTGCAAAGATGCCACTTGCCACCAGTTTGGCCATATTTCAGAGCTGCAACATCACTGGAGTGCCCAAAAGCACAAGGTGTGCAATACTCAGAGACATGGCCAAGGTAAGAAAGGCTGAAAGACGACCACCACTGAACAAGACACACAAGCTGAAACGTCAAGACTGGGCCAAGAAATATCTCAAGACTGATTTTTCAAAGGTTTTATGGACTGATGAAATGAGAGTGAGTCTTGATGGGCCAGATGGATGGGCCCATGGCTGGATTGGTAAAGGGCAGAGAGCTCCAGTCCGACTCAGATGCCAGCAAGGTGGAGGTGGAGTACTGGTTTGGGCTGGTATCATCAAAGATGAGCTTGTGGGGCCTTTTCGGGTTGAGGATGGAGTCAAGCTCAACTCCCAGTCCTACTGCCAGTTTCTGGAAGACACCTTCTTCAAGCAGTGGTACAGGAAAAAGTCAGCATCCTTCAAGAAAAACATGATTTTCATGCAGGACAATGTTCCATCACACGCGTCCAAGTACTCCACAGCGTGGCTGGCAAGAAAGGGTATAAAAGAAGAAAATCTAATGACATGGCCTCCATGTTCACCTGATCTGAACCCCATTGAGAACCTGTGGTCCATCATCAAATGTGAGATTTACAAGGAAGGAAAACAGTACACCTCTCTGAACAGTGTCTGGGAGGCTGTGGTTGCTGCTGCACGCAATGTTGATGGTGAACAGATCAAAACACTGACAGAATCCATGGATGGCAGGCTTTTGAGTGTCCTTGCAAAGAAAGGTGGCTATATTGGTCACTGATTTGTTTTTGTTTTGTTTTTGAATGTCAGAAATGTATATTTGTGAATGTTGAGATGTTATATTGGTTTCACTGGTAAAAATAAATAATTGAAATGGGTATATATTTGTTTTTTGTTAAGTTGCCTAATAATTATGCACAGTAATAGTCACCTGCACACACAGATAAAACAAACTAAAAACTACTTCCAAAAATATTCAGCTTTGATATTAATGAGTTTTTTGGGTTCATTGAGAACATGGTTGTTGTTCAATAATAAAATTAATCCTCAAAAATACAACCTGCCTAATAATTCTGAACTCCCTGTAAATTAAATGGTGTCATTAAAATATAACTTGTACTGCAAATAATTATGGCTATGTGAACCACAAATTCTAAAAGGTATGGCTCTTGGAAGGCGCAAAAAAAAAATATTAAAGTGCAAAAGTAAAAACTGTCCTGATTTTTAGGGTTAAGTCTAAAATTTAGAAATAAACAAACACCTCCATTTTTATTTCCTCATCCTTTGTAAACACTGTGTGGCCTTTTGCATTAATTATCCTAAGCTGTAATTGCAGTGGGAAATTTAAAATCTCTGTAGACATGTTAAGAACATAACAGTGATTTGTTTTGGTTGTTAAAAATAAATGTGTCAAATTAGTGTCACTGTCTAAGTAAAAATTGTGTTGGGTGCGAATATTCAAATTGCAAATTTTAATTGCGAATATCGCCACTTTGAGAATTCGTGAAGATTTAGAGTATAGTATTATATATTCGTATTTGCGAATATTCTAGATTTTTTTTTATCTGAACCCATGATCCCTCCCTGCTTCTTGCTTGTGGGCCAATGAGAAGGCTGCAATGTCTTTGTCTGAGCTTAGCAACTTCCCTTTTCGTCCTACTGCATCACATCATGGGTTAAGCTTGTCTTCATTCATTTCCTAGGACCGCCCACCTAGATAAAATAGATAAATACTATATAGGGACATCCCCCATAATGCATCTCTCTGTGTGTTTTTTATTGTCCTCATCCATGAGAATGAAGCCCACTTAGGATTGTCGGCCGTAAATACCTTGTTTTTCAAGGTTTTAAGGCCCAAGAGTGGTTATAGCCATGTATGGTCCCTGGCTCCACTCTTATCCGTTCAAGCGCCCACAAAAGAGGGACTTTAGAATGGGAGAAAAACATTTTGAGGCTGGCGTACGATCTTAACTTAATCCTGTCATCTTCCAGCACATTGTAACCAAAGGGGGATGTCCAACCTGGGATTTAATGGCATCCAGGAAGAACAAGAAACTAACCAAGTTCTGTTCCTTAAACAGACTCAACAACCCCACAATTGTCAATGTTTTTTCTATCAGTTGGAAACACCTGTTTGTGTACATTTTCCCTCCAGTACCCCTCATCTTGAGAGTTCTTTATAAGATACTGGTAGAGAAGCCTCAGGCAAAAATAATAACTTCTTTCTGGCCAAGAAGATCCTGGTTTCCTCTCTTATTCCAACTATCCAAGGGGGAGTTTTGGAAGCTTCCCCTAGTCCCAGATCTATTACTATAGGACGGTCTCTATCACCAGAACCTGAACAGATTGCACCTTACAGCCTGGAGACTGAAAGATTAGAGGAGAAAGGTCTCTCTGAGTCAGTCGTCAACACATTACTCTGTTCCCGTAAGGACTCGACTACTAGGAAATATGCCAAAGTCTGGAGGAAATTTGCAGACTGGATGTCTGAAGCAAACTATGTGGACATTGATATTTCATCTATTCTTCAATTTTCTGCCCAAAGTTCCTTCTTTGGTCAACATAAACAGAGAATCTTTTCATCTTTTTTTTTTTTCCCCCTGAACCTAGTGACGAGCAGCAAAATCTCTTACATACACTGGATGTCAAAAGAGCAATCGAAATCTACCTTCAAAGAACCGAAGAGTTCAGAACTGCGGAAAGTCTATTAGTATTATTTACTGAACCAAGGAAAATACTACAACCATCCAAAGATACTCTTGCGGGATGGATAAAAGCTACAATTATGGAAGCCTATTAATTAGGAGTACCTTCTCCCTATCAAAGCGCATTCTACAAGAGCTACTGCAACCTCCTGGGCGGAGCAAGCGCAAGTATCTATAGAAGACATCTGCAATGCAGCCTCCTGGTTCTCATTTATAACCTTCGTGAAACATTACCGGCGGGACATCAATGCTAAGAGCTCAGCATTTGGTGCTGGGGTATTAAGCGCAGTACTTGATGTAGACACCTCCCCTTTGTGATCTATACAAATCCCATGATGTGCAGCCGTAGGACGAAAAGGGAAAGGGAAAATTCGTACCTGGGATTTTACTTTCCTTGAGTGCGAAGGCAGCACATGGATACCCTCCCTAAATAATTATTTTTGTTATTTGCATCTAATTTACTGAATCTATCTTAAAAAAAAACACAGAGATGCATTATGGGGGATGTCCCTATATAGTATTTAGCTAATTGATTAATGATCTATTTTATCTAGATGGGCGGTCCTAGGAAATGAATGAAGACAAGCTTAACCCATGATGTGCTGCCTTCGGACTCAAGGAAAGTAAAATCCCAGGTACAAATTTTCCCTATTCCTAGCAACCAATAGGAAAGTTGCCTACCCCTTACTATATAAGAACCTCCCCAGCAGTTTTTTGCAGTTCTGAGAGAGACAGCAGTGTCATTGCTGTGCTCTTTGCTTTGATGAGTCATTACATTAGAGAGTTAGTTAGTCAACTTATATATAATACAGATAGAGAGTTGGAAATAGTCAGTGTAGGTTAGATAGTGATATAGTGTAGCTAATAGGTTCCAGTGCAGAGTGTTAGATAGTGTGATAGGTTCTGCTGTCCATACATACTACAGACATAGGGCTGTCACAAGTTCACAACAATACTTAGTGCACCAATCAGTAATATGTAGTCAGACCTGCTAAAATGTGAATTTGCACGTATTGCGCCAAAATATGCACATCATTAATTGCCAATCTGCGCAATCGCGAATATATTGGAGCACGCTATCTGCATATAAAGCTATTGTAATGTTCTGCAGTGCTAAACATTTTCTCCAGTCTCAGGAAACTTCTAGCAGCTTGAAAAATGTAGCAAAAGTGACCCACGCCTGTATTGCACATGCAATACGCACATATTACATTGCCGATTTTTGCCATCAAGGAAATAATGGAGAATTCTCAAATTCGCAAATTTATAATGAATATTCATCTAAATATTCGCAAAATATAGCGAATTCGAATATTGGCCCTGCCGCTCATCACTAAGTAAAAATATAAAAGAACATTGTCACAACAACTTTTTGCAGGTTTCTTCAATACATAAAGGAAAACACGTGATCTGCTGACAGTGATAAGTTTAATAAACACATTTTCAGAATAGTAGCTGAAGCAGGTAGCCAGAAGACACCATGGATAATCTAGTCTGATGCATCAGACACTGGTGTTTGAAAATCCTGACTGATCCACGTCTGATTTATCTTTATAAAGGTCAGTTTCTCCACATTTTGCATCGACAGGCGAGATCTTCTTGGGGTAACTATGGACCGCACCACACTAAACACCCGCTCTGATGCCTCACTGCTGGCTGGGCAGGAAAGCTTGTCCAGGGCAAACTTGATCAGGTGTGGCCACAAATGAAGTTTTGGCTGCCCAGTAGTCCAGGGGATCTTTGATGTGGGGTGGCAGGGTACACTTCAAGTATGCCACAACCTGCTAGTTGAGGTTCTGCTCTATGTCTAGCTGCTGCTGCTGATGAATAGTTTCTTTAGTAGGCGGGTGAAGAAAACTGTTCATGAGCGACTCTAGACTTAAGTTGCTGCTAATGGAGCTGGTACAGCCATGGCAGTGGAATGTGAGCGCAGAGGGCCCCTCTGGTCAGACCTTTGTAAGGATGGGCAATGGCACACATAGGCAGTGGAAACTGACTACATAGGATGTCTTGATAGTAGTTCAGTTTGTCCTCCCTCTCAGCGGGTGTAAAAAAGACCCTCATTTTGTACCAGTAGCGAGGGTCTAACATGGTGGACAGTCAGTAGTCATCCCTTTTCTGAATGCTGATAATTTGGCTGTCACTACGCAAGCAAGGGCCATTTGCGCAAGTTACTCGGAGGGACTCTGCCTCCATCTCCACTGTATACTGCCACTGCTGTTTGTCTAGGTCCTCTGACTCATCTTAATCATTGCCCTGTAGCTCCTCTTGCTGCTCCTGCTACTCCTCTCACCTGTGTAGAAAAAACACCCATTTCTCTGCGCATTGCTTGTGCTCGAATGTCCTCCTCCTTTAGCAGCATGTGCTCCAGGACATGAATCAGTGGAATGACATTGTTCATACCATAGTTCTGGCAACTGACAAATATAGTGGCCTCCTCAAAGGGCACAAGGAAATGGCAGGTGTCACGCATGAGCTGCCACTGGCTAACATCGAAGTTACTCAGGGGAGTACTGCTGTCTGCTTGGATCATCAAGAAATCGTTAATGGCCTTTCTCTGTTTGTATAGTTTCATACAACATATGGATGGTGGAATTCCAACAAGTAGAAACATATCAGCCTATGTTGGAGGACACCGTTCTGCCGCTGCAGCTCAAGGAGGGTGTGTTTGGCGATGTACGAGTGGCTGACGTGCATGCAAAGTTTCCTGGCCATTTTTAGGATGACTTGCAGATGGGTGGAAGACTTCAGGAACCTCTTGACAACCAGATTGAACACATGCGCCATGCAGGGCACATGGCTCAGCCCTCCTTGATGCAGCACCGACACCATGTTCTTCCTGTTGTCGGTCACCATGATTCCGATTTTTAGTTGTCGCAGAGAAAGCCAGGATTCGATTTCTTGATGAAGGACACGGAGCAGTTCCTCCCCTGTGTGACTCCGTTCGCCCAGGCAAACGAGGTGTAGAACAGCGTTAGACACCGCTGTGTCCTGCACATGTGGTATGCTGGAGGGGCACTGTGAATTGTCTCTGCAGTGGAGGCTGAGGACACGGTGAAGGATGAGGAGGCAGAGGCGTACAATGTCGCAGGACCAACTGCGTGAGAACGTGGAGGCGGAAGCAGCGTCACCTGGCCAAATTGCTGGTGTGGCTAGGCAGGAACCACATTTACCCAGTAGTAGGCCTTAAAAGACATATTTTGTCCTTGACTATAGTTATAGCTCCATATGTCGGCGAAGGTCGTTTTGTGGCTAACTTTGCGCGTTCGCAATTCGCCCAACATGCAAACATATGGCGATGTCCGCCGGCATCATATTATTTTGCATTGCACCAAACTTTGACACATCCATCAGGTGGGACAGGACAGCCAATTGATACACCCGCACCCTATCACAGAACCCGATCTGTCAGCCATTTTACATTCTGTGTTTTGCCAGTGTAGGGAGAGGTTGCTTTGTGGAGCAGAGACAGGCTGTTAGGGACACCAAACGCTAGCTAATAGGGCCACAAAAGTCCTTTTAAGGACTGGTATAGGTGTGCTATCAATAGGTATGATATACTGAGGGGTTTGATATACTTATAATATACTTTTCAACATAGAAAGTATATAGTGCATTTGTATTGTGCAGCAGTTGTGTGCGGTTCTACTGCAATACTGCAGCTATATAGAGGGACAGGCAGTATTGGAACATCTATTTGCAATGGGTGTGATATACCTGTTGCCCTGAAAAAACTGATTGAGGTGTGTGATATACCTTCTTCCACAAAATACTGATTTAGGGCTTGTGACGAAACCAACCTCGCCACAGTGTTTTGGAGTGGGCTGTTTGCCGGCCTCCTGCCCCAGGATTACGGCCCTTTGAGATACTTTTGCTAACTTTTAAACCCCTGAACCTATTCAAGTGAATTTTGGATAGGTTTGTCCCCAAGTTATACTGGTTAAATTGATGTAAGTTATATGTATGGACAATGTAAACTCACAAAGTTATAACAATTTATAATAAGTGTAACTTGTCAGCTTGGGAGATAGTTGAGTGGATAGACAGAGGGGAGGAATATGCTGGGTGTGTTTTTGTTGTCCCGTGTTTCTGTTGTCCCATTGTGCCATTGTGTGTTTAAATGGTGATGTCTGTCCTGTTGTCTCCACATGTGTATTGCCGACTTCCCTTTGTCCTGAGAGATAATTGGATTGCTCCTCGGTTGTCTCCAGGACAGAGAGGAGGAAACCATGATGCATTGTGGGGATGTGTTGTATCTGTCCTGTGTCGCAGTCTTCCTTCTGGTCCCCTAGGGGCGTGTCAACCAGATGGGGACCTGCATAAATACGGGCGGGTAGCCCTCAATAAAGAGTTGCTGTTTTTACATTCAACATAGAGCCTCGTCTCATGTGTATGGGGATTGCTATACGCTGTATACTCTCCTGGCTATTCCTACTAGCTCTTGTAAGAGCTGTTCCTGTTCCTGGTTCTTGTGGTGGTATCGGTGTCGAGCGGAGTGCTTGGAGTCCCCGGGAGGCACTGGGAGCATCCATTAACGGAGGTACCCGGTCGGGGTGCTAGGAGATCCGTTACAGGGCTGCAATATACCTGTTGCCCCAAATAAACAGGGTGGTTTAAATAAAGAATAAATTAGGGGTGTCATATACCTGCCTCCACAAAATACTGATTAGGGGGTTTGATATACCTGCTTCGACCAAATATTGATTGAGGGGTGCAATATACCTGCTTCCACAAAATACTGATTAAGGGTTTTGACATACCTGCTTCCACCAAATTTTGATTGAGGCCTGCGAAATACCTGCTTCCACAAAATACTGATTAAGGTGATTTATATACCTGCTTCCACAAAATACCGATTGAGGGCTGGGATATACCTGATTCCACAAAATACTGATTAAGGGGATTGATATATCTGCTTCCACCAAATATTGATTGAGGCCTGCAAGATACATGCTTCCACAAAATACTGATCGAGGGGTTTGATATACCTGCTTCCACAAAATATTAATTGAGGTCTGCGATATACCTGCTTCCACAAAATACTGATTAAGGGGATTTATATACCTGCTTCCACAAAATATTGATTGAGGTCTGCAAGATACATGCTTCCACAAAATACTGATTGAGGGGTTTGATATACCTGTTTCGACAAAATATTGATTGAGGCCTGCGAGATACCTGCTTCCACAAAATACCGATAAAGGGAATTTATATACCTGCTTCAACAAAATACTGATTGAGGGCTGGGATATACCTGATTCCACAAAATATTGATTAAGGGGATTGATATACCTGCATCCACAAAATTCTGATTTTGGGCTGCGATATACCTACTTCCACAAAATATTGATTAAGGGGATTGATATGCCTGCTTCCACCAAATATTGATTGAGGCCTGCGAGATGCCTGCTTCCACAAAATCCTAATTAAGGGGTTTTATATACCGGCTTCCTCAAAATATTGATTGAGGCCTTCAATATACCTGCTTCCACAAAATACTGATTAAGGATATTGATATACTTGCTTCCACAAAATATTGATTGAGGACTGCGATATACCTGCTTCCACAAAATACTGATTAAGGGTATTGATTAACTTGCTTCCACCAATTATTGATTGAGGCTTGTGAGATACCTGCTTCCACAAAATACTGATTAAGGGGATTGATATTCTGCTTCCACAAAATATTGATTGAGGGCTGTGATATGCCTGCTTCCACAAAATACTGATTAAGGGGATTGATATACCTGCTTCCACTAAATATTGATTGAGGCCTGCGAGATACCTGCTTCCACAAAATACTGATAAAGGGGATTGATATACCTGCTTCCACTAAATATTGATTGAGGCCTGCGAGATACCTGCTTCCACAAAATACTGATTAAGGATATTGATATACTTGCTTCCACTAAATATTGATTGAGGCCTGTGAGATACCTGCTTCCACAAAATAATGATTAAGGGGTTTGATATGCCTGCTTCCACAAAATTTGATTGTGGCCTGCGATATACCTTCTTCCACAAAATACTGATTAAGAGGATTAATACGGCTGCTTCCACTAAATACTGATTGAGGTCTGCGATATACCTGCTTCCACAAAATACTGATTAAGGGAATTGATATACCTGCTTCCACTAAATATTAATTAAGGCATGTGAGATACCTGCTTCCACAAAATACTTATTAAGGGGTTTTATATACCTGGATACACAAAATTCTGATTGAGGGCTGTGATATACCTGCTTCCACAAAATATTGATTAAGGGGAATGATATGCCTGCTTCCATCAAATATTGATTGAGGCCTGCTAGATACCTGCTTCCACAAAATACTGATTAAGGGGTTTGATATACCTGTTTCCACCAAATATTGGTTGAGGCCTGCGATATACCTGCATCCACAAATACTGCTCTTCTCTAGGGACTTAGGCACAGGGTTATTTTGAAAATGACAGGCAGTGGAAGAGGCAGGCCATTCCGCAAGGGTGGTAGGGGTTGGGCAGGTGCACGAGGTCGAAACCTAAGTGGGAAGTTGTAGAAGGCGTGTGCGATTACTGAAGAACGCACAAGAGTGGCTTATTCAGCCTTTAGATTTTGCACCCTCCTCATCCTCTGTATCTGCACCCTCACCATTCTCTGCTGTGTGTGCCCCCAAAGGCACCAACACCACCACCATAGCCCCTCCACTCAAATCAGAGGAATTATTTTCCCATCCATTCCCAGACCTTATTGATGCGCAGCCATTCTTAACATTCAAAGAAGAAGAGGAGGTAGCAACGGCCCCCACCCAGCTGGTTTGATGACAGTACCCAGATCAGCCTAAGGAGGGAGGTCCCCGCTGTTGCTTCCTACTCCGAGATCTCAAATGTCAGTGGTGGTGAAGGTGACGGGTCAAAGGATGTCACGTGGGTGCCTACAAGAGAGGAAGAGGAGGGGAGTTCAGAGGGAGAGACGGAGTAGCAGAGAGGGAGGAGAAGGAGGATAATCAGGCAGAGCTCGCAGGGCACAGGAGGCAAAAAGCAGACTGTAAATGTATCTGAAGCGAGCCATCCACCATTCATGGTCACTTCTGGCGCTCCCAGGACGCTGGCACATGGTTCGACAGTGTGGGCTTTTTTTTAACGTGTCAGCTGCAGACAATAGTGTTGCCATTTGCAGCCTGTGCTGTAAATGCATAAGTCGCGGTATGCCCAACACTCACCTCGGGACCACCGCCTTAAGAAGGCATCTGGCCTCCCCCCACCAAGCCCAGTGGGAGCAGCGCCATCAGAACCCACAAAGCCACACTCCCGGCGCTCCACGTCCTGCCTCTTCTCGTCTCTCATCCCATTTGTCCTCCACTCCTCCTTCCACGGTGCTGTCGTCACGTTCATCTGGCAGAAGGCAAGCTTCCGTGGCCCAAAAATTTGAGCGTAAAAAGTTGATGACTCCGGATAACCCTCTTGCCCAACGGCTGACAGCTGGCTTGTCAGAACTGCTAGCCTGAAAACTACTGCCATATAAACTGGTGGACTCGGAGGCCTTTAGAAAAGAAGGTCCCGGCAGAATATATTTCTCACAGAAGGGCATCCCAGAGCTGTATGGTCATGTTCAGCGGCAAGTGAATTTATCTCTGTCACACAGTGTCAGTGCCATGATACAGTACATCTAGCAAATACGGGCAGGGAAGGTGCATAACTTTTACTGCCCACTGGGTGAACCTTCTGACGGCCGTCAAGCATGTAACCCGTGGCTCCCGTGTGGATTTGGTGTTACCGCCACTCATTGCATGCAGGCCTGCCTCTTCTTCACCTCCTCCTACTCCATCCTCCATCTCCTCCTCGGCTGTTTCCTTCTTTTCCACTGTTACCACCTCTTACGCTGCGCCCCCCAAGCTCACCTATTGGATGTGCCAGGTGAGACGTTGCCATGCTGTACTGCGGCTGTTGTGCCTGGAAGCCAAGAGCCACACCGATCCTGCACTGCTTTCAGCTCTGTGGTCACAGGCCAATCAGTGATTAACCCTGCTCAATTTGACACTTGGTAAAGTGGTATGTGACAACAGTGCCAATCTGCTGAGCATGCTGAAACAGGGTAAAATGACACACATGCCGTGCATGGCACACGTCCTGAACTCAGTCGTGCAGTTATTCGTTGCCAAATACCCTGGGGTCCAGAAAGTCTCTGGCCATTTTATAATATCTTACACGGCCATGGCTCGTCTTGCGACACCACCTGCCCATCAGATATCTGATTTGTGACAGCCCGATGCGCTGGAACTCCACCTTGTATATGTTTGATAGGCTGCTCCAGCAGCAACATGCTTTTAACTACTACCTGTGCGAACTCTGCAGCAGGAGCCAGGGTGCTCCACAGCTTTCAATTTAGTGCAAATGGGGGCCTTCATGCTCCAGTGTTTGAAGAGGGACCCCGTATAAAAAGCATAAAGGGCAAGGACCTGGCGGACATGTTACTAGCATTACAGAGGGCTGGCAGAATGCAGCCTTTCCAGGCCTTGCTGCGAGAGATGCTGCATTCTGCTGTTGCGGGCGCTGGCAGAGGAATTTCCACCCACAGCAAAAAAGGTGAGGTTACCAATCCTACCGCACCTGCAAAAAGAGGGAGGTTTGATGATGTATTGGTCACTTCAGATATGAGATCATTCTTTCAGCCAACCCATCTACAGCCGCCCTCCGGATACAGCCTCATGAAACGCCTAGGCTGACAGATGTCCCACTACATCGGGTTAACGGCCGATGTGAACGATCTGAGAAGCGAGGAACCCCTGGACTACTGGGTGTGCAGGCTTGACCTGTGGCCAGAGCTGGCACAATTTGCCATAAAACTCTTGGCTTGCCCCTCGTCGAGTGTCCTGTCCAAAAGGACGTTCAGCGCAGTAGGAGGGATCGTGACCGATAACCGCACTCGCCTAGCTCACGTCAGTGTGACTACCTCACATTTCTAAAAATGAATGAGGCATGGATCTCGGAGGAATTCAACACCTGTGACGACCACATGTATTTGAATTTGCTCATGGCAGTCCACATATATTCGCCACCACTCAGAATAAAGAATGGTCCTTGTCTTATGTATATACAGCGGCATAAAAGACCTTTTCTGTCAGATGAATGCCTAATTTTTGGGGCCTGTACTGGCCAACAGTAAAATTTGTATCCAGTGACCGACTAATGTACCTCCAGCCACATCATCACAAGTTCTTTTCTTTCAGACGAATGGCTAATTTTTGAGGGCTGTACTGGCCTACAGTAGAATTTGTATCCAGTGACCACCTAATGTACCTCCAGCCACATCATCACAAGTTCTTTTCTGTCAGGTGAATGCCTAATTTTTGGGGCCTGTGCTGGCCTACAGTAAAATTTTTATCCAGTGACCGCCTAATGTACCTCTAGCCACATAATCACAGGTTCTTTTTTGCCAGGCGAATGCCTAATTTTCGGGTCCTGTACTGGCCTCCAGTAACATTTTTATCCAGTGACCGCCTAATGTACCTCCAGCCACATCATCACAAGTTAATTTCTGTCAGGTGAATGCCTAATTTTTGGGGCCTGTACTCCTGTAGCCTAATATAAATTTTTTATAGTCTCCAGCAGGGCACATTCTTGAGAGTTTCTCTTTAAGATGCATAAAAATGACCCCTGATTAAAATACATATTTTCTGTGGGAATTTTTCCCAATGATCCCCCTCTGGTATGTCACTGTCCATGTTGTGGGACTATTTGTGCACTTTTAGTAAGTATTTAGTGGCTGCAAATATGACCTGAAGGTTTTTTAGGTTCGCCTGCCATTAAAGTCAATGGGGCCCGCCGCGAATGCGGGGCTCGAGAAACGTCCCGGCCGATGTTCGTCCATCACTAAAAGCCATCAGTTCTCTGAAAGGTGCAGAGTCCACCACTTGGAAAGGGAGGGACTGCGCCACCAGCAACTTGGCCAGGAGCACGTTCAGCTTCTGCGCCGTTGGATGAGTGCACACATATTGTTGTCTCCTGGTAGGAAGGACCGACAGCTCCCTTCGGCTGAGGTGGTGGAGCCTTGACTGCATGAAATTGGGTGCGTGCCACTGGGTGATGCAGCGGTTGCTGTGGCAAGCTGGTCCACCACATCAGAGCCACAGTTCTCCCATGCCACTTTATGGTGAGGCTGCATGAGTTGACGCAGGGAGGTGGTACCAACATTGGCACCCTGGCCACGCTTCACCTTCTGCCTACAAATTCGTCAAATGGCCATATTCATGTCCTCCTGCGGCCTAACAAAAAATTGCCACACCGCTGAGTATGGCATTTTCCCCCAACACGCCGCGCTCACTGCTTACTACCGCTGCCTCCATGAACCCCTGCACCGCTTCTTTCCAGGCTGGTAGGCTCCTATGGAGCGAGTGGTCTACCCCAGGCACGTTTGGCTCCCGACTGCTGCCACCCTGCTGACTCACAGCCATGCTACCACCTTGCTGACTCAGCCTCTGCTGCATGCACAAGCCACCACCGGCTCCCAAGTGCGATTGGCTACATCATCATCATCCGCTACTGTCTGCACGTCACTGATGTCCCCCTCAATGGTCTTAGAGCCAGGACCCTGACCGTTCGCAACACCTGCTCCAATGCGACTCTCATCGTCACTACTTGCCCGCCTACTGGAGAAAGCGGCAGATGTCTCCTCCAGATCTTGGCTGGGCAGTAGCTGCTGACTGTCCTCTAGTGGCTTGTCCTCACTGAAAAGTGCATATTATACTTCTCGTGCTGAGGGATCTGAAAATGACAGAGGAAGGTTCAGCACAGGTTGTGGCACAGGCTCTTGGTTAGGGGTATCTGATGTCACTTGCGACGAATTCGAAGACCGAGTCAACCATTCAAGCACAGCTGGGTTTCTGGTAAATACACGACCGCTAGATGACAACGGGAGCTCGGGCCTCTTGCTGCTACTCCTGCTGCCATCCCCCTTCTTCTACTGCTTGTGACAGAAACATTTTGGCCACTGCTTGTTCTCTTTGAAGGTCTTGTCACCTGCCTGTCCGACATACTGTTTAATAAAAGAATTAAATTAAAATTAAAATAATACCCCCCCAAAAAAAGCTGTAGTACAATGTAACTTCACAGCAGAACAGCAATTAAGATGTATTGTTTTTTTAATTACTACACCCCAAAAAAAGAAATATAACAATCACCGCAGAACAGCTAATGGGACATACGTATATTTCCTTTTCAGACACCACGTAAATGGCTGTAGTACAATAGAACTTTACCGCTGAACGGCAATTAAGACATATATATATATATATATATATATATATATATATAAAACAATTCACAGCAGAAACGATAATAGGAAGTACAGTAGGATTATTTCCCTTCAATACACCCCGTAAATGGCTTTAGTACAATGTTCACCGCAGAATGGCAATTAAGACATATTCTTTTTCCTATTTTTACATCCCAAAAAAGAAATATAGCAATCACAATTCACAGCAGAACTGCTAATGGGCTTTACGTATATTTCCTTTTAATACATAATGTAAATGGCTGTAGTACAATGTAACTTCACTGCAGAATAGCAATTAAGACATATATTTGTTCCTTTTTTTTCTATTAATACACCCCTGAAAAAAAAGTTAAACAATGTAAAATCAACGCAGAACAGCGAATACGGCGTATGTATCTTTCCCTGTTCTCCTTTTATAGTGTTAATGATGCCTCACTATCCTTTTCCTACAGCTTAAATAATTTTTCCCTGAACTTGTAAATCGATTTTTTTAGCACAATAAAGTCTTTCCTAGCACTAGATAATCTATTTTATTAGCCACTGATGCAAGTAATGGCCCAATGACCAGTAAGTGTTAGCAGTAAGTTTGTGTTGATATCACTGTTTAATTTCCCCTTCTGATGATTTGTTAGAAGAACAACAATGCCAACCAAAAGACACCAACTCACACTTTATGGTTGTACTAAGTTTAATATCTACAGTTACCACAGATGTAATTGTGATTTTTTTAATAGGTAGATTTTGAAGTTTGTTGCATTAGATTACAAAAGCTTTTCTAGACCCAGAGTTGTTGTTTTGTATGGGCATTGTCTGGTACTGTATTACTGTCTAGGCCAATTCACATAAAATGCTGTACCAGACACATTATGAAAGAGCTTTCCCTAAGAGAATAAAAGTTGAGAAAAAGCTTACAGTAATCACAATTTGGGGAGGGTACTATCTCACCTTGGGCAGAGCACCTTAATCAGCATGAGTAGGCTTATAGGCCATACATGCTCCTCTTGAATGCAAATGAGCTCTTAACACGCTCTGGCACTGATGCCACCAGATGTAAGGCAACTATCCTATAAGTCAATGTTCAATCCTATAACTAGGCCTTGAGACATGACTTGGATAATAAATAAGCCAGCACCTCATCTGCAGACAGCTGTTTCCTGGTCATTGCTCCTCATCAGTGAAGAGCAGAGTACTAGCTTAACTGGGGAGGCCTACGTCAGGATTTCATTGGGGAGAGCGCCTTAATCGGCGTGAGGAGACTTATAGGCCATACATGCTCCTCTGGAATTCTGGGAAGAAAAGGATGCAAATAAGCTCTTAACATCTCAAGGCCTAGTTAAAGGTCGAACATTGAATTATACAGTAGGATAGCCGCCTTACATCTGGTGGCATTAGAGGCAGAAAAGCCAACATTGTGATACAAGGCTTCTGGCAGATTAGTATTTCATAGACAAACACAGAAGTTGTCAACAAGTTGTGGTTATGATGCCAGTTTACCATGAATTAGGGCTTGGAAACATAGCCTTAAATCCAGATTTTAAAAGTGCAGTCTACTATGTTCATTATCCTATGTTGTAAATGCCGTGGGAATTTAAAAAATGATCATCCCTGTAGACATATTGAGAAATACAACAGTGATTTGTTTTGTGCTGTCAAAAATAAATTAGAGTTATCAGGGAAAACAGTTTGCCCAAAATAACTTAAACCACAGGGATTTACTAGAAAATATATAACACCACTGTCACAACAATGTTGAAGAGTCAGGCTCTGCTGAGAGTGGTAAGTTTAATAACCACATTTTCATTTCCATTAATTTACCAATGAAACAATTAGAGAGCAGTTGTTCACAATTCTTTAGTATTGTTCAATATGCTAAAGAATGAAGAGGAATTTTTCGAAAAACAGTTTTTTTCCCCCGAAAAATAATGCACTTTTCAGATTATAGACATAGAAAGCATAAATGTAAAGTAAAACCATCAATTACCATAAGCTTTTCACATCTAGTGGGGTTATCTCACTTCACCAAATCGCGTTTATTACAGTATGTAGAGAAAGTGTCACAGTGCAGTTCACTGTGACACTTGTTGCAGCGCAGGCTGGCTGCATACGCACTTGCGTACTGCATGCAGGCTGTTTCCCGTGTATGCCGGATGCTTGGGTGCTGCGTGCTGGCTACAGCCTTAGCGTCCATTCACATGACCATATTTCTGGGTCCGCATCCATTCTGTAATTATGCGCAATGGTTGCGGACCCATTCATTAAATCCGTAGTTCAGGCCCCACAAAAAAAGATAGAGCATGTCCTATTCACGGACAAGAATAGGCATTTCTATTATAGGGCTGGCAGTGTGCTTTCCGCGGTTGTGTGAATGGACCCTCATAGTATGTGAACCGTGTCCTGTGAATTTGAGTACTCCCTGTGTCTTGTTACACTGTGTTGTCATGTAGGCTGGATGTGCACTTGCGTACTGGCAGCAGTTTACCTTCTCATGTATGCTGGTTGCTTGTGTGCTGCGTGCTGGCTGCAGTCTTCTATAGTGTGAACTGTACCCTGTAAAGTGTGTTCCCTGTGTCTATGAAGGGTTAATGTTTTCCTGTGTTTGTGCGTGATTATCAGGTGGTCAGGTGCCTTAATTGACCTGATATTTAGACCTATGTGCTGCATGTTTGGTGATTGGTCTTTCTCCAGGAATACAATGTGCAGGGTGGATTCTTCTGACCAGAGTGTTTGTGATTCTACCCTGACTTGTGTAGTCAGTCTGTTATTTTATCAATATCACCATTTCATAGTCTGTGTTGTCTATCATTCGGCACTGAAGGTGTAGCG